>NC_047087.1:43347500-43671250 GCF_902459505.1 Geotrypetes seraphini
TCCAGTGCCATGACCTCCACACGGCCCCTTTCACTTTCAGAATGCAGAGTTGTGATCAAGTATATGACATGAAGCAGACCTGACATTTTTCAATAAAGCATAGTGTTTCCTTGTCAAGCACAATGCCACTTAGATTTTGTACTCCTGGTTAAATGGCATGTGAACCTGAATTAGACAAATCCAAACCTACTGTATAAGGCAACATACAAAATGTACTGTATAATTCAATCAGTCTTTTTCCAAATATGCTGCGACTTTGGTTTTTTTTATACATATAAGTGGGCAGTCCTCTCATTCATTTTATTTGACACAGTTCTGGATTGACTTAAGGATTGATTTTTAGCCATGTAAGGCAGAGCATGCTCAAAGAAGCTGTTGTATTTTTGTGTCAGGTGACTTATCCACAGTAGGCCCCAGTTTTAAAAACTTGACCACAGCAGTAATGACAGGCTGATCTCACAGTTTGCATTTACCCTACCGAAGCGTGTGTTATGAAAAGCCTGTGAGACTACCCCTCTGGTCTGTGAAGTATAATTTGGTGAATGGTTTCACAATTCACTGTTCCAAGCTGAGCAGGAGTCCTCCAACTGCATTGCTGCCAGTGGGGGGCGATGCTTCAATTATTTTTTTTCAATCACTAGGGGCAGACAGGTTCCCTGGAATCCGGCAGAGCTTGCCTATCATTCACTATTGAAAATTTGAAAGTGAAATAGCACCCCCCCACACACACACACACACTCACACACAGACACACAGACACGTACTGGCAGAACTATAGGTGGAGGACTCCCACTCAGGGAATAGTGTTTCACATATTAAATAAGATCAGAAAATTCATTTGAAAGAATCCATGCCTAGAAATTTAATTTGAAGAGGAATAAAGTGCATTCTTCTGTGAGATATGCATTCACATTGCACTGGGCATTGCTCCTTCTGTTTGCAGTTTTCTGTTTCAAATGTGAAACATTAGGAAATATAGTGCCTCAGTATTCAGAGTGCCTGGTTAATACTCTGTTTAATGTTTTATCCATACCTGTTTGCACTATTTCTTATTCACTCTTCATTTACATCTGTTTGATCATCTAAACATGTAACTTAGAAGAAAACACATATTGTCTGATATATAACAGATGTTGTATTATAAAAACAACAGGCAATAGGTGAAGTAAAACCACAGAATGGTAATCATGTGCAATCCATTACTTTACTTTTGCCATCACAAAATCAAATGTGAAATTACGTGACGTGTGCATCTGAATGCCTCTTAAAAGTTTAGTGGCTTTCACATGCCTTGATCCTCGCTCTGCATGCATTCTGTGAACCTTTAAATAATGGGAGTCGCTCCGTTCAAGTTGCACCATCACATCTCGCAATTAGACAGGAGAAGATAGACACTTGATTGTTGGGCCTTCAGGCAGGAAATTTGGTGGCAAAGCCCCATCTAATTTGTCAGCAGCGCTCGGTGGTCTTTGCCCTGAGGAGTGCTGCTTGTGTGGCCCTGATGCATCACCTGTCTAGGTGAGCAGCCGGTGACTCCATCTGAAGTGACAGGACTCTTGTGCAACCCCATTCCATGCAGCAGACAGGTGAATGTTTCTGGTTACTCCGCTGGAAGAACACGATATCGCGCGACCGTGCTGACAAGTGTTCACCTGTGACATTTGGCTATTAAAACAACATCTTCTCCTGCTTCAGTGTGTTCCCTCCAAGCCTCTATGTAAATGCCAAGTGCTAACAAACCGGCAACATTTCATGTCTAGGACGTTTTTGAGTTGCACCATCTTATGTCTGAACACGCTCTTTTTTTTTTTTCCCTGCATCGGCAAAGTCAAAACCAGGGATTCCTACATGTAGAAGGTTTATTAAATTTCCCGATGCACAGAAGTAGCTGCTGGGGAAGATGTGGCCTGTCAAAATTAACACCTGGAACCCTGCAGCTTGAGGTCCAGGTGGTGTTTTTGACAGCCCCTGCCCTGCTTGTGAGCATCCAAACAAGATAGGTAGCTGATCTACAGCAGGGGTCATTAACCCAGTCCAGGGACACCCATAGCCAGCTAAGTTTTTTATTATTATTATTTATATTCCAAATATATCCTACAATTCTATGCAGATTACAAATTATTCAGGTACTCAAGCATTATTCCCTAACTGTCCTGGCAGTCTCCCACTCTTTCTAATGCACCTGGAGCAATGGGGATTAAGTGATTTGCCCAGGGTCACAAGGAGCAGTGCGGGATTTGAACCCACAACTTCAGGGTACCAAGGCTGTACCTCTAACCACTGCACCACACATCTATCTCATTCATGTTCATTTTGGATGTCCTGAAAATCTGACTGGCTAGGTGTGTCCCAAGGACCGGCTTGAGAACCCCTGCTCTAAAGCTCAACTCAGTCCTGAAGTACCCCTTTGCCAGTCAGGTTTTCAGGATATCCGTATTGAATTAGCATAACTTGATTTGCATACACTGCCTTCAGTATATGCAAATTTCTTTCATGCATATTCATTGTGGATATCTTGGAAAACCTGACTGGCAACGGGGTACTCCAGGACTGAGTTGAGAAACACTGCTCTAGAGGGAAGTATGAGAAAAGGCTATCAGAAGCACCTGTATTAGGGGTGGAGAGCGAGGGTTGCAATCCAGACAGGTTTTCAGGATTTCCCCAACGAATATGCATGAGATCTATTTGCATGCACTGCCTCTGTTGAATGCAAAGAGATCTCATGCGTATTCATTGGGGAAATCCTGAAAAACCGACTGGATTGTGGCTTTCGTTCCAAGAGGAAAAAAGGGGGGTCCAACCTTGTCTGCAGTGAAAAAACCAACCAGGAACAAACAAACCAAAACTACAGAAACTGCGAGATTTTACAAGATTTAGTGACTCTCGGCGTGACAAATCATCTGTTTGCTCTTACTGTTTTTTTCAACTTTTTTTGTGACATATGTTCTTTCCCCTTTTCTACCATGGACCCCTGATGAAGGTTGTCCAAAACACGGATCGTGTTGGGTCCCTTGTTTGGTAAAAAGGTTTTTTTTAATATATTTTGGTTGTCACAATAAATTTTGCCTAGATTGTTGTACATTTCTGCAGTTTTGGTTTGTTTGTTTGTAGCTTTCGTTCCCCATCCCTGAATTAATAATAATAATAATAACTTTATTCTTATATACCGCCATACCCATCGAGTTCTAGGCGGTTTACAACAATTAACAAATGATCTGCATTGACAAGCTTATTTACAACATGTTACAAGCAGATTTACAAACAAATTATCTGTAGATTTACAGTAAGTTACAACAATTTACAATTTACAACAGTCAGCAATGAAGTTACCACAATTTACAGTAGTCTGCAATGAAAGGAAGATGTATAACAGTTTAACTAAAAATTGTGGATTAGATAGGACTAGACAAGGGAAGTGGAGAGAGGGTCAAGGGGGAATCAGGTGTGGGAGGAAGGGGTTGGGGGTGGGGCCGGGGTTATGTGAGGAGAAGGGATTAATTATGCATATCTTATAATATGATTTTGGCCTCAAAGAAAATCAGAAGACAAATACAGTGGAACCTTGGTTTACAAGCATAATTCGTTCCAGAAGCATGCTCGTAAATCAAGTTACTCGTATATCAAAGCGAGTTTCCCCATAGGAATGAATGGAAACTCACTTTGATTCGTTCTACCTCCTCCTCCCCCCCCCAAGGCTACCGGCGCTGCTCAATCACCCCCTCCCCCCCCCGCTCTAACCGGCATTGCATCTCCCGAACCGGCATCGCACCCCCCCATGAACGCCTCCCGCGAGAACCGCATCGCACTCCTGTGCTGAAAGTGGCATCCGCCCACCCTTCCTCCCAAACATGCTCCTTACCCCATCTGCCGGTTTTGCGATAGAAAGAAATCTCCCGCCTCTTGCCTGGGCTAGGCCTTCAGCATCTGCGCATGCTCAAGGCCTTCTGGCTCTCTTTCTCTCCAAGATCTCATTCTCTCCGAGATCTCGGAGAGAACGAGAGCCAGAAGGCCTTGAGCATACGCAGATGCTCAAGGCCCAGCCCAGGCAGGAGGCGGGAGATTTCTTTCAGTCGCACAACCGGCAGATGGGGTAAGGAGCATGTTTGGGAGAAAGGGCGGACGGATGCCGCTTTCAGCACAGGGGTGCAATGTGGTTCTCGCAGGGGGGGGGGAACGTTTGCGGGCTGTGAGGGGTCCGATGCCGGTTCGGGAGTGCGATGCCGGTTAGAGCGGGTGGGAGGTGCTCGTGTAGCAGAACATGCTCGGTTTGCGAGACAAAAGTTTGCTAAGTGTTTTGCTCGTCTTGCAAAACACTCGCAAACCGGGTTACTTGCAAACCGAGGTTCCACTGTTGTTAAAAACAGGATCTTTGTCATGATCCCTTAGGTTAGCACTCATTCAAAAGCACTGAGCAGAGAAAATCAGCTGAGCCTTTGTGGGTTTGAGGTGATCTTAGTTCCTACTCACCACGCACACAATTTTTTTTTCAGGATTGCAGGGGTTCAGAGAGTTGTACCGCCAAGTACATCAAGTCGTTAGCCTTGACGTGACAGAAGAGGCACTCCGGGCCTGAAACGCAGATTTCTGTGGCATATTTTAAGTGGAACCTGAGTGCACTACATAGCTGTCAGCTTTCCTGCTTTCCCCTCCACCATGTTTATTGTGTGATGGTGAATGCTGCGGAGAACAGCTTTATATTTTTATTCCTAATTAAAAATAGCCGCTCAAAGAAGGGATGTCGCCAAGGAAGAAATCGCAGACCCAAGGAGCAAACGAAATGTATTTATTGAATGGAGAGAAAAGCAATTCCATTACCCTTTTTGGTTGAAAGACACCTGACATAAAGACACGCAAAAACGAAATTTACTGGCAATGAGTAGAGGCTTGGCTAACAGAGATCTTCTCCAGACAGAATACAATGCTGCTTTTTTTTTTTTGTAAAGCTCCTTAGCTAGGGTTGCATTCAGGAATCATAAATAAATACCAGTAGCGCTAGTCAGGGCATGTAGAAATGAAAGGTAGCAATGTCTATGAAATTGGCTACCAAGTCAGATTGGGAAAAAAATATATACGTAGAAGAAGTGTCTGAGCACGTTTTGTTGAAAAAAAAAAATCCATTTTTTCTTTACAAGCTTATCAAACAGAAATTCTTATGCCACCAGCTAATTTTTGAGGATCTGGCCATGTAAAAGCTGAAGAAATGCTTTTTTTTTTCACCTGAATTACTCTGGAGCTGCAGCCTGACAAGAGATTACAGTTTTGCTTAATTTTAATGTGGCCAACTTAAGACGGTTGTATATTAAATTTATGCAACTGATCACAGTTATTAAATTACCGCATCTGCAAAAGAAGCAATCAAACCCCTTATTATAGTTGCTCTGAGTGAATGTTAAATGTCAAGGAGTTACCAATGCGCTGCAGGGAAGCACGTTACAGTTAAAGATGCATAAAAGATCAGCACTTTTTTAATGCTTGTGCATTCAACAAAGACTCCCATCATAATTAACTGGCATGGAGATAAATAATTTTTACAAACTACCTTAGAAGCAGTTGCGCCATAGTTTTTTTTTTAATTATTATTTTTTAAATTTTATTATTATTATTTTGTTGAAGTCTGCTGCTGTTGTACGGTAATATTTAAGCCGTCAGACAATGTTCTTCCCAACTCAGATATGCCATTAAATATTTAAATCTTGCGTAGGGATTTGAAAATGATATTATAAATCTAACGTTCTGCGCTAAAGCTCCCTCTCCCCCCTTAATTTATGATCATTAAGTTAATTGGAACATTGTGGGGGAGGGGATATAGACTGTACTTTTTTTTGAGGGGGGGATTGGTTTTTATTTTCATTTCTTAGAAGAGGTAGCTACAGTACTACGTTCTGATAAGAAATGGAAGAGATGCTATTCCCAAAAGAGTGCATTTGATCTAAAAACGCTTCCCTTTGTGGAATGCTTGGGTGCAGGTAAGACTGACATCTGCTGAGTGTGCATATGTCTCTTCACAGTGAACTCTGCTGCACGACTCATCTTTTACCAACCTCGCTGCACTCACGTCACCCCTCTCCTTACCCTCTCCTTATCCACTTCACTGGCTCCCTATCCACCTTTGCATACAGTTCAAGCTCCTATTGCTGACATAAGAACATAAGAACATAAGAAATGCCTCCGCTGGGTCAGACCTAAGGTCCATCGCGCCCAGCAGTCCGCTCACGCGGCGGCCCATCAGGTCCAGGACCTGTGCAGTAATCTTTTATCTATACCCCTCTATCCCCTTTTCCAGCAGGAAATTGTCCAATCCTTTCTTAAACCCCAGCACCGTTCGCTGCCCTATAATGTCCTCTGGAAGCGCATTCCAGGTGTCCACCACACGTTGGGTAAAGAAGAACTTCCTAGCATTTGTTTTGAATCTGTCCCCTTTCAACTTTTCCGAATGCCCTCTTGTTTTTGACCTACAAGTGTGTTCATTTTCTGCCCCTCCTTATACACCTTTCAGAGAACTCTGTTCCTCAGATAAGCTGCTTTTAGCTGTATTCTCTTCCACTGCCAATTCCAGACTTTGTTCCTTTCATCTAGCTGCCCCTTGTGCCTGGAATAAATTAACCGAGTTTGTCCGCCAAGCCCCTTCCCTTCCCTTGTTTAAAAGCAGACTGAAAACCCACCTTTTTGATATAGCCTTCAATCCATAACCCTACTCCTCACTGCGCACCAACCCAGCCAGCAGATTTACCATTCCTAGGGTTGCCAGATTTTCCTTGCAGAAAATCCGGACCCCTAGCTCCGCCTGAAGGCCCACCTAGTACTGCCCATCCCCGCCCTAATCCCGCCCCCAAGCCTGCCCTAGCCCCGCCACCAGGCAGGGAGGAAGTCTGTGCGGATGTTACATGATGACATCACGTGCGCATGCACGCATGACATCATCGCGTGACACCTGCAGACTTCCTCCCTGCCTGACACAGCTTTTCGAAACCCGGACAAAGTGCCATCCAGATCCCCCGGACATGTCCTCAAAAGGGACGTCGGGTAACCCTAACCGTTCCCCTTAACTGTATCTATGACATCCCTGTTTGTCTGTTTAGATTGTAAGCTCTTTCGAGCAGGGACTGTCTTCTTTGTGACTCTGTACAGTGTTACGTACCTCTGATAGCACTATAGAAATAATTAATAGTACTGTAGTAGTAAGCAGGGCACCGCAGAGTGCTGGCAGTCTCTCCATGGCAGATTTTTGGGAGTTACCAGCCAGTGTGTACTATATTCCAATTGCCGGGAAAGTAGCAGAAGCAGAGCCCTTCAGTGCAGTGCTTGTTAGCCCTGTTCTAGAAGCCTTCTATGCAATGTGCGGCGGCGGCAAAAAGGGCGAACAGAATGCTAGGAATGATTAAAAAGGGGATCACGAACAGATCGGAGAGGGTTATCATGCCACTATACCGGGCCATGGTAAGCCCTCACCTGGAATACTGCGTCCAGCACTGGTCGCCGTACATGAAGAAGGACACAGTACTACTCGAAAGGGTCCAGAGAAGAGCGACTAAGATGGTTAAGGGGCTGGAGGAGTTGCCGTACAGTGAGAAATTAGAGAAACTGGGCCTCTTCTCCCTCGAACAGAGGAGTTTGAGACGGGACATGATCGAAACATTCAAGGTACTGAAGGGGATAGACTTAGTAGATAAAGACAGAATCCTCCAGTAGATCCAGGTCTCCACGATGGTTGAATTATCTCAGAATAACCTGCCAATATCTAAAGAGCTTCATTTTTAACTCCTTAGCTGTAACTATAAGCCACTCCCTATGCTTTACACGCCACCTTAATCCAAAGGCTCACGTGGGAGGGAGGAACGGGAAAAGTGCACTGCATAACCAGCGGTCCTAGAGCAAAGCCCGCCAACTCACTTAGAGCAAAAGGGAGTTTTCTTCATAGCAGGTCAGCCCACAAATCTGATTCCCCCTGATCCTCTCAAACTCCTCACCCAGGCAGCAAGGAAATTTACTAGCTGTCTATTTAGTTGGGCTCTGTCATTTGAGAACTGACACATCTAATTCTGTGAGTGCCTAAAATAGTAGTTCATCGTGGATGAGCAGTAATCTCTGTCGATTTTTTTAAGAAAGCTACTACATGTGCTGTTGAAAAAAATACACAAAATAAGAAGTGCCCCAACCCTCACACCACTACCCAGTTGCAATCCAGCTGTCCACTGGCCATAGACCAGGGGTGTCAAAGTCCCTCCTCGAGGGTCGCAATCCAGTCGGGTTTTCAGGATTTCCCCAATGAATATGCATGAGATCTATTTGAATGCACTGCTTTCATTGTATGCTAATAGATCTCATGCATATTCATTGGGGAAATCCTGAAAACCTGACTGGATTGCGGCCCTCGAGGAGGGACTTTGACACCCCACAATAGATCTTGTTATGAACCAGGAAAGAATCAACTTGGCAGGAAGTACTTGTGACTTGACTTGGTCTCCGTGAAGATGGACCATTGGTCTGATCCAGTAAGGCTATTCTTATGTACTTAAGTAGAGGAAGAATGCATCTAATAGTATTGACTACCAGTATTATGAGTACTGTATTGATATTTTTTATTTGTGTTTATTAGATCACTCTGTTTATTTGGTAAGTTATAAAGCTGAGGCAGTTCTACTATCAGCTGCTAACATGTATCATGATGATGGTAATTAATACTGCTGAATTTTTATTTTTTTTTTCCTTCCAGTCTCTCTTTATAAAATGTATATTCTGCCTGTGCTTTGACTATTGTTACTATGGGCTCCTTTTACTAAGGTGTGCTAGCGTTTTTAGCGCACGCTAAACCCGCGCTACGCTTCTAGAACTAACGCCAGCTCAATGCTGGCGTTAAGGTCTAGCGCGCGCAGCAATTTACCGCGCACTATTCCATGCGTTAAGGCCCTAACGCACCTTTGTAAAAGGAACCCTATAAGTCTGATAGGAACTGCAGTCCCTGCGAGCTCAGTTATAACTCAAGGTTATTTTCATTTGGGACCTCCTATGTACTGTATGTTTAGTTATGGGTGCAGTATAAGGTGCATGGCAGTGGTCTCAAACTCAATCCCTTTGCAGGGTCACATTTTGGATTTGTAGGTACTTGGAGGGCCGCAGAAAACATAGTTAATGACTTATTAAAGAAATGACAACGTATGGTATGGAAATGAGAGCAAAAAGTCAGATTTCTGCGAACAACAATAAATTATTACTTATAATGACTGGGGTTGCCATTCAGCAAATTACATAATTGGAAGGATTGGAAGAGACTAAATTACAGTTTTTGGTGGAACTCTTTATGCCATATCTATAAAATGGAAAGATTTATTGCAGTACAAAGAGGGTATTTCAAGAAATTTCAGGATGTGTGGAAACCATTAGCAAAATTTTATAAGGATTAGTTGAAAATGTTTCCCTTTAATGTATCAATTAATTTGGGTAGGGTGAGGGATATTTTATTAATATGTTTTTTATATGATTATGGGGAGGGGGAGGGATAAAAATGTATGTACTGTACAAATGATAGAATATAAAATGATATATTTATTGTTAATGTGATTGAATATATATATATACATTTAATGTAATTTTGAAAATGAATAAAGAATTTATAAAAAAAAAAAGAAATGACAACGTCGCATGAGGTAAAACCCGTTATAGTTTATAAATCTTATATTTTCAGCTATACACAGGTGAAAGCAGTGCAGAAAGTGAAGTTTAGATAGTTTTTCACTTTCTGCATGTTTCACTGCTTTCAGCTGTGTATAGCTGAAATTATCAGAAGCAATTAAGGAAAGATTTAAAAACTATAAAGAGTTTTACCTTATGCAAAATTGTGATTTAGATTCTAAAGTATCAACTGCAAGAGACAAGATTTTGGTGTAGTCCTCTAGGCTTTTTTTGTAGACGGGAGAATCAATATCTGACTTGTACCTGGAAAACTTGTGCCTTAAGAATCTGGTGGTCGCATCTGCCACCGCCTTCAGCTCTCACCTCCTCCAGCCATCTTACATTAAACAGTCACCGCCAGAAGAGGTGCCGAATTTTGTGAGAGTTCATGAGATTACGTACACACAAAAGCTGCACTGCCTCCAATGGTTACCTTACATTATGGAGCGTTGCCCACCTCACTGCTGTAACCTCACGCAAGCGCTTTCCTGCGTGTGTACGTGATTGTCTTCTCCATTCCACCTCACCTCACAATTGCATACAGATGCAGGAAAGCGCTTGTGTGAGGTTCCAGCAGTGAGGCGGGCAACATTCCAGAACAATAGTAACATACTGAGGGCCTCAAAATAGTACCTGGCGGGCCGCATGTGGTCCCCGGGCCATGAGTTTGAGATTACTGGCGTATGGGGGACAGACTTAAAGATCTCAATTTGTATACTTTGGAGGAAAGGCAGAAGAGGGGAGATATGATAGAGACGTTTAAATACGTGGTGTAAATGCGCATGAGTCAAGTCTCATTTGAAAGGAGGCTCTGGAATGAGAGGGCATAGGATGAAGTTAAGAGGTGATAGGCTCAGGAGTAATCTAAGGAAATACTTTTTTACAGAAGGGGTGGTAGATGCATGGAACAGTCTCCTGGAAGAGGTGGTGGAGACGGACTGTGTTTGAATTCAAGAAAGCGTGGGATAGGCATGTGGGATCTCTTAGAGAGAGGAAAAGATAATGGTTACTGCGGATGGACAGACTAGATCAGTGATTCCCAACCCTGTCCTGGAGGAACACCAGGCCAATCGGGTTTTCAGGCTAGCCCTAATGAATATGCATGAGAGAGATTTGCATATGATGGAAATGATAGGCATGCAAATTTGCTTCATGCATATTCATTAGGGCTAGCCTGAAAACCCGATTGGCCTGGTGTTCCTCCAGGACAGGGTTGGGAACCACTGCACTAGATGGTTCATTTGGCCTTTATCTGCCATCATGTTTCTATGTTTCTAACTTGAAGAAGAGTATGTCAAAAATTCTTGTTTTTCAGTGCATGGGTGGCAGAAAATTTTGTGGTACACCACCAACTTAAGCAGTCACCCTACAATCCAAACAAGTCTTAGGAATTTGTTACCTAATCATGATGCGTATGTCTGGTAGCACTACAAAAGTAATTTATTTATTTAAACATTGATATACCGTGTATTATCTATACGGTTTACATAGTCACAGTCATAAATCTAGGACAAAGAAACATTTTAACTAATTTATAAAAACTGTACCATAAAATATGATCATTAATCAGATAATACATAAGCAGCTACAGTGGTACCTCGGTTTACTAGTGCACTGGTTTGCGAGTGTTTTGCAAGACGAGCAAAACATTCGCAAACTTGGTGCCTCGTAAACCGAGCTTGCCTCGCTGTACGAGCGCCCCCCCCCCCCCGCGAACCAGCACCTACCCCCCCCCGCGATCCGGCACACCCCCCACCGCCATCGTGCACACACCCCCCCCCCCCGCCGTGACCTGAGATCCCCCAACCCACCCGAACCCTCTTCTTACTTCCAGTGTAGCCTCCGCATCGGCATCGGCACCAGCATGTCCTGTGCCCGAAAATCTGCTTCCTGTGCCGGGCCTTGAGCATGCGCGCATGCTCAAGGCCCGGCACAGGAAGCAGATTTTCGGGCACAGGACATGCTGGTGCCGATGCAGAGGCTACACTGGAAGTAAGAAGAGGGTTCGGGTGGGTTGGGGGATCTCAGGTCACGGCGGAGGGGGTGCACGATGGTGGCGGGGGGGGGTGCCGGATCGCGGGGGGGAGGGTGCCGGTTCACGAGGGGGGTCTTCGGGGGGAGCAATGCCGGTTCTCGTTCGGGGGGAGCAGCGCTGCTGGCCTCAGGGGGGGGGAAGGTGGGGGGTGGGAACATATCAAAGCAAGTTTCCCTTACTTCCTATGGAGAAACTTGCTTTGATATTCGAGCATTTTGGATTACGAGCATGCTCCTGGAACGGATTATGCTCGTAATCCAAGGTACCACTGTATTTATATTATGTAAAATCTCAGCTCAGAAAGGAACTAACAAACAACTGAGTCTTCAACATCTTCTTAAAACCCATTCTGACAATGCAAAATTGCAAAACACCTGGCAGAGCATTCCAGAGTTTCGGACCTCCCACCGATGACATAGTCCCACCAATCCTGGCATGAAAAATTACCATTCCCCTCCCTAATCATACTTTCATGTTATTTTACGACCTCAAACTCCTCTTTGACTGATAGATTTCAAAAAATCCTTCCAAAACAGCAGGAGATACATGATACAAAATCTGATGTAGAGGGTGCCCACAAAAACACTCCTTGATTTTAAATGGTTACAAAACCAAAATTGATTGGAATATTCTTTCACCTTTGAGGCTACGGTTTCATCAACTCATAAAGTTTCATATGGTTTCTGTTGATTACATACACTTGATGGGCGCCCCACCTGTTACTCAGTAAACATCGATGCAATAATCAAGCTTGGACCAGACTCTCCAGTGTGATCGCATTTATATCTTCAGTGATGCGTTCCTTAAGATCATCCATAGTTGTGGGTAGCGGAGGTACGTACACTATCTTTCACGTACCCCCAAAGGAAAAAGTCACAAAAGGTAGTCCGGAGATCTCAGGGACCACTTGAGGAGTGAGGTAAGGTCATTTAGTCATGTTGCTTTGTCTGACGGTTGTAACTTCTGCACCAGTTGCAGCTTACAAGGGTGAAAGTGCAAGTGATTGTTGTGTAATGCCAACCGTGCATTTTGGGACTTGTATTTGCTGTCATCTTATTTATAAACATATTCTAATAAGTTTTGATTTTGTAACCATTTAAAATCAAGGAGTGTTTTTGTGGGCACCCTGTATTTTAGACAAAATTAATAGTAATAATAGTAGTAATCAGTGCCATATTCTTTGCTTTGCAAAATGAGTGACATCAGCTTCGTCTAGTATTCTGAAACAGGGTGCTGTATATATTCAGTGATTAAAATCTCTTTTAGGCCACCTTCCTGGTCTTCAAGTGTGTGGTGCAATGGTTAGAGCCACAGCCTCAGCACTCTGAGGTTGTGGGTTCAAATCCCACACTGCTCCTTGTGACCCTGGGCAAGTCACTTAATCCCCCATTCCCCCGGGTACATTAGATAGAGTGTGAGCCTGCTAGGACAGATAGGGAAAAAATGCTTGAGTACCTGAATGTAAACCACTTAGACTATAAGTGGTAGATAAATGCTTAAATAAATAAATAAAATTATACTGCCCAAAGCGGTGCACAGAACTATTAAAAATCACATCATTTTTCTCCTAGCCATATTTGGAACAATTCTATAAGTGAGTAGCTCCTTTTAGGTGCCCCAATGCTACACACTGAGGCCCTGGTTCTAGAACAGACACCCAAAGATAGGCACCTAGATCGGCATACCTAGCCAATCTAGGTGCATAACTTACCCCCCCCCCCCTTGTTTTACAAAACCGTAGCGTGGTTTTTAGCGCCAGCGCAGCAGTATCAGCTCCGACGCTCATATAATTCCAATGAGCATCAGAGCATAGTAACATATAAACATAGTAACATAGTAGATGACGGCAGATAAAGACCCAAATGGTCCATCCAGTCTGCCCAACCTGATTCAATTTAAATTTTTTCTTTTTAGCTATTTCTGGGCAAGAATCCAAAGCTCTATCCGGTACTGTACTTGGGTTCCAACTGCCGAAATCTCCGTCAAAACCTACTCCAGCCCATCTACACCCTCCCAACCATTGAAGCCCTCCCCAGCCCATCTTCCAGCTGTTACCGCCGCAGCCGGTGCTAAAAACCATGCTACGGTTTTGTGAAAGGGGGGGGGCTTAATTTTAAAAAGCTTAATTGGTGCTGATAACAAGCAATTAGTACTTTATAATTGGTTTAAATTAATTAATTGGATGGTTTAAATTAAAATTAATTGGGTGACATAGTAACATAGTAACATAGTAGATGACGGCAGATAAAGACCCGAATGGTCCATCCAGTCTGCCCAACCTGATTCAATTTAAATTTTTTTTTTTTTCTTCTTAGCTATTTCTGGGCGAGAATCCAAAGCTTTACCCGGTACTGTGCTTGGGTTCCAACTGCCGAAATCTCTGTTAAGACTTACTCCAGCCCATCTACACCCTCCCAGCCATTGAAGCCCTCCCCTGCCCATCCTCCTCCAAACCGCCATACACAGACACAGACCGTACAAGTCTGCCCAGTAACTGGCCTAGTTCAATCTTTAATATTATTTTCTGATTCTAAATCTTCTGTGTTCATCCCACGCTACTTTGAACTCAGTCACAGTTTTACTCTCCACCACCTCTCTCGGGAGCGCATTCCAGGCATCCACCACCCTCTCCGTAAAGTAGAATTTCCTAACATTGCCCCTGAATCTACCACCCCTCAACCTCAAATTATGTCCTCTGGTTTTACCATTTTCCTTTCTCTGAAAAAGATTTTGTTCTACGTTAATACCCTTTAAGTATTTGAACGTCTGAATCATATCTCCCCTGTCTCTCCTTTCCTCTAGGGTATACATATTCAGGGCTTCCAGTCTCTCCTCATACGTCTTCTGGCGCAAGCCTCCTATCATTTTCGTCGCCCTCCTCTGGACCGCCTCAAGTCTTCTTACGTCTTTCGCCAGATACGGTCTCCAAAACTGAACACAATACTCCAAGTGGGGCCTCACCAATGACCTGTACAGGGGCATCAACACCTTCTTCCTTCTACTGACTACGCCTCTCTTTATACAGCCCAGAATCCTTCTGGCAGCAGCCACTGCCTTGTCACACTGTTTTTTCGCCTTTAGATCTTCGGACTCTATCACCCCAAGTTCCCTCTCCCCGTCCGTGCATATCAGCTTCTCTCCTCCCAGCATATACGGTTCCTTCCTATTATTAATCCCCAAATGCATTACTCTGCATTTCTTTGCATTGAATTTTAGTTGGGTGGTAGGTGCTTAACTTGGTAGGCATGGTTAAGTGGCAGATTATGGGCATATTTTCCATGTAAATGTCTAAAGTGGACTTAGGCACCAGTATTTAGGGCCAAGGAAACCGATTCAAATGCCTATGAGTGCCTAAGTCCACTTTAGGCAAGATTTTATAAATGGCATCTAACTTGAGATTGACATGCGTGAGGCACCACGTTCCTGGGTGCCTATGATTTAGGTTCCATTTATAGAATCAGGGCCTGAATGCTTGTTCTATAACGGCATCAGGGGAACCAGATTCCAGAACATAAAAATTCACTTCTATACCTCAATTACTGCTAAATTCTGTGAGGGTCGCAAAAGATTATAAGTACAAAAGATGAAAATGAGAGGCAAAGCATGCCTAATTTCCACAGGATTCTATGAAAAGATACACGTCTTTAAAGCACATTGAAATTGTTGATAAGAGTCAACCGACAAAATTGAGAAATTCAAATCCTTATCCCACAATGCCACTTGGAAGGACAGCAGATGTTGAAATCTTTTAAATTTACAGCCCTTAGCAGATGGAAAAGAAAATAGGGCGTGTGATTTCCTGGAGTGCTTAGAGCTATTGATTATGAATGATTCTAAGAGATGATTCCATTATACAATAGAATACTAGTATAACTCAACATTGGCTCACCTTATATTTAATTGTATTCAGTTACACCAGCCGTAGACATGGTATAACTGCGGTTACCCAAATGCAGCAAGGGTATGCATCACTGGGATGTCTACCTATATTCTGCCTTATGGGTGCCTCTTTGTGATAGTGCATTATGCATATAGGCTTAGTGCACTTACAGTTGCCATTGCTACTTTGTGCTGCATTTATGCACAAAAGGAGCACATTATCTTGTGTATCTAGTTATAGAATTGCCCTTCCGTGGGGGGCGCTGTTTAGCAGAGCATGTGAGAGGATGTGTTTCAGAAGAGCTCCCGTTGGGCCTACTTTTTCACGCATTGATCTGACTAGTACTACTTGAACAGATTTTATCTATATTGGTTTCTATAGTGTATTCTTTGACTATGTCAAAAATGCAGCGTATTGACACGGCGTTTGCAGCTGGCCAGTCTACTAAAAGATCAAAACAAGATCTGCCTTCACCTCAAAAGATGTCGGCTGCTAAAGACTCTGTGAACCAATCTTTAACGGTGGCCATGACGGAAGAGTTTGCCAAGATAAAGGAATTGCTTCAGACTACTCACGTAGCTATTAAGGACTTGCAAGCCGGGGTGAACTCTCAATCAGAGCAATTGTCCGTGCTTTGTCAAAAGCTTGAGAGCCTGGATTCCCGTACGGTAGCATTCGAAGCGAAATCAAAAACTTTTGACGCACATGCGAAAATGATTGTGAAACTTCAACAGGACTATGAAGATTTAGCGAATAGGAGTCACAGAAACAATTTGAGAATTTTAGGCATACCGGAGGCAGCAGAGGTGAATGATCCTGTGGGGTTCTGCGTCAAATTTCTTCCAGAACTTTTACATCTGCATTTTGCCCTACTGATGGAAGTTGAGCGGGCCTACAGGGTGCCAGCTGGGAGGTCATCTTCGTCATCGACCTATCCGAGGCCTTTGCTGTTGAAGCTTCTGCGTTATCCTCAAGTGCTAGTGATCTTGAATGCCGCTAAAGCCAAAACTCCGCTGAAATGGAAGGACTCTAAGATCATCATCTTACCGGACTTTGCGATAGCCACGGCTTTTAAAAGGAAGCAATTTTTGGCTGTACGTCGCAAATTGAAAAAGCTGAATGCGCAGTATGGGCTATATTATCCACCTTGGATGCATGTTACTTTAAACAATGTGACAAAGAATTTTGATTCACCCGAGGATCTTAAAATCTATCTTCAACGTCAGGGTCTTTCTGATATGGAAATTCAATCTTCTCATCCTCCATGAACATTATGTCTGCTTTCTTTTGATATCAGAATGTTATTTGCCTGTGTCTTTACTTTTATTTGCTATTGCTTATGGTTGGGTACTTGTTATTTTATAAATACTTTATTTTTATTTGTTCATCGATGCATGATTCTTGTTTTTATTTCATAAATCTATAATTGGCCTTTTGAACCCCTCTCTTCGCCTGTTATTCACCCCACAGAGGCGGTTGCCTTATGCTCTTTGGAGTATTTTTTTGTTACCCTTAGGGCTCCTTTTATGAAGGTGTGTTAGGGCCTTAACGCGCGGAATAGCGCATGCTAGCCGCTACCGTCTCCTCTTGAGCAGGTGGTAGTTTTTCGGCTAGCGTGCGCTATAGCGCGTGCTAATCCAGTGCGTGCAGTAAAAACGCTAGCGCACTTTCGTAAAAGGAGCCCTTAGTGTGTTATTTTTCTTGATGTTCAGCTTCTTGTTTGGGTTGTTATTTCAGCGATACTTCAGAGTGTTACCATACAGTCTTTTTGCATTTTCCACATTATTTTTCAGCCTCTTTTTCTATGTTCAGTTCTAATTGCCATTGTGTTTCTCTAAATGTCAATGGCCCTAATAATGTGATTAAGAGGGAAAAAATTTTGAATTATTTAAAATCTTTGCAGCCTACAATCGCATGTTTGCAGGAAACACATTTGAGCCATGCAGAATCCCTGAAGCTGCAAACAGATTGGGTGGGGTAATGATTTTTTGCACCTGCTGTTGGGAAGCATGGTGTTGTTGCAGTTTTAATACATAAGTGTGCCAATCTAACTATATTGCGGCATAAATCGGATGTAAATGGTAGATGGGTTTGGGTTCAGTTATCGCATAATGGTACTTTATTCAATGTTCTCTCTATCTATGCACCAAACAGGGATGATCCAGGATTTTTTAAGGAAGTGTTCTATTTACCAGATCTTGTTAGTACTGTAGCCTTATTGGTAGGTGGAGATTTTAATCTTTGCTTGGACCCCTTCCTTGATAGGTCCTCTTCTCGTAAAGTTTCTTCTTCCGCATCTCGCTCTACCTTATGTTCTATTATGGACAAATTTGGATTAACTGATCCATGGCGTCTGTTGAACCCCACTGGAAAGGAATATACTTGTTTCTCTGCTCCCCCAATCATCTTATTCCTGTATAGATTATTTTCTGCTTTCTAAGCAGTTAATTTCTCAGGTGGTCTCTACTCAGATTCATAATATTCTAGTTTCCGATCATGCAGCTGTTAGTGTGGTCCTTACTGGAGACTTCACTTCTATTGCTCATTCCCGATAGCGATTTAATACGTCCCTTCTAATGGATGATAAATTTGTCATTGAAGTTGAAGCCTTTCTTGCTGAATTTTTTATTCTCAATGATGATGTTTCATCAACTTCCGTTAGTATACATTGGGATGCTATGAAAGCTGCTCTTCGAGGTTTCATAATGAACTAGGGGGTTCATAATAATAATTAAAAAAAATGTCTAAAAAGTGTCCTAAATGGCTACTTGGACGATCAAAAAGCCTGATCGTCCAAGTACCCATAACCAAAGCGTATCTAAAAACAGCTTAGGCCTTTCTCCTGCCTCTAAACGCACAGAGAGAAAAGAGGTGTGTTTAGAGGAGGGGAAAGGGCGGGCAGTGGGCGGGAGGTGGGCCGACCTACACCTAGGCATACAACAGGTATAACCAAAACATTTCACAGGTTGCCTAGTCGGCACTTAGACCTTTTTGACTTAGACGAAGTCAAACCAGGTCTAAGTGCCGAAAAAGGGGCCGCTGAGCTGATGGCCGCTGGCACGATCAATTCAGCGGCCGGCAACTTACCCACTGCAACCATCGTGGCAGGAGAGATGCCAAATCTCTCCTGCCGAGATACATCACCCCCCCCCCCCGACAACGTCGGGGCAAGAGGGAACCCAAGCCCTCTTGCCCCGTCGAACCGCGCCCCCCCCCCCGACAACATCGGGGCAAGAGGGAGCTCAAGCCTTCCTGCCCTCGGCAGCCGCGGCATCCCCGACAATATTGGGGCAAGAGGGAGCTCAAGCCCTCTTGCCCTGGCGATCGTGCCTCCCCCCCCCCCCGCCGAGTACGAGCAGGCCAGGAGGGAGCCCAAGCCCTCCTGGCCCGGCGACCCCATACCCCCCACTACAATATGAGCAGGAGGGATCCCAGGCCCTCCTGCCCTCTACAAAACCCCCCTCCCCCCAACGTCCTTCCCCCCAGAACCCCCGATCGCCCCCCCCCCGCTGACCTGCGACTCCCCCGGCCGACCCCCCATCCCCCTTCCCCGTACCTGTTCAGTTGGCCAGACGGACGGGTGCCAAGCCCGTCCGTCCGGCAGGCCAGACGGGTCCAGAATGGGGCCGGATTGGCCCAGGCTGCAGAAACCCCGCCCACAGGTGGGGCCTGAGGCGCCTGGGCCAATCAGAATAGGCCCAGGAGCCTTAGGCCCCTCCTGTGGGCGGGGCTTAGGCGCATGGGCCGGGTTGGCACATGGGCCGAATTCGAGGTATTTGGCAGAGAGTAGGGGTGGAGCCTTGATAAAGCGGTTCACGCAAAACATGTCGGCTTTGACACCCTCAATGGCATAGACATCTCAAATGGAGATAATTTATGCAAAAGCTAAGTATCAGCTTTACTGAATTAAATAAATGCATAAACATATAGTACAAGATAGTAAAAACATTAAGCTCTTGATAAAAGATAAGTGAATAACAGACTCAATGACGAGCTGGCACGTAAAGCTTAGAACTGTGAGGATTTTATAAATGTCAAACATCAATAGGGCAAACACAGCAACATACACGTTTTAAATGCCAGCCCCTATGTGTGTATGGTGGTATGAGTATATCAGAACATAAATATGTAAATGCTGAGAAATAGACATGTATGTTGGGAATTTGAAAACATCAATTTTGGGAGCAAAACATTGGGGGATTTAGGGAGCGACCTTCTCTAATACTTCCAGTAGAGTTCTGCCCAAAGGAAGCACTTTCCAAAACATTGAAGTGCACATGAACAGTTATAAATCCAAAGGTTCATCATGGCAGCTATCAACATGAATTTCACTTTTGACATGGGGAAAGCACATGTATTTTGTGGCCACACCCAAATCCTGCTCAAACTATGGATCACTTGCTATATACACAATTTATATATGTACCTTCCAGCTTTTGAAAATCAGGTTTTCTGACTGTTTATGAGATGTACGTGTAACTGCCAGGATTTCCATCTGTATTCTAAGTTACTTAAGGGGGAAATTCATCAACAGACATTAATTAATTTAGCACACACTAACCACGTTAGCGTGCGATAAACACTAAGACACCCATAGAAATATAATGGACACCTTTGCATTTAGGAGGGATGCCCAGTCCCTCTTGCCCAGCAACCCCCCCCCCCCCCAACAATCATGCCAGGAGGGATACCCAGTCCCTCCTGCCTGGCATCTCTCCCAGAGCGATTACGGCGGGAGGGATGCCCAGTTCCTCCTGCCGCAACCCTCCCCCCCCCAGTAGATCGTGCGGCAGGAGGAGCCTTAAGCACCTGGACCAACCAGGCCTTTAGATCTCTCCCTAGGGCCTATAAAACAGACTCACCTCATTCACATTTATGCCATGTAGATATTTTAATGTCTCAATCATATCTCCCCTCTCCTGCCTTTCCTCCATAATATACATATTGAAATCTTTAAGTCTGTCCCCATATGTTTTATGATGAAGACCACAAACCATTTCAGTAGCCTTCCTCTGGATCAACTCCATCCTGTTAATATCTTTTTGAAGGTGCAGTCTCCAGATTGTACACAATATTCTAAATGAGGTCTCACCAAAGTCTTATACAGAGGCATCAATACCTCCTTTTTTCCTACCGGCCAGGCCTCTCCCTATGCAACCTAGCATTCTTCTAGCTTTCGCCATTTCCTTTTCAACCTCTTTGGTCACCTTAAGATCTTCACATACTATCACACCCAAATCCCGTTCTTCTTTCATGCACTAAAGTTCTTCACCTCCTAAACTGAACTTTTTCCTCAGATTTTTACAGCCCCAAAACATGACCTTGCATTTCTTAGCATTAAAATTTAGCTGCCAAATTTCAGACCATTCTTCAAGCTTCACTAGGCCCTCCTCATGTTATTCACACCATCAGGTTTGTCTACTCTATTGCAGATTTTGATATCATCCACAAAGAGGCAAATCTTACCTGACAGCTCTTCAGCAATATCACTTACAAAAATATTGCAAAGAACAGACCCAAGAACCAAACCTTGCGTCACACCATTGGTAACATTTCTTTCCTCAGAGAGATCTTCATTGATCACTATCCTCTGTCGCCTTACACTCAACCAGTTCCTGACCCAGTCTGTCACTTTGGGGCCTATACCTCTTCTCTGTCTATCATTATGGTTAAGAATCTTATTGTAAACCACATTGAATCTTTGTTGAAAATTGTGGGATATAAGAAACTGTATGTTATGGTGTGGTTTATTAGACCAAAAATGTCACTTACCAGCAGTGGGCTACTTCTCTAAGATCCAACATTGAAATTCAAAACAGGTGGAGCAAAAGCCTCAAAAACATTTTTTATAGCATGCAGCAATCTTTGATGATTCACAGCTGGCATTCTTTTTCTTATCATGGGCAAAAAACTCACACCCGCAACACAATGTAAAAAGATCTAAAGGGGGGGAACTCCCCACTACTGTGCACAGTATTTTTAATTCTTATTTAAATTTTTTAATTCATTTTTATAATACGTTTTTCTTTAAAAACTTTTTATGTATAAATATATGAAATGTAAAGTTCAAAATACAAAGTCGCTGAAAAAGGAAGCAAAATACTTAGCTCTGGTGCCAGAGGACGTAACTGGAAAGGATCCACCGGTACTAAACTTCTTTTTTCAACGGCAAAATTAGATCTTTTTATATTGTGCTGCGGGTGTGAGTTTTTTGCCCATGATAAGAAAAAGAATGCCAGCTGTAAATCATCAATGATTGCTGCATGCTAAAACGTTTTTGAGGCTTTTTCTCCACCTTTTGAATTTCAATTTTGCATCTTAGAGAGGTAGCCCACTGCTGGTAAGTGACATTTTTTGCAATTTTATGGTTTATTAGATGCCTGTGTGGAACACTGTCAAAAACTTTGCTAAAATCTAAACATACCAGATCTACAGTAGCACATTCCCTCTATCCAATTCTCTGGTCATCCTTTGGAAGATGTATGGGACTTTGCATCTAGGGCTGAGGGTTTTCTTCAGTCTCCTGTTTCCTATATGTCTGAATTTTCAAGGCAGACTGTATTGAAACTTGAGGAGCATGATAAGTTTGATATACTGTAGTAGGTCATCATGTAAGAGCTCTGGAAAAACAGATTAATCAACTTTCCTAAGACACAATTGTTGACATCGGAGATATTGTGGTCATGAAGTTCTACCATGAGCTCTACCATGCACTTGAAAAATGTTTTGAAGATTGAGAGAGTTGATGAAATTGATGTTGCACAAATGCATTATGTATTATCTGGCAAGAAGAATGTAGTGGAAAAAAGAGGACTGTATATTTAACAGACTTTTTAGAGTCTTCTCGGGATAATGTATCAATATTTCAAACAGAGCTATCCTAGTGATAACTTTGAAATCAAAAACTGACAAGTCACATTGTCTAAAAGCTACTTTAAATATAGAGAAATTTTCTTTTCTGTTCAGAAGGTGGCTATGTATCCTGATATCACCAGGGCTTCTTAGACTAGATGGAAGCCATTTCTTCAGCTAAAGCCTAGGTTGTTAACTGAAGGGGTGACCCCTGTAAATGTCTGGTGAGACATCAGGGTCAAAGCTATTTTCTTGTCTAACATTATGCAGTTAGAATCCTTTCTTCAGGATAAAAGTACTTCATAAGATTATTTAGATGGTTTCTGACTTGTGGGATAAGGAAATAAGGATCTGAATTAGTGGTGCCAAATAACTCATATTTCCAACTTTTACTAAAGCATGATAGCGGTTATTAGCGCAGGGAGCCACACACAGCTCCCTGCACTAAAAACTACTATTACAGTTTAGTAAAAGGGGGATGTCATGCCCCTGGCTCTGCCTACCCAAAAGTTTCCATTCATCACCTTACAGGTTATAGGACGAGTGTCCTAGTTAACTGGAGCTCAGAGGTTTCAGGCTTACCGAGGGTTAGGCCAAAGCCAACCTTCCTCCCCTCAAGAGTCACCCTGGAGCTCTTGTTTTTAAGAACTCAAACTATATTCCTTTCTGCTGGGAGTCCATTAATCGACCCCTCCTTTCAGTTCAGGGTGAGGTCCCTCAACCCCCTCAAAATGTTCCCTAAGGATTGAGAGGGTCCAAACTAAAGCTCCCTTTTCTATCAGGAGTCCAGTGGGAGTCTTTAGGAGTCTCTTTTCTTGATAAATCACCCCTTTTGTCTGCAATTCACTTTGGATGCAAATTAGTTATTCAAGTCCAATGGCAAGGTCATTCAATCTGTACTATTGGGCAACACAATACTTCAGAGCAATAGGGGTAGCTGGTTCCTAACACTACCCACCTAGTCTTTCATTATGGCTGGAACCACCCCATTCGAAACTAGTTGAACCCAGCTATTCCCTGTTTAACCCTGGCTACCTATTGCCCATGGGAACTCTGGGGAGGGTTAGACGCTGGTGTAGCCCTCCCTCGAGAAAGTACTCTCTCATGTGATGGGGCATACACCCTATCATAGGGTGGAGGGATAATTTTGTATTTCTTATTATTGATAGTTTGCTCCTAGTTTGTTTGTTTTTTTAGGGGGGATGGGGGTCATTTTATTTATTTTTTTGTCACTTGACTTCTAGGATCTCCAAATTATTGTGGACTAGAGAAAGATATTCTTGATATTTATGTACTGCATTTGTTTCTTGATATTGTATAATGGTAGAATACTCTTTTCTTTTCCTTTCCTTATTGGTGTTTACAAAAATTAAAAGTGCAATATATATTTATATATATATATATATATATATAAAAAATCCAAATATCAGAGGGAAAAGCCAAATAAGTTTTCTACTACATTTTAGGTTCTGTATTGTGCCCCCCATCATTGTAGGTATTTGTAAAATAATTTAGCACACGCCTTGTCCTGCAGGGATGCTTAACCTTAAAAGATTTTCTTGTCTATATTTCTGCCTGTCCCTCACTCTTCTTCCTCTTCTCCATGCCTCATAATTCTTTGAAATTATTCATCTAGTTGGCTTCAAATTTCTGGCATAGATGATGAAGAGTTTGCTATAACTCTCATCTCCCACATTTCATATATCATGAAATGCCTCAATGGGTAAAATCCATCCAGTGGGTTGAGTCGTACTAACCCTCATAGTGGTTTAGAGGATGAAATTAGGGGGGACCGACGGAAAGTGGTCAACCAGTGGATAACAGCTGATTATAGAGGCCATATTTAAGTTGTAATAATTAAAAGAAAAAAAAGTATAGATCCCGTAACATTGTGCCTTGATTAGGCTTTCTAAGGAGCAGGTTGTTCAGTTTCCTTGCAAAGTTAGGGGGTGGGGCAGTGCTGTCTTGCCATTGTTTCATAGTCATAAACCTTATGCAGATTTCTGTAATGAAGAAGATCATTATGCATCATTAAGGCCTCCTTTTACTAAGTTGCACTAGCAGTTTTAGCGCATGCTTCATTGCCACGCGTGCTACACGCTAACGGCTCCATAGAGCTGGCGTTGGTATTTTTTATGTAGCGCGGGGGTTAACACGTGCTAATCTTTAGCGCGTGCTAAAAACGCTAGCGCAGCTTAGTAAAAAGAGCCCTAAGGTCCTGATTCTATATAGGACGCCCTGGAGATGTGTCCTATACAGAATCGGGCCTACATTAACCCTGATGGATGCCGGTTAGAGAATCGGGTTAGAGTAGACGTGGCCGCTACACTTATCGCGGCAAGGGATAAGTATAGCAGCCACCTGTCCGATCGTTGGCAGGAAGGCACCCAACCGCTCCTGCCGGAACACCCGCCCCCAAACTCCCAATTGCCGGCAGGAGGGTGCCGAACCCCTCCTGCCGGAAAGCTGCCCCCGCCCCCCAAAAAAAAACTCTTGATCGCCGGCAGGAGAGTGCCCAATCCCTCCTGCTAGAAAGCCGGACCCCTCCGGACCCCCCATGCTAATGACCCCCCCCGATGACTCCCCTTACTTTCCCCCAGCTAACCTCCCCCCCAACTAACCTCTAAATTGTTGGCTGGCTGGACGGGTCTTGCTGCCATCCAGCCAACAGGCCCGCCTTGTCAAAATGAGACGGGCCCACCCCTTCCCGGACCATCCCCGCTAAGTCTAAGGCCTGATTGGCCCAGGTGCCTACGAGCCTGGGCCAATCACACCTTAGGGTTAATGGGGATGGGCGTATCCGCTATGCCTAAGGCCTGATTGGTCCAGGCTTCTAGAGCCTGGGCCAATCAGGCCTTAGACTTATTGAGGATGGACCGGGAAGGGGCGGGCCCGTCTCATTTCGATGAGGCGGGCCTGTCAGCTGGACGGCAGCAAGACCCGTCCTGCCGGCCAATAATTTAGAGGTTAGTTGGGGGGAGGTTAGGGGAGTCATCGGGGGAGGTTTGTTAGCATGGGGGGTCTGGAGGGGGTCCGGCTTTCCGGCAAGAGGGGTTGGGCACCCTCCTGCCGGCGATCAAGAGTTTTGAGGGGGAGGGGGCATCGTTCTGTCAGGAGGGGTGGTCACCCTCCTGCCGGTGATCGGACAGGCGGCAGCGGCCGCTATACTTTTTGCAGCAGGGAGATCCCTTGCCGCAATAAGTATAGTGGCCGCGTCTACTTACAATGTAGGCCAGCATTTTGCTGGCCTATATTTTAAGCATCTCTTCCTCTACTAGGGAGACGCGTAGGGCCGCTTAAGTTCGCCTAAGGCCCTTAGGCGAGCTTAGGCGTCTTGCGAGCCTCCCTAGGCACCTTCAATATAGGCGGCCTGCCTGGGGAGCATTTTTTTAAAAAGCATGCATCCCGATTGGCTGATTGGACAGCTGTAGGACACCTACAGCTGCCTAAAATCGGGACGGCACTTTGCAGAATCAGGGCCTAAATGTTTGTGCATTTGTTTGTATTATCATTTTTCTATTGCATCATAAATCTATACAGTAGCACATATCGGCATTCCCCAAATTGTACGGGTCAGCATGCAGTATGTAGGGGGATAAGATCACATAGCGTCTTATGCACAAGATTTTACATATATATATATATAGGCATGGGAAGAACTCATCTTTGAATATATCTTGTGAAGTTGTAGCCTGAATAGATTGTTCACATAAATTCCGTTTTACTTTGGCACGATGCAGCATTCAAATAGAAAGAGTGATATACACCTGCAATCTAAAAGACAGCCACAGTTCTGCAGGGGCACACACAGTGTTGGCTGCAATAATCAGCATCATTGTGACTGGCAGTGCATGTCTATGTTAAGCACTAGATATTATTTATGACTGCTGACAGGGTCAGAAATTATGGGTAACACGGCAGAGATTGAAACTTAAGCAGAATAAAACTAGCGCTGACACTTTCCCGCTCATCCGCCAGGACCTCCAGCCTCCGAAGATAACTGTTTATGTTTTGTGAAAGTGAACCGGGGAGCTACAAACCAAAAGAACGTGACTTGAAGAATCACTTGCTGAACCTTTTAAGAACTTTCCCCACTCCTTTACGAAGCCCGCTCTAGCGTTTTCAGTGCCAGCCGCCGCGGTAACAGCGCCTACGCTCGTAGAATCCCAGTGAATGTCTGAGCTGTTACTGTCGCTTCCGGCGCTAAAAACACTAACGCTGGCTTTGTAATGGAGGGGATTTAAGCGCTGAATTTGAAATTTTAAGAATGTGATTCAGCTGTTCTTTATTCCCACTAGTTGTAGGCGATGTTAGGTGAGTGTCTGTCAAAGGAAAGGTATCCGACTGCTGGCCAGTGGCATCACAAAATCGACAAAAGTCTAACCGGTATAGCCTGTTAACATGAAATGTGTGGAAGTCGTGTACTTGTAAAAGTGGCAGTGATTGTAGAATTAAAAGAATATCAGGTCAATATGCAAAAAGAACTTACCCAGCAAACACCACCTGCTATCTGGATATATGCTGCTAATCAAGATATGCAAAGGTATTACCCAGACAGTAGCTCAGAATATCCTTACACACTACTCCAGCACTGTAGGATGATTCTGTAAGGAGCCACCTAGTTTAGATGGCAAAGATATCCGCAAATTCTTTTTTCTTTTAAAGAAATTTTTAACATACTTTTTATAAGACAATTCTTGATCAGCAAAAATTGAAATGATTGGGAACATAATTTATACATTTAAAAGGGAAATATATAAAAGAAAGAAAAGAATCATCCTTCAAGGGAAAAAAAGAAAAAGGAAATTTCTTATACATTTCTCTCTTAAATCCTCAAAGAAAAGAGGAGGCAAGGCACAATTCCAAGAAAAAAATCTAGCGTTAGGATGGAAGTATCAATATAGGCTATACATTTATGGAGTTAGATGTAAAAAGTTCAGTTTCTTGTGGGCCACAGGCAATGAGCTTTCTAGAATCCAGAAAAACAACTAAGATGTGGTTTAAAGAAAACATACTTTCCTTGTAAATGTGTTATTACATAGTAACATAGTAAATGACGTCAGATAAAGACGCAAGTGGCCCATCCAGTCTACCTACCATAAGTGCTCCATAAATTAATTAAGGCCTCCTTTTACTAAGGTGCGCTAACTGATTTAGCGCGCGCTAAGTGCTAACGTGTGCATGTTAGTCTATGGATGCGTTAGCATTTAGCATGCTCTAATTTGATTAGCGCACCTTAGGAAAAGAGGGAGGGTTAGTTTAAATGTGTTTTTTTCTTAGATATTTTTGAGCCAGAAACCCAGAGCCCTGCCACGTAGTGTGCTTAGGTTCCATCTACTAGAGTCTCCATCAAAGCTCACTCCAGCCCATCTTAACCATCCCAGCTATCAAAACGCTCCCCAGCCTGTCCTAAACTGTTATAATCAACAAAGCTGAGCCAGAATAAACCTCCTAATTGCAAAACGTAGCATCAAAAAAAGCCCGACACTGTCTCTCCAGGTTTGTCTGGCAATATCAGGAAAAACTCCAGTCTTGGGATTCAGAAAAAATTCTTGCTGATGACAAAAAAAAAAACATGTTTAATATCCAGTCTCTGTCAGGTTGTAGAGCAAAATCTGCTATCAGTGTTGCAGTCTGTACCCCAAAATTTTAATTTTCAAGTCTTTGAATTCAATTCAAATTGTCAAAAACTGTTACTGGTCCTTCGTTAAGATACTTGCAAATTATTTAGGTGGGTATATAAGCCTGTGCATACGTAAATGAGCAGTTTCTAGATAAGCAATTAATTTGTAAGTACACACCTAGATGTGATAGTGCATGTACATGGGTACAGTTTAGGCAACCATGAACACAGTGCATATTTAAACAAGACTGCATTCGGTAAAAGGACGCAGAAAAAAAATTGGCAGAGAGTGCTGTTCTATAAAACGGTGCTCCAAGTCGCATGCCGTTTATAGAATAGCGCTTAAGGCTGATTTCCATGCCCCAAGGATTTACGCCAGCAGGAGCTTGGTGTAAATCCCTGCATGTCAGTTAGGTGCAGATCCCCTGTATTCTGTAATAGTGTGTTTATCTTTAGTGAATGCCACTGACCGCCTGTTCTCTTCCCGTAGCTATGCTCCCTTTTGCATTGTGTGCTATAAACTTTGTACACAGATCTTTATAGAATAGTGCTTCGCAAGTTGTGCATGAAAATAGAGATGGTTGCTAATTAACACCAATAATTGATTGTTAGTGCCTAATAATTGGCGCTAATTGGCTTGTTTTCCAATTTAGCATCTCAGCATAGTGCACAGACTTGTGTGCATAAATTTGTGCACCATAGAATCTGGGGGATGAAGCAATTCTATAATTGGTTTCTAAAGTTAGATGCTTGTAAGTTATAGAATAATGACACTTCTATGCCTGATTGCACTAGTTGGCAATTGCATGCATACATGCTAAGTGGTATTCTATAACATATGTGTTGACATTGCTTAATGTGTAAGAGCGGGGAGCTGTAAACAAGGGCAGAGTATGGGCGTGTCTGAGATATGCGCATAACTTATGGAATGCTACAAGTTACGTGCACTTCAGGGCACAATTAGGCGCCAACAGTTATAACCGCCATTGACCTGGCGTTAACTGTTGGAGCTTAACTGTAGGTGCACCAATGATGACTTACGCTAGTTTTCTATAACGGAATCTTAGCGCCAAGAAGCCATTATAGAACATAAATCTTGGTCACCTAAATCTTGGCAGCAATTTATAGAATTGCCATCATAGATGTTGTTATGCAATCTTGGCATGAGCATTTATTCCACGCTCAAGAAATGGCAAATGAGGTTCAACGTGGATATGTGTAAGGTGATGCATGTCGATAACAAAAATCTTATACACAAATATTGGATGTCTGGGGCGGTACTTGGAGAGACCCCCCGGGAGAGAGACTTGGGAATACTGGTCGACAAGTCGATGAAGCCGTTCGCGCAATGCGAAAAGGGCAAACAAAATGCTAGGAATGATTAAGAAGGGGATCACGAACAGATCAGAGAAAGTTATCATGCTGCTGTACCGGGCCATGGTACACCCTCACCTGGAATACCTCGTCCAGCTCTGGTCGCCGTACATGAAGAAGGACATGGTACTACTTGAAAGGGTCCAGAGAACAGCGACTAAAATGGTTAAGGAGCTGGAGGAGTTGCCGTACAGCGAGAGATTAGAGAAACTGGGCCTCTTCTCCCTTGAAAAGAGGAGACTTAGAGGGGACATGATCGAAACTTTCAAGATAACGAAGAGAATAGACTTAGTAGGTAAAGACAGGTTGTTCACCCTCTCCAGGGTAGGGAGAACGAGAGGGCACTCTCTAAAGTTAAAAGGGGATAGATTCCATACAAATGTAAGGAAGTTCTTCTTCACCCAGAGAGTGGTGGAAAACTGGAATGCTCTTCTGGAAGCTGTTATAAGGGGAAACACCCTCCAGGGATTCAAGATAAAGTTAGACAAGTTCCTGCAGGTAGGGCTGGTCTCAGTTAGGGCACTGGTCTATGACATGGGGACCACCGCGGGAGCGGACTGCTGAGCGCGATGGACCACTGGTGTGACCCAGCAGCGGCAATTCTTATGTTCTTATGTATGGCTGGTTTAAGTGTTTGTGCCTTGTTAGAAACTCATTTTTAGCCAATCACACTCGGATTCAATTAAAAAAAAAAAAAAGTGGGCACCTACTTTACTTTATAATAAATAGGCTTCAAATAGGCACCTTCCTTACTCCCAAATTTAGGAGACTCATTATAGAATTACTCTCCACATGGATAGGGCTGGAATGAAATGTGGGTGGAACCAGGGTGGTCTCAGTTAAACAGATAGAGGCAATATTCAGTCTGCTATCAGTATAACGGGATGAATACTATTTGGGTTTCTGCCAGAAAACTAGGCTAAATTGATCATGGTCTGACCTAGTATGGCTATTCTTATGATGTCATGTTGTCATAAATTATCCAGACAAATGATTCAGATTCTAGTCTGATTGTTGTTACTATCCAATTAATCCAGTATTGACTGCCTTGTCCAGATATTCAATGCCAACCACTGTCCAGATCGGGGTGCTGAATATATGGATGATTCTTGATCGCTGTAACCAGTGTTTAGAAAAATCATTGACTATTGACTTATATGCATAGAGGGGCATTTTTTTTAAATTTATTTAAAAATGTATATAATGCGTACAACTATGCGGTTTACATATCACATATTTAATATCTAACGTTCCCTATGGTTTCCATACATATAACATAGACATGACTGGATAACTTCATTAACATCCCCCCCATTCAAGATGTCAAAATGTACCAAGTCAAATCAAATTTTAACAATTGAGGAAGCAAAAAAGCATTAGGTCAAAAATCAATCAGCATATATAGGCAAGAGCAAATCAAAGTCAAAACAATTTAGAAATGCAAACAGACGTTGAATCATACATTCCTATCAGAATATTCTGAAGAAGATATGTTCTAATGGAATAAAGGTTAGCATAGAAAAGCATTAGCAAAGAATTGCGTTTTCAGCATTTCCTTAAAATTTATCCTCCCAGTATAGAATCGTAAAATACCAGGCAGTTCGTTCCAGAGTTTTACACCGGCCATGGACATCATTGATGCTCCAATCCTAACATGCGTAATCAGCATCCCGCCCTCCAAATTAACCCCCTCTTTTACTAAGGTGCGCTAAGCGTTTTAGCGTTTCCTAAATCAACACGTGCGCTAACCGCTAATGCGTCCACAGGATAACATGCACGTGTTAGCGTTTAGCGCGTGATTAGCGCACGCTAATATTTAACGCGCGCTAAAAAGCATAGCACACCTTAAAAAGAGGGGGTTAATTTCATCTCGTCTACAGATCTAAGATTTCTTCTCGGTTTATTAATTTTCAAAGAGTTGCTGCAATATCTTTGGAGAAACATGGTACAATGTTTGATGGATAGTCGCAAGAATCTTAAACTGCACCCTATGTTGTATTTTTGATAGGATGTCTAAGTCCGAAAAATGTCCAAGTGTTGGGTGGAGAAAATGTCCATTTTCAAACCCTTAAGACTTCTTTTTTTATTTTTGAAAATGACCCAACTAGATGATTTGTCCAGCTAGATGTCTAATTTTTTTGCCATTGTAAAAAAAAAAAAAAAAAAGTCCAAATTAAAAACGTCCAAAACAAACCATTTGCATGTAGGAGGGGGACAGCATTTTAATGGACTTGCTAAACAGACATGCAAGCAGAGCAGTGGGCACTAGGGGGCACTGCTCTGAACTTCATATTAACGGTGCCAGGTACACATCTCATCATAATCCCCGTGCATTATATGGCGAGCCCTCCAAAACTCCTCCCAAACCTATTATGCCCACCTGTCTACCACCCCAATAGCCCTTATGCCTTCAGGTATTACCTATATGGCAGTTCAGTGGGGTTTTGGTAGACTCACACTTTCCATCAAAAGTTAGGGTGGCGTATGGGCCTGTGTCTTCCTCTCTGCAGTCCACTGCACCGCCCACCAGGCTACTCTAGAGACTGCTTGCAGCTCTGCTAGGATTGGCCTTAGTATCTGCAGCTGTCATAGAGACAAATATATCATGCAGATGAGGTGGGGTGGGGTGGAAGGGGGTCAGTGACCACTGGGAGAGTGTGTGGAGGCCATATTATCATCCTTCCAGTGGTCATCTGGTCAGTTTGGGTATCTTTTTGGCCTAATTGTGCCCTGGATGTTTTGTAAAGTGTTTGATTATTGCTGTGAAACGTCCAAGTGCCAAGCCTGTCCTAATCCCACCCAAAACACGCCGCTAACATATCCCTCTAAGACTTAGATGCACTAGAAACAAAACGACCAGAAAGGTGTCTAGAAAGTCAGTTTCAAAAATGCTCACTTTGGACGTTTATCTTTTTTGAAAATGAACCCCGTAGTGTTTCTGGGTGAGATATATGCATTAGTTTCATATATCTGACAGGGATTTGTATAACAATCAGATACATTTGTCTTTCATGAACTGTAAACTGCCTTGTTATTCATATCAGTGAGAGGTAACCCTATAACTAATGACCCGCTATTATATTATTCTATGTACGTATAAAAGAGACATGGATGTAAAGAGAGATGATTCAAAGCTGAATAGGGTAAGGGTAATGGAATTTAATATACCACTTTCCTGTGGTACAAAGCAGTTCAAAGTTGTTATATATCTTTGGCGGTGTGTGGGGGGCGTAGGGTGCCGGCACCCCTCTTCCTCTCTTTCCCCCCGCAAACCTCTAAATGTCCACTAGTGCATCTTCCACTCGCTGCTCGCACCGGCCTCGGCTCCCTTCCTATATCCTGGTCACGTGACCGGGACACCATGTCAGAAATGAGCTGAGGTAAGCCCGAGCAGCAGGTGGAACATGCTGCTCGCACCGGCAAACATTTCAAGAGGTACACAAGGGGTGGGGGTGCTCAAGTGGTGAGAAAGATTTGAGGGAGTGCAGCGGGGGAGAAAGGGGGATGCACGGTGCTGTGATGCCAGGCGCCGCCACCCCGGACATCAACCTCCCTCGCCACGCCACTGTCTACAGTACGTATTTTGTACCAAAGCAAGGGAATGTTAAGTGATTTTCCCAGAGTCACAGGGAGCTGCAGAAGGAATTAAATCCAGTTCTTAGGCCAATTCACTTCTAGGGAACTCCTCCACAAGTATACTTCTCCCCCCTCCTCCCCCCCGATTCGCAGGTTTAGGACTCGCGACTTCGGTTATTCGTGAGATTCTAAACCCGGAACCACCTCCACTTCCCTCCTGCCTCCCGAACCTCTCCACACCTTACCTGGTGGTCTAGCGGTGAAGCAGGGCAGGAGCGATCGTTGTATGCTCCTGCCCCGTGCAGAGCCATCCACAAAAATGACTGCTGTGAGTTCTCGTGGTCTCTCGAGACTACAGCGGGAATTCACGGCAGCCATTTTTGTGGACGCTCTGCATGGGGCAGGAGCATAGGACAATAGCTTCTGCCCCGCTTCACCGCTAGACCACCAGGTAAGGTGTGGAGAGGTCCAGGAGGGAGGTGGGGTGGGTCAGAGTCGGTCCTAAAGGTTATTCGTGTTTTTTCAATATTCACAGGCCAGCTCTGCCCCTAACCCCTGCGAATATTGAGGGGGAAGTGTAGAATGATATGGATATAGAAGAGGTGTGAAGATAGGGAAATGGAGTAACATGAAAATAAGTGGAAAGTTTCCGATATACACCTTAATTAATAGTGAGCCCCAGACTAAACCGGAATAAAACTTGGAAAGTTGTTTATTAAAAAAAGGAAAGTGAACTGGGGGCTCAAATGCATCAATGCCTGTATCAACGGAATTGTGATCTTGGCATTGAGCTAAAATGCTTATCATCATACTTCCCAGCATCCCTAGATTTCCTTATCTTTTAAAAAAATATTTTCAGAAAAGCCCAAGTATCATATACAAAGTCCTACAGATATATATATAAACTTTTCACCATGTTATGCATCAAGATAAACAAAAATTCAGAATTGTAAAATCACTTAACATGAAATGGATAAACTGCCTACTTTACCAAGGAATCTTCCTTTTGTTTCATAGTGTTCCAGTCTCACTGGTTGTTTCACTCCTATTCAGGGCTTCTTCAGGGAGCATCAGTTTAGCAAGAAGTATTCGACATGGCGGATAATGAAAGAAAAGAACACCAGTGCCAGTGATATGTAGGTAGATAGACAGAAGGCAAATATCAGATCCAGTCAGATAAGATATGCAAAATATCGACCCTAAGGGAGTAAATAATGGTCAGCAAAGTATATTTGCTTAAAGTTTAAGGACAATCTTATTTCAGTAGGTCTTTATTTCCCATGGTGCAGTATTTACAGACTATATTTGCTTTATGATGCTCTCAAAACTGTAGAGAAAGCGAAGGGTGGCCATTGTCTGCCATGCACTTTGTTTGGCAGGATAATAGCGATTTTTCATGTCGCACACGCTCGTTAGCAGTGTTTTTTTATGACTATAAGTTTAAAGATAGTTTGACTGTTTTCAGTCCAATTTCTTTATCTGTGTATTTGAGAACTATCGGACCCCTGAGGAAGGCGTGTTCGTCGAAACACGGACTGTATAGGGTCCGAGAGGGGTCAAAAAAATCTTGAAACTCTAGATAGAGACCTGCTCTCTTATTCTTCAAGCACCACAAGGGTTATGGGCTTACCAAGCTCATTGTAACGAGTATAACCCAGCTATAAAGGGTGTCAATCAGTAGGTGGGAACTCGCTGAGAACAACTTTTTAAGCGAGATCACCCGGGTTCAATACCATCAGTAGCACTAAAGTGCCCGGCAGACGTTACCCACTTACATCACTTTACACACCCTGTGGGCCAACCTCCTATAAAAACTATAATTTAATATGCTAAAGTTTTTTTTATCTTTTTACTTTATAACTACATTATTACAAAAAACCTAGCTTGCAGCCCAAATACCCTAGTGTTTTAAATAAATAAATCTGAAGAATTTAAGATCAAAAATTGAAATTGCATCTAATTTGACATCATTAGAGAAGTTTCTGTGATAGTCTTGTCGGTTTTACCATTAGTCAAAAGATACTCAAAATTCAGGAACTTATCTTAATCTGCTAACCGCTGTGGTTTCTACGGGGTGACAGCTGATCGCCCTACAGAGCCCCGTTTCGTAGCCTTCGTCAGGGGCAACCTCAGGGGCATCTCCTGGTGCAGAGTGTTCAATAAACCATTCCCAGAACATCAGTATCCACAGCCTTTTGTTTTTATGGCAGGATAATAGCACATTGTTTGCTAGGGCTTGTGGGAGGCTTGGAAGGCCTGCTGCAATCATAGGGTGCACTACACGCTTTGCATATGGTTGAATATTAATCCATGGCAACAAAGAGGTTTCCTGCCTTACCACAGATGACAATTTCATGACATGCCAGCACTAGAATAGGCTGGGTAAAATGAATTGCAGCAATGAAATTAAAGCTTACCCTTAGCCATTTAACTTAAAAACTGAAGCGGTACAAACAGGAGGAAGCACCTTTAATGGGCTAGGAGAGAAACGTTATATAAATCAGATATGACATGGCTTGACTGAAAATATGAGATTTATTTTCACTCATTAGCCGTGGCCTTTGTAACAGTGCTCGTGAATACGGTGCCCTGTTTTCTAAAGGGTTTCCCTTGGGAGCAATCTTTCAAATAGAGGGTCCCCCATAACGTACAGGAAAGGGTACCGGACAGTGCAGTGAAACTAGCACTTATCTCTCTAGATGGATTATCAAGAAGTGTCACATATGAATAGAAAGGGACTGCAGTCATTTTTTTTTTCTTAATTAGAGTAATATTAGATACTAAAATGAAAGCCAAGATAATGCAGCCTTTATAGTTTTAGTATATAAATATGTTCTTATTTATTGTGCTTCCAGTTTCCTGCTATTTCTAGTGTTCAGAAAACAAATTTTCTTAAAATCTGGAACCCCAGAAGTTCCAGGTCTCTTTTTGCTGAAATTGTGGTATTTTATCAAATAAACACAGGTAAGCACTAGGATCATTTTTTTTTTTTTAAACCCATAAAAATGGCATAAACCCCTTTAATTACACCATGGCTATTTCTATACATTCTACAGGGTAGCTTTGAAGGAGACAGTTGTGTTATAGGGCTCCTTTTACGAAGGCGCGGTAGCGGTTTAACGCACATGATAGCGCGCGCTAGCCGCTACCGCCTCCTCTTGAGCAGGCGATAGTTTTTTGGCTAGCGCGGGGGGGTTAGCGCATGATGAAACATCGCGCGCGCTGAAGCCGCTACCGCGGCTTCGTAAAAGGAGCCCATAGTATATGCGAAAACTTCAGGTACTGCATTTTTTTTAAAGGACGGATTTCATTTTAAAAAGGAAGGATTCTCAGTGGCAATGCACATAGTCTGATATAGAAGTAAGGGTTTGATTCTGAAATGTGTTTAATGTAAATACACTGTCAAATACCCTTCGAGTAATTGACAAGAGCAGATGATTAGTAGTGTGCTCAGTAGTGGGTGTTTTTTTTTTGCATAATCTTACATTTTTGACAAAAACTCTTCAGCGGCGTTTTATTGTCAGTGTTCTACAGTCGGTAATACTTTTTATTTTTTATTTTCCTTGAGAACATTCACTTTGTCATCGCAGATTGGGTAAGCGGTCATTTAACTTCTTCAACGTGCACGATTGCTAGTGTTCGTAGGTGGGAGGGTGGGGGTAAGAAATGCCTCGTCATGGAGGATCTGCTCTTGAGGTAAACTTTTAGAAGCAGCGTGAGAGTTGCTGGACAAAAATACTCAATGTACGCTTCTTTCTTAATTCGGCCTTGCTAGAATGATTCAAGGCGCTGCTGATGCTTGCTGCTCCACGGCAAATCTGATTCCGCTTTTGCTCATTTCTCCACAGTTATTTTGCTCTTAAATATTGTCCTTCATTCCCAGCCCTTTTTGAAAGGATGAAATGAAATGGCGGTGATCCATGAACTTCCATAATCACACACGTTGCATTATTGGCCAGTGTAATAAACCCTTACCTTTAGCAAAGCATCCCTTGTTTCTATGGCCATTTTTTAATCTATCTCAATAGGTTTCTAGGATGCAGCTTATATAGATTTGGTCAGTGACAAGGGTTAGAGTAGTCTTGTAGAACATTTACTTGTAGCTGTGAAAAGCCCACATTCATCAGAGGAATTGGGTCGATCAGACTGTACCAGGATCAATGGAAAGCCTGTGTGATCCCTCTTAGGTTGTAATGCGTTCACCTTCTCGGAGAGAATTCACATTCACACACATTTCTCTGTCTTAAAGCCATTTATCTCAGAATGTCAAATTACAATAATTAACCATTATTGATCTTAAATTCAATTAACTTCATTAACACAGGTCATGATGAGGGTGCTTGTAAGGGAAAGGGACCTGACAAGTGTCTTTTCTTATGTGACATTCAGTGTTCCCTGTTGTGACTATAAACTGTTCATACGCTAGGTATATCTTGTAGCAAATGCATGGACTGGGCTTGATGGTTGAGGCATAAATTGTGTTTTTAATTGGCAGGGTTTTTATTGTATTTCCTAATCAGAAATCAGTAAAACCTATGTTTTCAGCAGAGTGCTTTGGATTTCTCGGTGTAAGACAGACTGTCTGCCCAGCTGCCTAGTTCAAGCAGGATGCTTTTCCACATACACTGGATGCAAAGAGGAGCTCTTTGCAAAATAAAATAGACTATAAGAGTGACAAGCAAAACGTTTGCAATCGCAGAGCAGAGCAGAGCAAAATGAATGTTGTACTGTGCAGTAGTTCATTTCCGTACTGTATACCTTGAAACACATAGGGCTCCTTTCACTAAGGTGCGCTTAGGTTTTTAGCACACGCAGGATATTACCGCGCGCTACGCGGCTAGAACTAACGCCAGCTCAATGCTGGCGTTAAGTTCTAGCAGGCACTATTCCGCGTGTTAATGCCCTAACGCAGCTTAGTAAAAGGAGCCCATAGAAATGCTGTTAAATCAAGGTGAAGGGATTATGCTGTTGCTTTCCTGCAAGTTGATTAATTTGTAAGGTCTTTGTTGAATAAGATTTTAATCTTACACATTCATTAATACTTGTGTGCAAGCGGTATATCAAATGTAATAATTCAAATCAATCCTATAGACCAGTGTTCTTCAACCACTGGTCCACAGAAATTTCCTGCCGGTCCACAGGGCCAGCACGTGCATCAGGCCCAAAACAGTGTTCTTCAACCGCCGGTCCATGGTGCGATCGATGCGGCGTTATCTTTGAGCCAGCTCCCTCTTCTAACTAATTCAGTGCACAAAGCCACAGGCAGTTGCTCCTACAGGCATCCTGTGCCTGAACCGGAAGCCTTCTCTCTGACGTTGCAACGTCAGAGAGAAGGCTTCCAGATGAGGCACAGGACGTGCAAGGTGCAATTAGTACTATTATGGGGGCGGGGTCTGGGGTGGAGATTGGGTAGAGATGGGCGGGGTCTGGCCCACGACTTAGCCCAGTGTTCTTCAACTGCTGGTCCACGGACCGATGCCGGTCCACAGAATAATTATTTTATTTCTGCCGGTCAATAGGTGTAAAAAGGCTGAAAAACACTGCTATAGACGGTTGTCTTTCCTGTTGTTGCCTCTTTTGTTTCATGGGGGCTACCGTGTGTACCTTCCACGAGTATTAGTAAGGTAATACAGTAGAATCTCACTTCTCTGACATTCCGGATTATCCAACCTACCCCGGTGACGTCACATCGTTGTCACTGAGATACGCATTGGGTTCTATTTCCCGGCATCACTTTTAGTTGAAAGGCAGCAGCGCTAGGTACAGTAAAATTCATGGGCACATTAAGTTGTAAGCTTTTTTTTTTTTTACACTTTTCTCTTTTGAAACATGTATTCGAACATACAGTACTTCTGTTTTATCTCACATCCACTTTATCTGCAATATCCAACTTTTCAATCATCCAACAACCCGTCCGTTGCATTTACATCAAATAATCAAGGTAAATTATTAGTATCAATCTGTTTTCCTGTACAGTAGAATCTGATCTTTTATGCATTGAACAGTTTGAAATATCTTTGGTTACTAATACAGGCAACTTGTCACCCGTAATTTAGTAATGTCTAAACATTATTTTGCTTGTAATCACAGTAGAACATTTCAATATCTGGAAGACAGCTAACCTAATCAGAAAGCACGGTGAGGAGGGAAGTTATCAATTTCGTCTATCATTAAGATGAATTATTTTATTATAGGATCCCATTTTATGCAGTGAGACCCTGTGCCAAAATACCATGGCATGGTAAACTAACCCGTCTTAATGGCAGCTCACTTTGATAACTTCCCCCTCTATTCAGGTAATAAAAATACAGAAAAGCCTAGTAAAGTTTTGAATATATGAGGAATGCACCAATTAAAATAAGTGACTACCGTATATACTCAAATATAAACCGAGATTTTGGGGCCAATAGAATGGCCCAAAAATGGGGGTCTTTGTTTATATTCGGTTCAGCACCCACCTTCCCCTTCCTGGGCATGTTGCAGGCCTCCACCGAGCCTGCCATAAGACCTGCTGGTCCAGCGGTGGGCCGGGACAGGAGGGATCTCTCTCGCCTCTTGTCCTGGCCACCTCTTAACAACTCTCACCTCCTTCCCATCTCCCCGATTAGTAAAAAGCATATCTTTAAAATCTCTGGTTTAGGAATGGCTTCCGTGAGTTCTCCCAGGGATTTTAAAGGTACGCTTTTTAGAAATCGGGGAGGCGGAAGGGAGGTGAGAGTTGTTAGACTTGGCCGGGACAGGAGGCAGGAGGGATCCCTCCTGTTTCAGCATACCATTGGACTACCAGAACTTATGGCAGGCCTGGTGGAAGCCTGCAAGGCATCAGAAAGAGAGGGGGGGGGGACAGAATGCAGGCCTGACAGGCCGGGAGTGAGTGGGACAAGGTGTAGAGCTGGGCAGGGAGGGAGGAGGGACTGTGTGCAAAGCCTAGCAGAGCAGAGAAGGGAGTGAGGGAGGACTGGGTGCAGAGCCTGGTAGAGCACTTGAATATAAACCCCCTAGGTTATATTCAATTCAACCTTTTTACCTCCTTTTTTTTTGGGGGGGGGGAAGTTACCTTGGTTTTATGCGGGTCGATTTTTATTCAAGTATATATGGTACTGCATTCAGGGCCCAATTCTATATATAGTGCCTAAAAATTAGGAGCTGACTAGTGCAGCGCTGGGCGTAATTCTAAAAAACTTAGGCACACTATCAAATCATGCTTAGAGCTGTCTAGGCGTGCTTAGGTGTTACTAGTTATCCGAACTTTAGCTGCACCATATACAGTGGAACCTTGGTTTACGAGCATAATTCGTTCCAGAAGCATGCTCGTAAACCAAATTGCTCGTATATCAAAGCAAGTTTCCCCATAGGAAATAAGGGAAACTGCTTTGATTGGTTCCACCTCCTCCCCCCTCCCCACGAGGCTACCGGCGCTGCTCCATTCTCCCCCTCCCCCCTTGAGGAATCCAACGCTGTTCCAAACCCCTCCCCGCGATCCAGCTCCCCCCCCCCTGCGAACCGGCATCCCCCTCCCCGCTCACGTTGCCCCCTCTCCACCGCGATCCTACTTTCCTCCCTCCCGAGCAGTCAATGACACCCTTTACCCGACTTGGCACCAGTGCCGGTGCCCGAAGATCCTCCCTCTTCTGGCGCGGCTGGGCAGTGCGTCGGAGATCCTCCTTCTTCTGGTCTGGGCTGGACTGGCTTTGAGCACTTGCGCATGCTCAAAGCCTTCTGGTCTCGCTCTCTCCGAGATTGAGAGTGAGACCAGAAGGCTTTGAGCATGCGCAAATGCTCAAAGCCAGTCCAGCCCAGCCCAGACCAGAAGAAGGAAGATCTCAGACGCACCGCCCAGCCCAGGCAGCGCTGGGTAAAGGGTGTCATTGACTGCTCGGGGGGGCAACACGAGTGGGGGGGGGATGCAGGATCGCTGGGGGGGATGCCAGATCGCGGGGGGGTGGGGGCGCTCGTACAGCGAGGCAAGCTCGGTTTACGAGGCACCAAATTTGCAAATGTTTTGCTCGTCTTGCAAAACACTCGCAAACTGGTGCACTCGTAAACCGAGGTACCACTGTATATGCCACAGTTTCTTTCATTTAAATACCTGTGCCTTAATTAAACACCTAATGGTACCTAGTTTACAAAGAGGTGACGAACTCGAAAACACACCCACAATCCGTCGTCAACCACTTTTAGGTAGGTGCTTTGTACTAAGTGCCTGTTTTTTTTATAGAATTGATTTTTTTTTTTAAGTTAGGCGCCTAATTTTCAATTAAGTCCAATTAAAAGAAACTATGAGGTGCTCAGTTCCATTTAAGCTTATTAATTAATTGTTAGGTGCCTACATCAAGGATCTTGAATCAGGAAATAATGGCATATATTGAAGAACTAAGGCCAGTGCTGGGCAGACTTGCACAGTCTGTGTCCATATATGGCCATTTGGTTGAGGATGGGCTGGGGTGGGCTTAAGAATATAAGAACATAAGAATAGCCTCACTAGGTCATACCAATGGTCCATCAAGCCCAGTAGCCCGTTCCCACGGTGGCCAATCCAAGTCAGCAGAACCTGGCCAAAACCCAAGGTGTAGCAATATTCCATGCTACCGATACAGGGCAAGCAATGTTTTCCCCCCCCCCCCCCGTGTCTTTCTCAATAACAAGACTATGGACTTTTCCTCCTGGAACTTGTCCAAACCTTTCTAAAACCAGCTACGCTATCCGCTCTTACCACATCCTCTGGAACCTAAGCATAGTACCAGGTAGAGCTTTGGGTTTCTGACCTAGAAATAGCTAAGAAAAAAGGAAACATTTTAATTAAATCAGTAATTTAAAGAGAGGGTAAGGTTAGGCAGACTGGATGGACCATTCAGGACTTTATCTGCTGTCATTTACTATGTTACTATGTAGGCACCTAAATTTAGGTGGACTATATAGAAACGGGCCAACAGTGTTTAACAGGATGACGTTTTTCAATCCTTTCTTGAAAATAACATCAGTTAGAGAAGTGTATCACAAACTGTGTGCCGTGGCACACCAGTGTGCCTCCTGAGATTTGAGGTGTGCCGCGGTACACTGGGGAAGAGGAGAGTGCTGGCTGACTATCTACAAGATGTGCCTCTCATGAAGAGAGGCATGTCCTGTAAGCAATCTCCCGACGCTGGCACCTCTTCTCCCTGCCAGCCCTTCTCTCCAGTGCAGGCCATTCTCTCGGCTCAAGGCCCGTTTGGAGAGCCTTTGCGCATGCATGTGATGTCATCATGGCGACGCCAGCACATTTCCAGGTGTCTCGAGCTGGGGGATACTAGGTTTAGTGTGCCTGGGGGCTCTAAAAAGTTTGCGAGACGCCGAGTTAGAGAAATAGTTATTGATGTGGGCTCCGTTTAAGTCGTGTTATGTTACCACTAAGTCATGCTGTTCTTCTCCCCATCTTATTACGTTCATCTTTCCTAAGCTGTTGACAGTCATTGTTCTTTTCCTTCTGTTTGATTTCATTATAAACCACTGGGATTGCACCCTTTGCAAGGCAGCATACGTAAAAGTAAACCTAGGCCCCATTTTATACCCTGAGACCTAGTTACTGATAACTGAGGTTAACAGTAATACCCATCTTAACAGTATTCCGCGTTGACAACTTCCTTCCTTAGGTTGCCGATAGCTTTACAATTCATGTGGTGATAGGGTTGGCTAAACCTGTCAGTTTTTCAGTGTTGTAAAATAAAATCCCCTGCCTATTTATTTTAAGTATTTATATACCACTTATAGCCTAAGTGGTTCACATTTAGGGACTCGTGCATTTTTCCCTGTCTGTCCCAGTAGGCTCACACTCTATTTAATGCACCTGGGGCAATGAGGGATTCACTCCAATCCGCGTCCTATCCAAGGCAGGCCGACTGATTCACAACAGGTCTGTATTCAAATGGGGGCGATCGGAGGAACGGCTCCTGCCAACCACATGAATCGCTTGCCTGTAGATAGTCTGCGCATGCATTTGATGTCCCTGCTTTTTTTTTTTTTAACTTTTTTACTCGCGAGCCCGCGGGTTTAAAGCGGGTTAAAACCATGGGCTTGCACTGCAGGGAAGGGCGTCAAGCAGGAGAGTCGGGGAGCGGGGCAGTCAGCAAGAGTAGGGGCAGAGAGAGCGGGGCGGCAAGCAGGAGAATCGCGGCAGGGAGCAGAGAGCTTATAATCCCACAGCTCCTTTTAGCCTCTCCCTTGTTAGGCCTTTCTGGTTTCTGCTGTCAGGTTTATATATAAATTTACTTTTGTAATGAACAGGTTACCAGGCAGTAGCATAACCCTCAACCCTGGCTCCTGAAACCTGCTTAGCAAAGGTCCCTATCAGGACCCCACACTCCATCACTACAGCTTATAGCAAGAGAACTGCGGCAGAGAGCAGGAGATGCTTTACTCTGGGCAGAGAGCAGGGCAGACAGAGCAGGGCTGGTGGAAGTTGGCTGGGATTTCAGGGCGGCATGGAGCAGGAGAGTCGGCAGGGATGTGTGCGACTGGTCCTCAGCAGTCACTTGTTTTGGGATCAGCCAGCCCAGTCGATGTTTTTTTTAGTGATCACTACCTGCCTACATTTGCATGCCGTTCCCCCTCATTTGCATGTGCGGATCGGAGGATGAGCGGCACAGAGGTTAGTGAATCAGGATAGTGAATCTAGCTCTTAGTGACTTGCCCAGGGTCACAAGGAGCAGCATGGGATTTGAACCCACAACCACAGGGTGCTAAGGTTGTAGCACTGACCACCACGCTACACATGCCCCTAAAATTAGGCCTCTATCAGCATTGATTAAGCCTATTGCTCTATTAAATTAGGCAGCAATATCGGTGCCTTAGGCGGACTTTACAGAATCAGGGACAAAGGGCCAGATTCTATAATTGTTGCCTAAAATAAAAGAGAGGCACCTAAAGTTGGCATGCTTAGAGGTGGAGAAAGAGGCGCTGCTAGGAGCGATTCTCTAAAGCAGTGTTTTTCAACCTTTTTACACCTATGGACCGGCAGAAATAAAATAATTATTCTGTGGACCGGCATCGGTCCGTGAACCGGCGGTTGAAGAACTCTGGGCTAAGTCGTGGGCCAGACCCCGCCTATCTCCACCCCAAACCCCGCCCCCATAATAGTACTAATTGTAACACTATTTTTTCGATTCATTTTTCACAGATACACAATATAATCTTATTAACAACACATAATGATTAACCACAAAATTAAACTACACAAAACACACTGACAGCAGATGTAAATTCTCAAAATTGACATAATTCAATCGCTAAATTCAAAAATAAAATCATTCCCCCCTGCCTTTGTTGTCTTCTTCCCTCCATGTTATGCCTTACCTTCTGGCCTGCTCCCGCCTGGCCATTTTATGCCACCCCCGGTGTTATCTTCAGGCCGGCTCCCTCTTCCTCACTGATGCAGTGCACAAAGCTACGGGCAGCGGCTCCTTGTGCGTCCCGTGCCTCATCTGGAAGCCTTCCCTTTGCAATGTCAGAGAGAAGGCTTCCAGTTCAGGTGCAGGACGCGTGTAGGAGCCACTGCCCGTGGCTTTGTGCACTGAATCAGTGAGGAGGAGGAAGCTGGCTCGAAGATAACGCCGTATCGATCACACCGTGGACCAGCAATTGAAGAACACTGTTTTGGGCCTGATGCACCTGCTGGCCCTGTGAACCGGCAGGAAATTTCTGTGGACCGGCGGTTGAAGAACACTGCTCTAAAGGACTTAGGCACCTATAATGTAGGCCTTTAAAACCCTGGCTTACATATATCCATGTTGATTGTCTTGTACAAATAGGGGATACGGAATATTCTTTTTTAATAAACCTAATAATCCAGCCTTCTTTAATGTTAAAATGAATTGAGTTCTCAGGGCTTTTTTCAGTTTGATATACTTCCCTTCCTTTAAACAATAACAGAGCAGTGTACCCTGGTTGCCCACAAGTTTTGCATCTAACCCTAAAATATTACTGCACTGCTCTGCCTTTTATGAATGTGTGTTTTTCCCAGAGTTATAATGGTGTTGAAGTTTCAGCATCGCTTCTTGTGGGGACCCAGCAGGGATTGAGAGAGTGTGGCTGTTCAGAGAGAGAGAAAATTTGCTTTTAATTTCAATGTATTTCTCCCGCTAACAGATGCACGGTGCTATGTACAGCTGCAGCCATATTTTTCAAGTGAGCGAACGCTTTTGTTCTGCTGGCGTATAGTGAGGCTTTTTTTTTTTTTATAAATTTCATTCAAATACAGGGAACATGAGGACCTGTAGGAAGAAGTACTCATGCACATGATAAGCTCAAACACGTGATACACCACATAGCAGGTGAGACTAAGAATAAGTCAGAGGCATACACTGGAGACTAGCAGAAGACAAGGGAGTTTCTGTGATTCTTTTGTGGAGGATGGAATTCAAGAGCAGGAATAGAACATAAAGGGTGAGGCCAAAAAAAAAAAGTAACCCCCTAGAGTTTTTTTGCCGATTTCTCAGCAACCACTTAGAATTTCAACTCTTTTTTTTTTTTGTCATTACTATCTACGTGTATGTGCGGATTTTCTATAAACATGGCAAAGTTACAGACTTTTTAGCATGACCACGCAGTGATTTTCATACATTTGAAAAAGGTTTACGCCATAAAACTACCATTTTGGGGAAAAAAAAAAAGGGGGTATCAGTTTACTGTTAGTGCTATCACAGTGATATAGATTTTGTAAACAATAATTTGAATTTTAAAAATTTGTATTTAAAAATATGATCAAAATGGCAATAGTGGACAAGGTATCAGCAGATGATCTGGGAGAGCTTGAATCAGGGACCGTTCGACAAGGTTGTTAAGAACTTCCTGAAATGGCTAAAAGTCACTGGTGGTGGATACTTTGTGGAAAATTCTATAAGAGGCAACTATGTTAGGGTCTTTTTACTAAGGCGCGCTAACCGATTTAGCGTGCGCTAAATGCTACGGCGCCCATTATATTCTATGGGCGCCTTAGTATTTTGCGCACGCTAATCGTTAGCGCGCGCTAAATTGGTTAGCGCGTCTTAGTAAAAGGATACCTTAATTAGTAAATTGGCTTCAGTAATGAACTTTTAACAAGCTCATAAATGAAAAATAAAATTTAATTGGGAGATAGGCGCCTTTCTTCTTAGAAGCAGTTCTACAAAAGATAGGCATCTATCTCATGGCGCCTAACAGCACCTAACACCAAAGTTGGAGTGGGGGAGTTACCCCCTCTTTTACTAAGGTGCGCTATGCTTTTTAGTGTGTGGTAAATATTAGGCACCTATAAAGTAGGCCTTTAAACTGAGTGGTGACAGTATCCTTATGGGACTCAGATAAGTTGGATCTCTTTTGTCCCAGGACAAGCAGGCAGCATATTCTCTACACGGAGCCCCGTCGCGAACAGCGTTTCAAGCAAACTTGATTGAAGATCTCAAGTTTGCTAGCACTGCCAACGCATGTGTGCCTTCCTGCTCCATTAGAGGGCGCATCCCCTCCTCGTGGTCTTCAGTTCTTAGTTTTCCGCGGAGCCAGAAAGCCCTGTCTCTCTTCTCTGCGTTCTCTCAGTGCCTTTCTAGCACCGCGGCTTCTTTATTTTCTTCGAGAGTCGCTGTGTGGTTTGTTGTTTATCTTTATTCCATGTTCATGAAAGTTTTTTGTTTTGCTTCGGTGATCGGGGACTCCCGGTTTGCTGGGGCCGCCTGGCCTCGCCTGGCCGCGGCCATCTTTTTGACTTATGTCCCGGCCTCTCACCGGGTTTAAAAAGTGTTCCCAGTGTGGTCGAGTTATTTCAATCACAGACCCGCACCGCTGGTGTATTCTCTCCCTCGGAGCAGATGGACTCCGATGGACTCCTGTCCTCACTGTGCCACTCTCCAACCTCGGGCTCTTCGCCGCCTTAGGGCCCGGATTGAGGAGCTCTTTGCCATGGAGACCACTCCTGCTTTCATTATATCACATTTATTTTGATAATTTTATTACATTAAGTAAATTATTTGAGCAAATCATTGGACAGTTTGGGGATTTATAACTCTATTTGTGTCCCACTCACTGAAACAACACTGTGGCCCTGTTTTACTAAAGTGCACCAACCGATTAGCGCATGCTAAATGCTAACACATGCATGTTAGTCTATGGATGCGTTAGCGTATAACGCTCGCTAATTTGATTAGCGCGCGCTAATCGGTTAGCGCACCTTAGTAAAAGAGGGGGGTATGTGTCTTTTTTTTTTTTAAGAAAAAGTTTTTGGACCACAGGCATTTTATGATCAATATTCAAATTAATTCAAAATAAATAAGACAGGGCTCCTTTCACAACGCTGTTCTAGCGGTTTTAACGCATGCACCGGATTAGCGCGCGCTAGCCGGAAATCTAGTGCCTGCTCCAAAGGAGGCGGTAACGGCTAGCGTGTGCGGCAATTTAGCGCGTGCTATTCCGCGCATTAAGGCCCTAGCGCGGCTTTGTAAAAGGAGCCCTTAATGATGAACGGGGCAGAACTTATTTAGGCCTATTGTCTGATGCTATTCACCTATGAGTTGTCTGCCAGGTGGAAAAAAATTCAAAAGTGATGCGTTTGGTTTATCCCTAGTGAAATCTTTATATTAGCGTTGACGTTTTGGTTGGAGATAGACACCAGTGTTTATTCCGAGTGTAATTGAAATTTTGTTGCCAATTGTCTTTTTGGTTTTGATATACACATTTTGGCAAACCATAGGTTTTTCTTTGGTTCTAATAATTTAGTCAGAAGCAGCTGAAGGGTAATTTCATAAAGGCTTTTCTATAGGTAAGACCAGACTAGGCCTTTTATAAAATAGCATTGCCGATAATAAGCATCTGCAAAATTGCTTGTAGGGGTTCTCGGAGACACGGTTTAGTGGAAGTGCAGTTGTGATGTGTGCACATCCATATTTTAGAAAATGTGTGTACATTCTTTGAGCACATGCATGCATTTACACTAACTGGAACGGGTTTAAATGTTTGTGTTGGAATATGTGCACTGTTTGGGGCTGGTGGGGGAGCCTGGTTTATATAGATCAGTGTCCTGCCAACTTTTTTACTCAGCACAGTAAACTCCAGGCCGCGGCTGGAGGGCACCAGGAAATGCACGAACGTCATCTCGTCGATTGTGCATGCGTGAAGGCCCTCCAGACAGGGCCCTGAGTATCCAGTGGGGGTGGGGGTGAGGGGGTGCTGGAGCAGGAGAGGCACAGAGAAGAGTAGAGGCACCGGCAAGGAGAAGAGGTGCAGGTGCCAGCTGACTGCCTACAGGACGTGCCTCTCGCTGTATGAGGCACATCCTGTAAGCAGTCAGCCGGTGCCTCTCCTCCTTGCCGGCATCTCACGGCACACCTGGAATCTTGCCACGGCACATAGTTTGCAATACACTGGTATAGACATATAAACCTTTTTGCTATCGCTTCATATTTAATACTACTAACCTGTATGATTGATAGATTCTTTTTTCTTTCTGTTCTTTTTTCTTGGCTCTAATGTACACTGCAAAATTTTAGGCCCTCTTTTACTAAGGTGCGCTAACCGATTAGCGCGCGCTAAACGCCAATGCGTCCATAGATTAACATGCACACGTTAGTGTTTAGCGTGCGCTAAATCGATTAGCGCACCTTAGTAAAAGAGGGCCTTACCCCCCTCTTTTACAAAGGTGCGCTAAGCTTTTTTGCTCGCGCTAAATATTAGCGCATGCTAAACATGCGCTAAATGCTAACGCGCGCTTGTTATCCTATGGACGCTTTAGCAGTTAGCGCACACGTTGATTTAGCACATGCTAAATCCACGCTAAAACGCTTAGCGCACCTTTGTAAAAGAGGGCCTTAGTATCTGCTTTAACATACATTAACATTAATAGCACCAGTCTTTTGAAAGAAAGGAAAGGGGATGAGATCTAATATACCACCTTTCTGTGGTTACAATCAAAGTGGTTTACGTGTTATATATACAAGAACGTATTAGACTAGGTTCTGTAAATAGCACACAAATTTGGGTACCGAATAAAATGAATGCTAAGCGCTATTTTATAAATGGTGCTTTCAGTTTGGGCTTCGTTTATAGACTAGTGCATAGTGCCAGCATCTGCGTGCAATTTTAGGATCAGGATTTGCACCAATTGAAACCTAGTGTAAATCCTTGCATGTAAATTAGGTGCAGATTTCCTGAATTCTGTAATGGTGCATGCATCTTTAGTGAATGTCCCTGCCCCTCCATGCTCCTCTAATGGTCACACCCCCTTTTCAGTTGTACACTAAAAAATGCACGCACACATCTTTATAGAAACAGCGCTCCAAACCTACACCATACAATCTGGACAATTACAAAAAACATTCTCAATATTATCGCCAAATGATCAACGACACTAAAAAGAAATTTTATACAAAAAAAATTTCTATGACCAAGAATTCCTCATCTCTTTTCAAAATATTAAAACAACTAACTATCTTTAAACACAAACCAGATATTGCTACAGAAGACTCTCCCACTGCCAACTGTTTAGCAAATTTTTTCTACACAAAAATTACATCAATTAGAGCAAATATATCTAACAACTCCTCTACTAACCCAGACGAAGATCAAATTAACTACACATCATTACAAGCTACTTGTTCTAGCTTTACCCTTCCAACTTTAACTGAATTAAAACAGTTATTTCAAGCTATAAAACTTAAAGGTTCTAAAACTGACTCATTTCCTCCTTTTCTTCTAAAACGCTATTTTTCAATTTTCGATCCAGTCATTCTTCAAATTATTCACAAAAGTCTGTCTACATCATCAATCCCAACAGATTGGAAACACTCTGCTCTTCTTCCAATTATTAAGGATTCCAAAACTAGTCTCCGTGATTGTGCAAATTATCGTCCAATAGCGAGTCTTCCATTTCTAGCAAAAATTACTGAAAAGATAGTATTTCAACAGTTATCAGATTTCATAGATAAAACTCAGGTCTTACATCCCAACCAGGCAGGATTTCGTAAGAATCATTCAACAGAACATTCCTTATTAGGTCTTGTCACAACTATCCACTACTATTTGGATCAACATAAACCTGTGGTTCTCATTTCCTTAGATTTAGCGGCAGCCTTTGACACAATTGATCATCATCTATTACTCCACCGCCTTTCTTCCATTGGTATAAAAGATCATGTATTAGAATGGTTTCGTTCTTATTTCACAGATAGATCTTCTTCTGTGTATTTTAACAACTCTATTTCAAAAACATATCATACTAATTATGGAATACCACAAGGGTCCATATTGTCACCTCTACTGTTTAACATCTATTTGGCCCCTCTTTTAACCCTATGTCAATCCATAGGATCCACTGTGTACGCCTATGCTGATGATTTCCAACTTTTGCACCCCATTGATCCCTCTAGTTCCCAGGACATATTCGAAATCAACCATAAACTGGCTAAAATCCATAAGTGGTTGAATATTAATCAACTTTCTTTAAGTATCAATAAATCCACAACTGTGCTTTTCTCAGGGAAAGAAGGCGTTCAACTCATTAATCCAATCATAATCGATAACAAACCTCTTAATCACACTACTAATACAAAAATCTTGGGTGTCATAATAGACAATAATCTCACCTTTCGACCACACATTAGCTCTTTGGTTAAAAATTGCTTCTATAGACTAAGAATGATTCGTTCGCTGGTCCCCCTTCTTGATTCTCCATCTCTCAATACTCTAATTCACTCCCTAGTGATCTCAAAATTAGACTATTGTAACTCTTTATTAAAGGGGGCTTATCTCAAGGATATTAGGCGCCTCCAAATTATACAAAACACCGCAATAAAGGTAATTTCAGGTTCTAAAAAATTCGACCACGTCACGCCTCTACTCCAACATGCCCATTGGCTTCCCATTTCATATAGGATAACATTTAAAATAGCTCTTTTAGTCTTTAAGACATTAAAAAATAATACTCCAGCATTTATAGATAGACATCTGATTCCGTACAATTCGCCTAGAGTTCTCAGATCATCCTCACAATCCACCCTATATGTTCCCTCTTTAAAAATCATTGGTACTCGCCGTGACTTGATTTTCTCGGTTACTGCTCCAACAATTTGGAACTCACTCCCTCTTTATTTAAGACTTGAACCAGACTTGCAAAAATTTAAGAATAGCTTAAAGTGTCTTCTTTTTAAAGAAGCCTTTAACTAAAAGTTTTTTTTTTTTTTTGTTTTTTTTTGTGCTGGTTATTTCCTACTTTCATCACCCTTCATCAAATTAAGATCCCCTTCCCTTTTAAATTTTTCTTCTGTTCTAAATTTTTTCTCCCTCACCTTCCTAATGTACTACCCCATTTTGGTTATTTTATTTTAAAATTGTATTTTTTCTTTCTTTCCTACCGTTTCATGTGGCATGTCACCCCAGTTTGTTTTTTTACGTTTTTAAAGTAGTCATTTTTAATTTTAATGTATTTGTGATTTTATTGCCTTTGTAAAACGCTTTGTAATCTGAAAAGCGTTTAATCAAATATCATAATAAACTTGAAACTTAAACTTGAAACTAGAGAATGACACGGTGACAAAATTCATCACCGGTCCCGTCCCCGCAGATAACCGCAGGAAATAAACCCATGTCATTTTCTAGTGTCTATTTCATCCTTTGTCCTTCTACACTAGCATTCTTCAAAGCAAAGCTTGTGGGTCAGTGGTTGTGGCCATTCATACTCTGATTCTTCCCTCTCTCCTTAAAGAATGACATGAAGATGGTTTCCCGCGGTTATCCGCGGGGACGGGGACAGTGATGAATTTTGTCACCGTGTCATTCTCTAATGCACGCGTAAGTCCAAATTAGAGCCAATAATTAATTGTTAGCGCCCAATTATTGGCTCATTGCTTAAATTGTATGTGCAAATTGAGCATATGCCCAAGTATGTGGACACGGTTGTCAGTGCCATTTACAGAGTACAGGGAATTTTGTAACTGGAATTAAGTGACCTGCGTAGCATCACAAGGAGCTGCAATGGGAAATGAACCCAGTTCCCCGGCCACTTCACTAACCATTAGGCTAAAGTAAGTTACAATTAAGAATTTAAATGTATCTTAAAGCTTCAAGTAGAAATAACACAGATTGTGAGCCCACTAGGGACAGAAAAGTACCTGTGTATAATAAATATAAAGTGAATTTAAATTGTTTAATTAAATAAAGTACATATATTAAAAAATAAAATATAAAATTTTTTAGAGTGCTCAGTGTGGTATCTTATTCAAAACCAGCAGGTTAATAGAATAAAGATGTATTATCATTACATCATTGCACTCACCTACCTACCAGCCCTAAACACCTTGTTAAATATAAGTTGTTCAAACAAACAAATGTCAGTAGTTAAGTGTAGAAAAATACTTAGCTGCATTCAGAAGATAATGATTAATAGATGAAAAATCACCACTATCAAGTATATTTTTTCAAGATGGTCGTAAGTATACTTATGAACTGTTCGTAGGTACTGGGACGTGCAGTGAAGTATTCCTTGTTGTTATAGCTGGCTGAGAAGTAATAACAATAAAACAAGTGAGTCCCCAAATCAAAACAACTGCTGAAAACTTATCCAGAATCACCGTGTGAACAAAACTCCTTAGCGTGAAAACATACAAAGTCCAACATTTCCTCAACACCGATCGTGTTTCACCAAATATTGCGTCATCAGGAGGAAAAAAACTAAAAATAGACATAAAACACAAAATATGCAAAATAAAGATGATGCAGTTATCCAATGTTAAAACTATTCAAAAAATATAACATATAAACTCCAAAGATAAATTACCTTCGGATCTCCTAATGGAGGGAACACGCCGTCAGAAAATCTCAACAAAAAAGCTGAATCAACGTATGACGTATAGACATATCAACGTGTATAGAGAATTATAAGAACGTCAAATGATCACATGATGTATAGCGTCATAATGGTGTATTATTATACTTAGCTGGAAGCTATTAGTTGACAACCACAACAGAGAAACAAACAGATCCAGGTATTCAGAAAAAACTCAAACCACGCAAACCGAGCAGGAATCGCTAACATTGGTATTCAATATTTCTTCTAACTTTTTCAGAAACATCTTTATTGCAATTAGGTCTGTCATTTGTTCCATTTTCCTATTATGATTCCTATGACACCCATGCCTGGTTACACAGATTTTTCAGATCATTAAAACTAAAATTACTTTTTGGCCAAACTACAATACAATCACAAGAGGAACCATCCTTTATTGATTCTCATCATGTTCCATCTTCTTGGGTCCCTCCGGGCCCCATAGATAATATGATTGGAGCCTTCAAAAGATTAGTGCTGAGAATGTTGAAGCAATGGAGTTAGTTAATTATAAACAATATCACAATTTAACACAAGCACAAAGAACAGCTTTAAATGCTTTGACACACGATAGTTCCATAAAAATTTTACAAGCTGATAAAGGAGGAGGATTTGTGATCATGGACACAGAGGCTTACCAGGCTGAGGCTAGACGTCAACTTTCCGATACTATTGTATACCAATTATTGGAGAATGACCCTACAAATGATCTTCAACGGATCATATATACTGAACTTTGTCAAGCGAACAATGAGGGAATAATATCTTCCAAAGAATTTAAATATTTATACTGCAAATATCCTTTAATTCCGATGATTAAATTTCTTCCTAAGATACACAAATCTCACAATAACCCACCAGGCAGGCCCATAGTGTCTTGTTGTGGATCTTTACTGGAACCTTTATCACAATACATAGATTTTTATTTACAGCCATTCATTTTGACTATTCGTTCTTACATTAGAGATTCTATGGATCTTTTAGTGCAGATTCAGGATTTAGATTTTTCATTTAATAATATAGAGGATCTAATGTTAGTCACATTAGACATAACTTCACTATATACTAGTATACCCCAACAAGCAGCTATGCAAATCATTGAAAGTTATTTGATTAAATCAACTCAAGTGGGCAACAAATTAAATCTTTTGATGTTTATGGCTCAATTAGTGATCAACCACAACTATTTCCTATATGAAAATCAATTCTATTTACAACGCAAGGGCGTTGCCATGGGAGCGACAGTAGCTCCTGTCGTGGCATGTCTATTCATGGCCCAGTTCGAAGATAAATATGTATACAGTTCAACATTTTTCACTAAGATTTTATTTTGGAAAAGATTTATCGATGATATTATTTTTATTTGGAAAGGTACTACAGTGGAATTGAATCAATTTGTAAGTCAACTTAATGAGTGTGACCATAATATCAAGTTTAGTGCTAATGTAGATAGATCTAGCATTAGCTTTTTAGATATTCAGATCTCTTTAACAGCAGGTCATTTCCATTCAACTATTTACAGGAAAAACACCGATAGGAATTCTATACTCCACTACAAAAGTTTCCATCCAAAACAACTTAAAAATAGTATCCCGAATAGCCAATTTCTTAGATTGAAACGGTTATGTTCTTCGCCCGTTGAATATCAACATCAAGCAGGGGTCATGAGCCAACGGTTCCGTGATAGGGGCTATCCAGATCACAGCATCAAGGTTGCCCACAAGAGAGCCAAAAATGCTAATCGCGATTGGCTATTGTTACCTAAAAATAGATCTGACCATATTAATTCAAGAATGACTTGTGTTCTGCCATTTTCTAGTAAAACTTCTCATATACAAAAAATTATATACAGACATTGGAATATATTAAGTTTTCATTCAGTGTTTTCTGAGACTCCGATGTTCGCTCATAAAAGGAACAAAAATTTAGGTGAATATTTCAACAATAATTCAATTGATCAAGATAATATCGAGTCAACGGGACACACAAGTTGTGGCAGCTGTAAATATTGCTGTCATTCTTTGACTATTGATCAAATTAAGATACCTAACACAAACAAATTTTACTATTTACGGGGCCATTCTGATTGTTACACCTCTCAAGTAATATATGGGATCTTCTGTCCTTGTAATAAAATATACATAGGTCAAACCAAGAGGGCTATCAAATTGAGGATAGGGGAACATCTAAGCAGTATTCGTATTAACAAATCTGAAGCTCCCTTAACTGATCATTGGTACTCAGCTGGCCATTCTTTAAATGATCTCAAATTCTGTGTAATCAGGCAATTTAAGTTTGACAGACAGGGTGATATATCTCATACTCTCTTATATCATGAACAACGCTTAATTTACACCTGGAAAACAGTAATTCCTAGTGGTCTTAACAAAGAGATAGAATGGACCATTAGATAATTGTCAACTAATAGCTTCCAGCTAAGTATAATAATACACCATTATGACGCTATACATCATGTGATCATTTGACGTTCTTATAATTCTCTATACACGTTGATACGTCTGTACGTCATACGTTGATTCAGCTTTTTTGTTGAGATTTTCTGACGGCGTGTTCCCTCCATTAGGAGATCCGAAGGTAATTTATCTTTTGAGTTTATATGTTATATTTTTTGAATAGTTTTGACATTGGATAACTGCATCATCTTTATTTTGCATATTTTGTGTTTTATGTCTATTTTTAGTTTTTTTCCTCCTGATGATGCAATTTTTGATGAAACACGATCGGTGTTGAGGAAATGTTGGACTTTGTATGTTTTCACGCTAAGGAGTTTTGTTCACACGGTGATTCTGGATAAGTTTTCAGCAGTTGTTTTGATTTGGGGACTCACTTGTTTTATTGTTATTACTTCTCAACCAGCTATAACAACAAGGAATACTTTACTGCACGTCCCAGTACCTACGAACAGTTCATAAGTATACTTACGACCATCTTGAAAAAATATACTTGATAGTGGTGATTTTTCATCTATTAATCATTATCTTCTGAATGCAGCTAAGTATTTTTCTACACTTAACTACTGACATTTGTTTGTTTGAACAACTTAAATTTAACAAGGTGTTTAGGGCTGGTAGGTAGGTGATGTAATGATAATACATCTTTATTCTATTAACCTGTTGGTTTTGAATAAGATACCACACTGAGCACTCTAAAAAATTTTATATTTTATTTTTTAATATATGTACTTTATTTAATTAAACAATTTAAATTCACTTTATTTTATACATCATAAAGTTGGTGAATTGATTATTAGAATTTCATCTCCATTTTATTTATACTTTGAGTTTATAATAAATATAAACCACTTTGGTTGTACCACGGAAAGATAGAAGAATATCAAATCCATGACCTTCAACCCTTTGCTTATGTTATTTTTCACCTTCATCTGCATGTAGGAGGGAGTTCTAAAATATGGCGCTCAAAATGTGGTACTTAAAAAAAAATTGGTGCTAAGTGTGTTTTTATAGAGAGTGCATGTTCTTTATGGAACTGAGCTTAAGCACCAGACTTAACACTTGTTGAATTCTAGCACCCAACTTAAGTATGCTTACCCGCTATTTTATAACCATGCAGATAACTTTTTTAACCTCACCCCTGACACAACTAAGCCCCATCCCATGGCCATACCACCTTTCTAGATACACACTATGGAAGTTAGGCACCCTGTCTTACAGAATAGCACACAGCCACATGAGCAGCTAAATTTTAATGTGTGCCAATTAACATCAGTAATTGGTTGTTGGCACTCAGTTATTGATGGTAAACTGCTCGTTAACCAATTAATTTGCAAGTACATCTCAGCAGCATGCCCAGATTTGGGAACCATATAGAATCTGGGGGATGGTAAAGGGAATTCAGTAAAGGTAGCACAAAGTTAGGGGCTAAAATGGTGTGTGTTAGTATTCTATAATGCAAATGAATCCAGCAACTTGTGGGTTATGGACATTTACCAGCAGGTGGAGCTAGAGAGCATTTTCCTTGGTCAGCCAGTATTTCTCATAGCAAAGCAGAAAACAATGATATAAGTAGAACGACTTCCTCACAGCCTGTAGATATGATTCTGACTCTGATGCCAGGCCAAACATCTAAGTAAGGAAAGGAAATAAGAAAGGGAAAGACTCTGGATTCATCTTCTGTGACTAAAGGAAAGAAAATTATCAATTACTGTCAGGCACAGGAATGCAATTATTATATAACTATGTGCCTAAAATCTAGGATTGCCTCTGATCTGTCTATGTCTGTCCCTCTCCTGGGCATTCCTCATTTGCAGTTGCATGTGAGATAAGTTAGGCACACAGATTATAGAATGGGGCATAGGGAGGATTCACACATGACTACTAATGACTGACAATTAGCACTTGTTAATGCAAATAATTGATTGTTTTCACTGATTTAGTGAATTAGCTTATGCACTTCAATGAATGACTTGTACAGAATCGGGGGGGAGTATGGGTGAATGGAAATTAACGTACCTACCTGTTAGGTTGATGTAGAAAACTTATAGCCGTGCACCAATGGCTGATCTTACTGATCCTAACAATTCTAACTAAAGCCCAATTTTTGCTCACTATCGCAGTAAGCAAATTATTTGCAAATTAGGTGCTGGCAGAATGTGTGCGCTAATCAGTGAGATACCAGACTCTGCGGTAAGAACAGTGAAAACTGTTCACATGTCCAAGCAAAAAAAAAAAGTATCAGCAACACTGCTATGCCTGTCCTATAATGTTATTTTGCCCATAAATAGTGCATTATAAACATGCCTGTGTTTAAAATTCTTACAATACAGATTTATGTGCAGATAACATTACAGCACATGCGCAGATAACATTTTATTTCTGCTCAGACCTGCGCGCAGAACCATCACTTATAGAGGCCATGAAAATAGTTGTGGATACTGTTATACCTGTGGCAAAAAGCAATAGGCATTAAAGCTCAGATTCCCTAAACGGCGCCTGAAGTTAGACGCCTAGATCATCGCACCTAGCTGATCTAGGAACCTACCTTACCCCCCCCTTTTTACAAAACCATAGTGTGGTTTTTAGCACCGGCTGCGGCAGTAACAGCTCCAACGCTGATAGAATTCCTATGAGCGTTGGAGCTTTTATCACTGCGGCCGGCGCTAAAAACCATACTATGGTTTTATGTATTTATTTATTGAAACCATTTTTAATCCGCCTTTAGCCAAGGCAGCTCACAAATTTCCATACATAATAAAATGAACATTTTAAAAGGAGACATTCATCGAGTAGAGGAAAAATACAAGGTCACAATATTATATCGTCGCATCTTCAGCAGGACTACATCTGAGCAATTATCAAACAACATCATTCTTCAATTTAGTGCACACCTGTCCAATAAAAACATAACTCAAAAGAAGTTTTATATTCACTTAAAGAAAGCTTGGACAAACAGATGGGTTTTAAGCGACTTCCTGAATTGCAGATTTCCACTAAAACGTAACGTTCCGGACAAAACATTCCACATCGATGGTCCAACTATAGAGAAACAGGAACTTTTCTAATTAGCTTAATTGGCGCCATTAGTGAGCATTAATGTGCTCATAATTTATGAAAGTTAAAATGAATTAGGTGGTAGGCGCTTACCATTTTTGGTTTGGTGCCTAGCCTACCAGAAAGTGGGCATGGTTATGGGCGCACCTTGGGCATGTTCCATGTAGGCACCTAGACTGGGCTTAGGCTTCGGTATTTAGGCCAAGAAAACCCTAGCATAAATAAAGGGAGCCTAAGATTTTGATGGCTACTGGCATCTAAGTCCAATTTAGGCACTGCTAGACTTGATTATATAAAAGGCGCCTAACTGAAGATTGACAGTCGCGATGTGCCGCATTCCTGGGCACTTTTTTTCTAGGTGCCATTTGTAAAATCGGGACTTAAGGGCCAGATTCAATACATCACTCCCAAAGTTTGGTGGTGTTATGATCTGCGCTAAGATCGTATTCTCTAAAGGTTGCGCTGCACGGATCAGCCTTTACAGAAGTCTAGCTTAGCGCGCTTCTTGCATCTAAATGTGGACATGAGCATTTACACCTGCCGAAAGCTGGTGTAAATGCTGGCATCCAACTGATGTCTGGCGGGTACAGTAGTGTCCCCCTTCCCATGGCCATGCTCATTTTTGAGTTGTGTACAATTAAATTTAGACGCACATATTATAGTCTAGGGTTTAGTGCAGAGAATTGGATAACACCAATTATTGATTGTTCATTCTTAATTGATTGATTAGTTTATGCACGGATCTGCAATGATCTGTACAGAATCCAGGGGTAAATCCTCACAAACTTTAGTGCAGAATAATGAGCTAAACCTTTTACACGTCCTTAGACCTGGCATTTAAGTTCCTGTGTTGTGCTTGCCTTAAAGTCTTCTGCAGGTTCTCTATTGTAGGGCAGAATAGCTAATAGCTTCTACTTTAACTAATAATGCAACATAGAGGAGATAGCTGGCTAGTCCGCACTAGGAAAAGACAAGGGAAATGTCTAAATCAACGTCAAAAAGTCTTTATTCAAAATAATAAGCTTCTTATATAAGAAAAGTCCCAATAAGGATCCCAGTTTCAGCATTAGGAAGACGCCTTCTTCAAGGGACACTATTGGAAAGTAATAACATATAAAAAGGACACATTAAAACCATAAAATCAAATTCCATATTAAGTAACATGAAAATATCAGTAGAAGATGTAATCATGAACATAGAGCCAAATAAAGAGCACATGTAGGAGACAAATGGAAGAGCAAATGGAAACATAAAATATTTTATTTTTCGCTCCATTAGATGCACCCTAGATTTAGAGGAGGAAAACAAGAAAAAAAAACATGCTGAACTAAATTGTCGCTGCCAGGCTCTGCACCCAACCTCACACTCCTTGCCAAGTTCTGCACCCTGTCCCCCCTCCCTGCCAAGCTCTGTACCCTGTCCCCCCTCTGATGGTCTAGTGGCTGGCATGGGAAGCGGCATGGGACCAGGCAGGCAGCTCTGTCACTAGAGAAGAGGAGGCAGCCACGTCAGCCGACCAGGCAGGCAGCCTTGTGCGCCACTCTGCCGCTAGAGAGACAGCCGCATCCAGTGAGGGAGGGCACCAGAATTAAAATAAGGTAACCCGGGGGGGGGGGGGTTATTCACTCCATAAGATGCACCTTTATTTCCACCCACTTTTTTTTTTGTGGGGGGGGAAGTGCCTCTTATAGAGTGAAAAATACAGTATATCCATAATACAATATAAAAGTCATGCTTTATACATGAAATTGGCTATATTTTGTTTTATGCATTTGGTTCTTCATGCTCCCTTGTTTTAATATGCCCTTTATGCCTATATCAGGTATTTTATCAATTTTGGTACTATGCTCTGTTATTTATTTACATTTTGATCTATGTGTTAAGACATTTATGCTTTTACATTTTGTGTTTAGTTATTTATTTTCTATCTTGATATGCTTTTCATGTCTTAATTAGGTCAATGGTTCTATGATTGTTAATGTTTTAATTTTTGTTTTTTTCTCTCAGTGTCCTCTGATGGAGGCACCCTGTCAATATTTCTGTGCTATTGACTTATTATTATTGTTGGGACTTTTCTTATATAAGAAACTTATTATTCTGAATAAAGATTTTTGGGGGGTTGATTTAGACATCCCCCTTGTCTTTTCTTTGTTCTTGTGTCTGTATCTTAAGACGAGGGTCTCTTCTGTTTTTGCTTGCTAGTCCCTACTAGGAACACGATAGGGTGAACACAGTAGAGATACCCAGAATTGCTGAGGATATGATCAACAAAGTACAGATAACTACAGTTATCATGATGTATGTAAATCTAAGATGAACATAGAACACGATACAGGCATTAAGGCCCAAATTCTGTAACCGGCGCCAATGTTAGGCACCTATTTTGGAGGCACCCAACTAAATAAGCAAGCTCAACTAAGCTTTTTAATCAGCAATAATTGAAACTTAGGTGCCTATCAAGAAAGCGTGATTGTTTAACAAGGCGCCTCTAAAAATGTAAGCGGCCTTCAAAAAAATAGGCGCTATTCATATTAGGCGTGGCTTTGTGTTAGGCTCCTTATTACAGAATCGCTGCTCTTAAGTGTGCTTAAGCGCTCACATGGCCGCCTAACTTTTAGGGCTCCTTTTACTAAGGTGCGCTAGCCTTTTTAGCGCACACAGGAAATTACCGCGCGCTACACCGCACGCTACGCTTCTAGAACTAAAGCTAGCTCAATGCTGGCGTTAAGGTCTAGCGCGCGCGCTATTCCACATGTTAAAGCCCTAGCGCACCTTAGTAAAAGGAGTTCTTAGTTGTGCCTAGAGCTGGCCTATTTGTTGGGCGCCTCCAAAATAGGTGCCGTTCAGCAAGATTCAGTAGCAGCCAATTTTACTTGAATCGCGCTGACTTTTTGGCGCCTAACTTTTTGGCGCTTCTTGTAGAATTTGCCCTATGTGTGCCAATAAGTAGGATTTAGTATGAACATAATACACGATGCTATACCATAAACTGTTCCAGACAAACTACCAGACGTGGTAGGCAAAGCGTGGGCGAAGTTGGGTGTGGCATGCCAAGTTTACACTTAAATTTCTGCCAGAAATTGATTTTATTTTCATTTTTGTTTAAAGTATTAAAGTATTTCTTAGATTTTTTTTCTGGTTGCTTGAGAGTTCTGGTTAACTGAGTTCCAGTTAACAGAGAGTCTACTGTACATTTATAAATGACCCATAGGACTGATGAAACAATTGAACCATCAAGTTGCCAGTCTGAACAGCTAAAATGGGCTTAAAGCTTTGGCATTATTTCATGATCAGTTCATTTTGTAAGATGCCACCTTTCTGCTTGAAAAATATATTCTATAAGATTATTTTATCAAATATTTTTTTCTTAACTTAGAAATGATATAAACTTGTATTCCTGTAAGTGGAGGAATGGCCTTGAAGTTAGAGCAGCTGCCTCAGCATCCTGAGGTTCTGAGTTCAATTCCCACTACAGCTCCTTGTGACTCTGGGCAAGTCACTTAACACTTCATTGTCCCAGGTATAAAATAAGTACTGTCTAAAAATATATATATAAACTGCGTTGATTTTAGCAACACAGAAAAAGCAGTGCATCAAGTCCCATCACCTTTAAGGTCAACAGCACATTACCATTAATATTTATTTATTTATTGTAACATTTATATTCTGCAAAATCTTTATATTCTAAATGGAGAACAATATACCTATACAATAAAAACAAAAAAAAGTTTCAATTCAGCTGTTTCCATTAGGTACTGACCCCCTGAAAACCAATTGCAAAATGATATATTTACCAGCAGCCAGTAAACAGGGATCAATATTCAAAGTGATTTAACTGGCCAGAAATGGCTCCTGGCCAGTTACTGTAAATCAGTGTATCGCAAACTGTGTGCTGCGGCAAGATTCCAGGTGTGCCGCAAAAGAGACGAGTCAGTCACCGCTGGCACTGGTTCCTCCTCTCTGCCCCCCCTCCCCCGCCAAGCGATGGAGGAATTTCCAAAACTTGGCAGTTTGTCTGAGTTATGGAAGGCCCCCGAGCTCAGTGCCACATCTTCAGGGCCTCCGAGCACGTGCAGACGCACATATGCGTGACCTGGAACAACTGCTCGTGCCTACTACTTATAGGGAATTCAGGAAATGCCTAAAAACACATCTGTTCCTGAAGTACTTAGGTAACTGACCTATACAATCTTAGTCCTCAACAAATGTTCTTTAGAACTGTTATTCACCAACTCTGAACTTTATTTGACCTGTAATACCTTTTAATCATTGTAAACTGCATAGAACTTCACGGTACTGCGGTATATAAACTGTTATTATTATTATTATTATCACCAGTTGACGCCCGCGCATGCTCAGAGGCCCTGTGGACGCGGCCTCAAGTTTAGGGTGCCGCAGCAGAAAAAGTTTGCGAGACACTGCTGTAAATTGTTTGTTCAGGGTAGCCAGTCATTTTCAGCACCCCTTGAATTGGTTAGTACTGCTGAAAATGTATAGGTAGCGACCCACTCAAAACTGGCTATTTTGAGGGCTTTCCGTTGACAGTGAATGATGTAACTGATTTTGCCTAAATGTAGGTACATTTTTGGCCAGGTACACTAGTATTTTATGAAGAAAACAGGCATCTTCTTATCTTTATAGACTAGGATTGAAATAGTGCCTGCTTATCCTTTTATTCTACTACTTCTACTTCTACTGCTACTGCTTTTAATTATTTCTATAACGCTACCAGACGCACGCAGCGCTGTACAGAGTCACAAAGAGTAAGAAAACAGTCCCTGCTTGAAAGAGCTTACAATCTAAACAGGCAAGACAGACAAACAAGATGTCATGGATACAATTAAGGGGAACAGTTAATCTGCTGGCTAGGTTGGAGGACAGAGGGGAGTACAGGACAATCAAGCCATTGTGACATCACTGATGAGCTTGGCTCTTAGGCATTCGTGGAAGAAGTCATTATGATGTCACAATCTCAGCTCTGCTTCCCAAAGACTGAAACTCTTCTCACTACTACTACTACTACTACTATTAATTATTTCTATAGCACTACCAGATGCACACAGCGCTGGTAGTCACAAATAAGACAGTCCCTGCTCCAAAGAGCTTACAATCTAAACAGGCAAGACAGACAAACAAGATGTCATGGATACAATTAAGGGAAGCAGTTAATTAGCTGGCTATATCAAAAAGGTGGGTTTTCAGTCTGCTTTTAAACAAGGGAAGGGGCTTGACGGACAACCTCGGGTAATTTATTCCAGGCATAGGGGGCAGCTAGACGAAAGGAACAAAGTCTGGAATTGGCAGTGGAGGAGAAGGGTAAAGTTAAGAGTGACTTATCTGAGTAACGGAGTTCTCTGGGAGGTGTATAAGCAGAGAGAAATGAGGAGAGAGATTAAAGGGCAGCAGAATGAAATTCTAGTGACCTGTTATACAATTACCCTCTATCCTTACAGTGAAGAATCAGAGTGAGGGCAGCAACCAATAACTATCCATACAGGATATTTAGTTGTTCTACAGACAGTTTTTATGTTTAGTTTAGTTTAGGAAATGCGGTAGCAGTCCCAGCCAGTATACATGTTTGGCACGGTTGAATATATCCAAGCCTTCAGATTTTAGGTTTTAACTAATAAAAACTGATGAAACGCCCCTGAAGTAAGAAAAATGAAATAGGTCTGTACTGGATAGTCACCAGAAAAATCCCACTTCCCTTTTTACCATTCCTCGTGCCTGCCTCTACTCTTTTGCACTTTTCCACTCTTTTGCACTGTTATTAAACATATTTACATATTTGATTCCACTGAAAGGTTATAGGAGAAGCACCAGTGTCACAAATGCACCAATAAACATTGGTCACGTGTACTCCCAAGAATCCCTGATTAGCTGGAAACTCATTTAAGAGAAGAATCATCATTAGACTGCTTCAAATCGCATTTAAAAACTTTTCTATTCAAAGACGCATTTGACCTCTAATCCTCAAAATACATATAAGAATAGCCTTACTAGGTGAGACCAATGGTCCATCAAGCCCAGTAACCCATTCTCACAGTGGCCAATCCAGGTCACTAGTACCTGGCTAAAACCCAAGGAGTAGCAACATTCCATGCTACCAATAGAGGGCAAGCAGTGGCTTCCCCCATGTCTTTCTCAATAACAGACTATGGATTTTTCCTCCAGGAACTTCTCCAAATCTTTCTTAAAACCAACTACGCTATCCGCTCTTACCACATCCTCTGGCAATGCGTTCCAGAGCTGAGTGAAAAAAAAATTTTCTCCTATTGTTTTTAAAAGTATTTCCCTGTCATATCGATGTAGGCATTCTCCAAAATTAGAGTGTAGACAAAGACTAAATCAAAATAAACACTAACCAAAATCCAGTGAGATGGATTCTATTGACTGTGGGGTGTCAGATTGACCACATGAAGTAAAACCACTTCAACGGGTCTGTCAATTCCTCATTCATCCCCTACAGACAGTATTCTTTATAACTTTTTCATATGCTTTTTTTTATATATATATTCTTTTTTTTATAAACTTTCATTTCTGACGTTGTTCAATATAAATTTAGTAATAAGTTAAATATTAAAGGTGACTTAGCTTCTTTCAGTTAGTTGTGTAAGTCATCCTGTTTGGATATGCTTTCTCCAGTGTTATACATAGAACACTCCCCTCTGCCAACGCGTTTCGCCGGTCTTTATCAAGGCATGGGGTTCTGATGCATGAAATGTACCTAGTTTACGTATCTTTTGAATGCCGTTGATACGTAAACTAGGTACATTTCATGCATCAGAACCCCATGCCTTGATAAAGACCGGCGAAACGCGTTGGCAGAGGGGAGTGTTCTATGTATAACACTGGAGAAAGCATATCCAAACAGGATGACTTACACAACTAACTGAAAGAAGCTAAGTCACCTTTAATATTTAACTTATTACTAAATTTATATTGAACAACGTCAGAAATGAAAGTTTATAAAAAAAGAATATATATATATATTAAAAAAAGCATATGAAAAAGTTATAAAGAATACTGTCTGTAGGGGATGAATGAGGAATTGACAGACCCGTTGAAGTGGTTTTACTTCATGTGGTCAATCTGACACCCCACAGTCAATAGAATCCATCTCACTGGATTTTGGTTAGTGTTTATATCGATGTAGGGACATTGGATCATCTACTGTTCTATTGTCACTTGATACTTAAATTTTGGAGATCCATTTGGGGTCAAGTGAATAAATTATTGGAAAATCCTGTGGCATTGATGTACGATACCGTGCTATTTGGCACGTTAATGAGGGCTAAAAGCCCAGTATCTTCCCATAATAATAAACTTCTCTTTATTATGATGGGAGTTGCCATACAACTTATTTTGAAGAACTGGAAAAACTGGGACCTGTTAAATTATAATTTCTGGTGGGAATCTTTATGCCCTAAAACCACTCAACCCAGCGGTATAAATAGCTAAATCACAAAAAATATATGCAATACCACTTATTCAAAACAGTACGGTACACATCAGTGTTACTAGCCCTTAAACTTTCAGGCTTTTTGGGGGGGCCTCAGAATCAGAGCCTACGCACAGCTGTTAGATCACAGACTGAGATTCTGGGGCCCCCCAAAAAAGCCTGAAAGTTTAAGGGCTAGTAACACTGATGTGTACTGTTTTGAATAAGTGGTATTGCATATATTTTTTGGGAATCTTTATGCCACATTTTTAAAATGGTACGTATGATTGCTATACAGCAGGGTCATTTAGGAAATTTAAGGAAATTTGGGAGCCATTGACAAAATTCTGTAAGGAGTGATTACAGATTTTGCCCTTTGAACATATACGTCCAGGGTGGGGAAATACTTTTAATTTAATTATGGCTGAGTGTAATTGTTGGGTATATAGGAGCAGGGGAGGGTACATGTATTTGTTATGAAATATAATTTGATTGAATTTAAGTGCTGTTAAAGTGTAAAATGCCTGTATTATATGTTGCACTTATTTTAAGCTTTAACATGAATAAATATATTTAAATAACTAAATAAAAGTATTTCTCTGCTACTATATCAAGTGTCCCCTAGGCTTTGGAATTTTTGATGGAGTGAAAAATCAACCCACTTGTATCCGTTCTACTCCACTCAGGATTTTGTAGACTTCAATCATATCCCCCCTCAGCCGTCTCTTTTCCAAGACACATTTAATTATTGATTTAAAATTATTTATAACCTGCCTATCCACAAATCTAAGTGGGGAACAAAATCACATACAAAGTCATGATAAAAGGTACAAATAAGTATAAAACAAACAGATATTAAATAAGATAACAGCAAAAAAAAAAACTGCTCTAACTCACACTGTTGCATGGCTGGCACTTAGAAAGTGCTCAAACAACACCGTTTTCACCCCCTTTCTGAACTGCAAAAGAATATTCGATTGGCACAATGTCAGCGGTAAAGCATTCCACAGCGCTGGGTCCTGCACAGAGAACATGGATTTACTGTAAGCCTCATGGCAACCAATGACGGAATTTCTAGTTTATACTGACCATAGTTCATGTGAATTTCTAGTTTTTTACGACTGTAGTTCACGTGAAGGATAATACCACTGCAGGAGAGAGCGAACCAAGGACGGGCAATTGTGCTGAAGTAACTTAAACAGCACACAAAGAACCTTAAATTCGACCCACATGCCAACAGGTAGCCAATGAAGCTCTCGGAATATTGGAGTAATGTGGTCAAATTTCGAGGCATGAACGATAAGATGTGCAGCAGCATTTTGTGCCAACTGCAATGCATGCAAGACAGATTTAGGCAGACCCAAATAAATGGAATTACAATAGTCCAATAAAGGCGTAATCATCAATGTGATAACAGTTCGAAAATTATCATCAGAAAGGTAGTCACGCAGCCTCCGCAACAGATGGAACTTGAAAAAAAATGCCAGCTTTGACCTATATCCTTAAAAATATATCCTCTGCAGATGGAACACCCCCCTAATTAGGTCCCCCCTAATGTACTGACCCTATCTATATGTCTCTCTGTCCTATTCATTATTGTAGTTCTCCCCCCTAATCCATTGTCTCTAAATGTATGTCTGTCTCTGTCACTTATAATGTATAACCCTGATTTTAAAGTTATGTACTCCGCTTAGAAATATGATAAGCAGATTAGCAAATTTTAATAAACTTGAAAATAAATATTTTGGCCCTGATATGTAAAGGATTGAGCGTTTTGGGGTTTTTTTTTGCATCTATGAGACAAACATGGTTTTTTTCTGTTACATAGATCTTTTTGGACCCCTGTTAGGTTACATAAATTAGACAGTTCTAAATCTAATAGATGCTGGCACTGTCATCTAGACATAGGGACACTGGATCATCTGTTGTTCTATTGTCCTTTGATACTCAGCTTTTGGAAGTCAATATGGGGACAGATTAATCTCATACTGGAATCAGCAATCCCTTTGACATATGAGGCAATTATATGTGGAACATTGCTGCATATCAAGCCTCCCATGGATCGCTACAAAGGCAGGCTTTTCCTAATTATGACAGGGATCGCTATGCAAATGATAACCCGCAATTGGAAAAATCTTTCCGTTTTGGTGGGCCAGTTTATGTTTAGGTTGCAAATATGAAAAGATGAATGCTGATATGTTGGGGCACAGAAAATCATTTAAATTGGTTTGGGGCCCATTGATATCCTTTGTTAATTCAACATAGTTGTCTTTGTTTAAATTTTTTGTTTATTTTTATTCATATCCAGGACGGGTGGCTGGGTGGGAGGGGGGGATATCTTTCTGGTTTATTTCTTGATTAAATTGTTGGATGGGAGGGATAGTTTTCTTCTGCATTGTTATTGATGGAATTTAAGTGCTTACATTGATTATTAATGTCTGTATAATTCTTGGCACTTTGTATTAGTTTTGAAAATTAATAAAGATTTAAAAGAAGAGAGGATTGAGCGTTTTGCTCATTTGCCTGATTATTATGATTTAGATGTGGAAAAGTATGCGCAGCTTTTAGTGGAAAGAATGGGTGGAACTGAACAATTTTTAGATTATTTTGATTTAATTATGGTGGAGAATGTGGAACATGAGAAATGGTCCCAGTTTGATAGAGCAGATGAAACTGAGGTTCATAAAGTTATTTGTGATTGTACACCTACTCGTGCAATACAAGATCCTTGCTCCTCAACTTTTATTATTAGATGCAGTTATTTGTAGATGCCTTCTTTTAGCTATTTCTGGTAAAGTTGATGAATTATCCACGATTTTTATTATTCAAACCAGGGCTTTTTTCTGAGGATCTTTTTGCATGTTTATTTTATCATACGTCTATTTTACTGTGTACTATTTTATTTCTACTAGTCTTTAAGCCCGTTATATTAATGGGTGCTAGTGTGTGTGTCTGTCTTTCTATCTCTCTCTCCTTGGCCGCTTTCTGTCTGTCTGTCTCTCTCTTTCCTCGGCTGTCCACCACCACCCCTTGCCTGCTCCCCCTGTCCAGCAGTAGCCCTTCTACCTTCCTTTTACCTCCCCCCTGTCCAGCAGCACCCCTTCACTGCTCCCCCTGTCCAGCAGCAGTCCTTCTCCCTTCGTTTTACCTCCCCCCCTGTCCAGCAGCACCTCTTCTCTCATCCCCCCTGTCCATCAATACTTGTTCAGCAGCAACCTTTCACTGATCCCCCCTGTCCAGCAGCAGCCCTTCTCCCTTTATTTTATCTCCCCCCTGTCCAGCAGCACCTCTTCCCTGCTCCCTAATACCTGCTCCCAAACAGCCGATCCTACCCTCCCTCCATCCCGGCTTACTGGTCTCTTCTGGCCCACCGGCACGAACCACTGCTGCTCTTCATTGCGTCTGCCCTCCTCTTCAAAGCCCTCCTCTATTTCTGTCTGTCTGTCAATGTCCCTGCCGACTGCCTGTTTGTTTATTGTGCTCCTTCTCCCACATACCTTTTTTTTAATCATGTTTATACAGTGAAGGGCAACCGGCACATAGTAACCGCCACAGGATAGAGGAAACCGCCACAAGCGCACTCATACCAAACCGTCATGCGTGCACACGCCGCACACTTTAACATTTCTGTGCTGCAGGCTGTAACATTTCTTGGCCACGGAGCTACGGATCACAGAGGCAGGGATCAAGCAGGTAGGAGTGCGCATGGGCGCTTAGGGTTTTATTATTAGTGATTTAAAATATTATATATGTAAATGATGTAAACCGTCTAGTTTTAAATGGTATATAAATTTTTTAAATAAATAATCAGAATTTCACTAAAGTGATTTAACTGGCAATAAACCCTGAAATTTAGATTGTGAGCCCACTAGGGACAGAGAAAGTACCTGCGTATAAAGGGTACAGTATTGTTTGCATCTAGTAGCGCTATAGAAATGATTAGGAGCAGTAGTCAATTCAATGCTGGGCCTTGTCCAGGCTTCGGCACTGGATTTTCAGGTTTCTGGAGTTGGATAGTGCTTAGCCGGTTAAGTGCAATATTTAGCACAGCCAGCTATGGGTTACTATATAAAGATAGGAACTAAATTTTATGCGATCCTATATATGTGTGGTTAACCAGACAAGTGCTGAATTCACTCGCTATATGCCCCCCAAATTACAAGTTTTCACTTTGGCATCAACCCCCTCTTTTACGAAGCCACATTAGGCTTTTTTTTTAATCGCTGGCCGCAGCGGTTAAAGCTCTGACGCTCAAAGAATTCCTATGAGCATTGGGGCTAATACCGCCGTGGCCGACGATAAAAAAAAGCCTAACGTGGCTTCATAAAAGACAACCTTATTTTCCATGTCACTAATCAATTAAGTGCCAGTAAAAATTAGTGGTTATCCCCAAACAAGATATTTAACTGGCCAGGTATTGTATGTGGACAGTTAAATTGTATTTAATATCAACCCGGTAAGAGCTAGCATTTTACTAATAATAAAACCCTAAGCGCCCATGCGCACTCCTACCTGCTTGATCCCTGCCTCTGTGATCCGTAGCTCCGTGGCCAAGAAATGTTACAGCCTGCAGCACAGAAATGTTAAAGTGTGCGGCGTGTGCACGCATGACGGTTTGGTATGAGTGCGCGTGTGGCGGTTTCCTCTATCCTGTGGCGGTTACTATGTGCCGGTTGCCCTTCACTGTATAAACATGATTAAAAAAAAGGTATGTGGGAGAAGGAGCACAATAAACAAACAGGCAGTCGGCAGGGACATTGACAGACAGACAGAAATAGAGGAGGGCTTTGAAGAGGAGGGCAGACGCAATGAAGAGCAGCAGTGGTTCGTGCCGGTGGGCCAGAAGAGACCAGTAAGCCGGGATAGAGGGAAGGTAGGATCGGCTGTTTGGGAGCAGGTATTAGGGAGCAGGGAAGAGGTGCTGCTGGACAGGGGGGAGATAAAATAAAGGGAGAAGAGCTGCTGCTGGACAGGGGGGATCAGTGAAAGGTTGCTGCTGAACAAGTATTGATGGACAGGGGGGATGAGAGAAGAGGTGCTGCTGGACAGGGGGGGAGGTAAAACGAAGGGAGAAGGACTGCTAATAAGAAAACATTCTATTAGATCCAGTGTATAGTTATATTTTTTCTCTTTTCTTTTGCAGTAAGGTGTGTTGGGATATAGCCAGCATGTGGAAGATTTTGCTTTCACATTTGCTCACAGATTGATTCATCAAAGTGTTGGGGTTTTTTTTTTTTTCTCCTATTGATGGAGAATGGGAGAATAGCATTAATGAATTATAGCATATTGGGTTGATGACAAGAACCATCACTCCTTTATTTGAAATTCTTAGTCTCTGCACCCATTTGAATTTTGCTTCATCCTAGCAGAAATGCAAGCTGTGCAGGGCCCAAGGAAGCCAGATGTTTGGATTACAGCTTAGCTGGCAATGGTAGCTGTTTTATCAGAAAGCTTTTGGGTTAAATTTCGGATAGGAACTAATTGGGGGATCTGGTAAGCTCCTTTTCCCAAGATAACTCAAACTGTCTTAGATAAGAAGTGGGTCACATTCTGTGGCTAGGACCTGGTATATATCTTTGATAGTTTGAACAGGAATTCCTGGCCAGAGTAGATGGTTAGGTTGGGGGGAGGGGGTTTCCTGCCACTGTCTACTATTATGCTTCCTTATGGTAGTGGACTAGCAAATTGGCCGGCATGTCCTGCATGCTTTTGTCCTAAGTCATCAATGAGCTGGAGAACAGCTGTGGAGGATGGTCTGAGGAGCTGAGTAGTGTCACTGAAATGGAGGGGACTGTTTGCACTGCACACGGCTAAGGGCTGCCTGCTGTTTATGTTGATCAAAGGGAGACTGGAGCATTTTGAGAGAGCAATAAGTGGTACTGTTAACAAATAATATTCTTCATATCCTTGTGCACGTTTTGTGGCTAGAGGAAAAGTGTGTACAAACACTTAAGCAATGAAACATGCAATGAAGAACTGTCCTTAAGGGCTTTATTATACCATAAAAGGGATTTTAAAAAATATTTTGAAATAAAATAGGTTTTATCGACAGACATTTTTGGATGGTGAAATTATTGTAAAATGTTAAATGCTTACAAACTGTAAGATTATAATGTAATGGCTTCAGACATCAGCCAGTCAGAAAGTAAGTCAGTTATCAATATGAATTTTTCTGATGGGATATGTATCCCAGTGCGAACATATTACCTGAGCTGTCAGGTCAGTATTCAAACGCTGTAGTCACTGTTTGTTTTACATTTAAATTCTTCAAGTGTATTCAGAACTACTATCCACAAACGTAAACCTTAGGCAACGGGCTCCTTTTGCAAAGCCGCGTTAGCGGTTTTAGCGCGTGCTAAACCCGCACGATGCAGCTAGAACTAACGCCGGCTCAATGCTGGCGTTAGCGTCTAGTGCGGCCGGCAGTTTAGCGCGCGCTATTATGCGTGTTAAACCGCTAACGCGGCTTTGTAAAAGGAGCCCTATATGGCCTATCCAGTCTGCCCATCCATAACATCTCCTATCCCTTCCTCTCCTCTAGACATCCTATAGACTTGTCCCGCGCTTTCTTGAATTTCAATATACGAGTAGTTTTTATTTCCACTGCCTCCGCCAGGAGGCCGTGCCACATATTTGTCACCCTTTTCATAAGAAGTGTTATTATTTCATAAGAAGTGTAGGCTATTCCTGAATCTGTCTCTTTTCACCTTCATCCTATGCCCCGTCATTCCAGGGCTTCCTTTGAAAGAGACTCACCTCCTGTACCTTTATGCCGTGGAAGTATTTAAATGTCTCGAATCATTTCTCTCCTTCCCTCCTTTCTTCCAAAGTATTACGTATTTCGCCCAATATTCAGCTAAGCCGGCTAACTGCTAATATTCAATGGGAGACAGAGGGTATCTCCCGCTGAATATCCTGACATAGCCGCTCACCACCAATTTTCACTGGCTTGCCGGCTAAGTCTAGTGGCTAGATAGACGCAGCTAAAAAGTAGGTCTATCTTTGGCCATGGTTCCACTGGGAACGAGTGATCACAATGTAATCAACTTTAAACTTGACATCGGGAAAGGGAAACATGCCAAAACCTTAACCACCACCTTAAACTTTAAAAAGGGTAAATACGATTGCATGAGAGCCATGGTAACAAAACGAATCGAGAAGATGGTGGACAAACTTGAAACAGTAGACCAGGCATGGTGCCTATTGAAAAATACTATTGCAGAAGCACAAGATCTCTACATTCCGAGGATTTCCAAAGATCGGAGAACTAAAGGCAAAGGAGAACCAGCATGGCTTACCATACAGGTGAAGGAAGCCATAAAAGAAAAGAAGGACTCTTTCAAAAAATGGAAATGCACGAAGACAACCGAAGCCTGGAACAAACATAAAGATGAACAGAAGAAATGTCACAAGGCGGTGAGGGATGCAAAACAGGACTATGAGGAAAAAATAGCCCGGGAGGCCAAAAACTTCAAGCCCTTCTTTAGATACGTGAAAGGGAAAAAAACCTGCAAAAGAGGCAGTGGGACCCTTGGACGACATGGGAAGAAAAGGGTACATCAAGGAAGATAAACAAATCGCAGACAAACTAAATTCCTTCTTTGCGTCTGTCTTTACGAAGGAGGACACCTCAACAATACCTGAAGTGGAGAAACTGTTTACAGGAGAAATAAAGGATAGCCTCACCACAGTTGAAGTGAACTTAGATCAGATATACTACCAGATCGACAAACTTAAAAGTGACAAATCCCCTGGACCGGATGAAATTCACCCGAGAGTATTGAAGGAATTGAAGGTCGAAATCGGAGAGTTACTGCAAAAACTTGCAAACCTGTCAATCAGAACTGGTCAGATACCAGACGACTGGAGGAAAGCGAACGTCACGCCAATTTTCAAAAAAGGATCGAGAGGAGAACCGGGCAACTATAGACCTGTGAGTCTTACATCTGTCCCCGGCAAGATGATTGAATCACTGATCAAGGATAGCATAGTTCAGCACTTGGACACACATGACTTGATGAAACCCAGTCAACATGGATTCAGGAAAGGGAAATCGTGTTTGACGAATTTACTCCAATTCTTTGAGACCGTGAACGAGCAAATTGATAGTGGAAAGCCGGTGGACATAATATACTTGGACTTCCAGAAAGCATTTGACAAAGTTCCACACAAAAGACTTCTTAGGAAACTACAAAGCCATGGCATAGAGGGAGATATACAAAGATGGATAGGCAAATGGCTGGAAAACAGGAAGCAGAGAGTGGGCATAAATGGGAAGTTCTCCGACTGGGAGAAAGTGACTAGTGGTGTACCCCAAGGCTCGGTACTTGGGCCGATCCTTTTTAATATTTATATCAATGACCTGGAAAACGGAACATCCAGTGAGATCATCAAGTTTGCAGACGACACAAAACTCTGCCGGGCAATCAGATCGCAGGAGGACAGTGAGGAACTCCAGAGCGACTTGTGTCGGTTAGAAAAATGGGCGGAGAAATGGCAGATGAAGTTCAACGTGGAGAAATGCAAGGTAATGCATTTAGGCAGTAAAAATAAGGAATACGAGTACAGAATGTCAGGTGCAACTCTGGGAAAAAGTGAACAAGAAAGGGATCTGGGTGTACTGATAGATAGGACCCTGAAGCCATCGGCACAATGCGCGGCAGCGGCAAATAAGGCAAATAGAATGTTGGGCATGATAAAGAAAGGAATCTCGAGTAGATCGGAGAAAGTTATAATGCCGCTTTATAGGGCAATGGTCAGACCCCACTTGGAATACTGCGTCCAACATTGGTCTCCCTACTTAAAGAAGGATATAAAACTGCTGGAGAGGGTGCAGAGACGAGCAACTAAACTAGTGAAGGGTATGGAGAAACTGGAATATGAGGATCGACTTAAAACACTGGGATTGTTCTCCCTTGAGAAAAGGAGACTGCGTGGGGATATGATCGAAACCTTCAAAATACTGAAAGGAATCGACAAAATAGAGCAGAAAAAACTATTTACATTGTCCAATTTGACACGGACAAGAGGACATGAAATGAAGCTAAGGGGGGGCAAGTTCAGGACTAATATCAGGAAGTTCTGCTTCACACAGAGAGTGGTTGACATCTGGAATACTCTCCCAGGGGAGATTATTGCGGAATCGACAGTCCTAGGCTTCAAAAGCAAACTAGATGCATATCTCCTTGAGAGAGGCATATAAAGATATGGTTGGCTATAAAATAAGCCAGGTGTATACCTAGCAGGGCCTCCGCGTGTGCGGATCGCCGGACTTGATGGACCGAAGGTCTGATCCGGAGATGGCGCTTCTTATGTTCTTATGTTCTTATGGCAATCCGATGAATATTAGTTTGTCTGGCTAAGTGTTCGGCACCAAAGCTTAACCTGGAAATTCAATGGCGGTGGCCAGATGTGGCCCCCGGCATTGAAAATCCACATTTGCCACCAACCAAGAGTAGTTGGGCTGCCTCCCATGGTCTGAAAATCAGGCCCCTTGTCATCTTTATGTCTGTTCTCATACATAAAGAGCACAGACCATTTTAATAGCCACCTTTAGACTGACTTCTTCCTGTAGTGGCACTGAATATATTATTCAGTGATGACCGGTTTTAGTTCTATGGATAGCGCTGATATTAAGCCACTATTCAGATAGCGATGGGGGTCTAAGTATGGAAAGCCTGTACACTTCTCCCTCCGCATTCGCGGGGGATACGTTCCAGCTATAGCCACGAATATGAATTGTATTTGTTAATCGCAGTTTTTTTGTAAAAAATAGCGCCACGAATAACATATAAATTTCAGATTCAGAAAGCTTTGGGCAGGCAAGCAGCGATTTAGAAAGCTTTGGGCAGGCCAGCAGCGATTGAGAATTCTTTTGGCAGGCAAGCAGCGATTCAGAAAGCTTTGGGCAGGCAAACAGCAATTCAGAAAGCTTTGGGCAGGCCAGCAGCGATTGAGAATTCTTTTGGCAGGCAAGCAGCAATATAGAAAGCTTTAAGCAGGCAAGCGATTTTCTCTATGCATGCTAGGAAGCAGCATTTCACTCTATGGATGCTGGGAAGCAGCGTTTTTCCCTGTGCACGATGTGAACCAGCGATTTTCAGGGTTAAAGTTTTTAAACTTCGATTTTGTAGGAGAAATCATGGAAGCTGAGTGAATATTGTTAAAAGTTTTAACTTTTTTAACATTACAGCAAAAGGAAAGGAACATTAATCATGACGTAATTTTGGGGGGCGGAGTCACCCGACGAAAAATCGCGATTATGTGAAACCGCAAGTGCAGAAACCGCGAATACGGAGGAAGAAGTGTATGTTGAACGGAACTATCTGAGCAAGAATTTAATGATCAGGCAGTGTCTGATGCCATTTTTTTTAGGGTGCCATGTTTGTGCACTTGCTTAAGTATGGGTACTTTTTCTGCCAAAAATCCAAATTGTAGCTTTCATTCATTGTGATAAGTCTATGAGGGGCTGCGGAAAAGTTCTCAGCCCAACCAACAATGTTGGGGCAACATCCATTAAGGGCTATACACTTAGGGATTGAATCTCTAAAGGGCGCATAAAGTTAGGCACCTCTTATATATACCGTATATACTAGAATATAAACAGGCCCGAATATAAACTGAGGTAACCTTCCCCCCCCCAAAAAAAAAAAGGAGGAAAAATGGTTGACTCAAATATAAACTAGGGGGAGAGGAGTTAATATTCAAGTGCCATGCCTTGCCCTGCCAGGATCTGCACCCTGTTCCTCCCTCCCCTGCCCTGCCAGTCTCTGCACCCACCCCCTCCCTGCCAAATTTTGTACCCTGTCCACCCTCCTCCCAAATGCCTTACAGGCCTCCACTGGGCCTACCGTAAATCCTGGTGGTCCAGCGGTGTGCCAGGACAGAAGGGATCCCTCCCACCTCCTGTCAAAGCCGATTCTAAGAATTTTTACCTCCCTCCCGCCTCCCCCGTGTACCTTTAGAATCCCCGGTGATCCAGCAGTTGCTCCTGCCCTTGCAGAGTCATTAGCTGATTGGCTGCAGTGAGTTCTCACGGTCCCTCGAGAACTCGCGGCAGCCAATCAGCTAGCGGCTCAGCACAGGCAGGAGTGAAGGAAGGTCACTCCTGCCATGGTTCACCCCGCTAGTTCACCAGGGATTCTAAAGGTACGCAGGGGAGGCAGGAGGGAGATTAAAAAGTCTTATAATTGGCTGGGACAGGAAGCGGGAGGTATCCCTGCTGTCCCAGCCCACTGCTGGACCACCAGGGATTTAAAAGTTACACCGGGGAGGGGGGAGGGAGGTAAAAGTTATTAGAGCTGGCTGGGACAGGAGATGGAAGGGATCCCTCCTGTCCCGGCCCACCACGCAACCACAAGATCTCACAGCAGACCCAGCAGAGGTCTGCAACAGGTTGAGGAGGGGGCGGGTCAGTGCTGACCTGAATATTGGCACCTATCCGATTCTATAAAAGATAGGCGCCTATCGCAGTGCACTTAGTAATGCCCAACGCTTAAGTGGACGTTTTTATGAACAGAACATGAGTTAGGCACTGCGAAGTGTGACTCTCCAAAAACTTAGGCGCCTGAAATGTAGGCCTTTAAAACCCTTGCCTACATTTTTACATGGGCGCCACTTGCTGCAAATCTGTAAATATCGCTTAAGTGTGATTGACACATGGCTGGTGCCTTTTTCTTAGGCGCCAGCCAATTTATGTGCCGTTTATAGAATTAGCCCCCAAAATCCAGTGATTTTTTTTCCACTTTCTTTTTTTTTTTTTGTTCCATTGGAAAAATACAGAACGAAAAGTGAAAAATTGTAGGAATAAACTGTATAGCCCTTGACAGAGACAGCCCCCAACTTTGGTGGAAGGGCTGAAAATATGTATGTATGTAAGAATTGTAATTATAGGTGGTCTTGAGAGTCGCCAACAGATCAGTAGTGATAGAACAAAGCCATTGTTCCCGCTGAACTGTGCAAGAGTCGTCCATGTGCATTCCTGTCAGTGGGGGGCTGTTTCAATATTGAATTTTCAAATGTGAAGGACAGGAAAGTTTTATAGTAAACCTCTGCTTGTCTCTAGTGATTGAAAATACAATATAGAAACATCCCCCCTCCCCCCACACACAGATCAGAGGGAACATTGACTGTGAAAGAGTGGTAAGTGCCCTAGGTGAAGCGTGAGCTTTATATGCCCTGCTCCAGTTAAAGTTTTGGACCCTTAGCTGTCCCCCTCACCCCTCCCCCCCAACATACATGTAAGATTTTTGATAATTAAGAACATATGAATAGCCAAACTGTGTCAGTGCAATGGTCCATCTAGCCCAGTATCCCATCTTCACGGTGGCAAGTACCTGGGAAAAACCCAAATAATAGCAGCATTCCAAGCTGCCGATCCCCATTCACGATCCTTATTCAAACGTCCTATTAAAATTCAAGTTAAAGTTTGTGCTGATGTCTATTATTTTGCACAGACTGCAGCTGTTTCTCTGCTGCCTCCAAGAGGCTGCTGCTCTAGGCAGTTGCCTAGCCCTGCCTAATGGTTGGGCTGACACTGTCAGTGCATTTCATGCTCAAGAATCTGCTTGAGAAAAAGCACATACAAGGACAGATCACATCCTTTTTTTTTTTGGTATAAGCATTGTTTTAAATAGAGCAAAACTACAGCAGCCCTAATGTACACTTCCCCTTCCGTATTCACGGTGGTTAGGGGCAGAGCCGGCCCGCGAATATTAAAAAACCGCGAATAATATTCGGGCCGGTTCTGCCCCTAACCCCCACTTCCCCTGGCTATTTTAAGCCCTGAAAGACCCCCCCTTAAGCCTTACCTGGTGGTCTAGCGGGTTTTCAGGCAGGAGCGATCTTCCCACGCTCCTGCCCCGTGCAGATCGCTCACAGGAAATGGCTGCCTTGAGCTCCCGTAGTCTCTCGAGCCATTTCCTGTGAGCGATCTGCACGGGGCAGGAGTGTGGGAAGATCGCTCCTGCCCCGAAAACTCAACCAGGTAAGGCTTAAGGGGGGGCTTACAGGGCTTAAAATAGTCAAAAAAATAAAAAAAAGAAAAAGGAATTTTAGGTTTAAAATCGTGAATAAGTGAATCCGTAGATACGGAAACCGCGAATACGGAGGGGGAAGTGTATTCTGTTTCCAGGATGGTGCAATTTTAAGTTATTTTGTACTGTAATATTCTATCAGTCCCCTTAGTATTCTGAAGTATGTTAAAGACTGCAGACATATGGAGTGTATTAAGACATTATGGACTAAAATTAGTGCTAAGTGCTGTTCTATATAGTGGTCCGAGCTGAGCGCCATGTATAGAATGACAGCACCAAGATCCACAAACAGTTTTGGGTGTGAGAATTTACACCAGCTGAAACCTAAATTAGATATAGATCTGCCATATTCTCTAATACTGAGCACACATTCTAGGATCACCCCCTGTAAACTATATATGATGTATATCGGCATTAGATCCCCTAGTATGTGCCAAGTTAGGATACAAACTTGTATTGCAAAACTTGTACTGTAACTACGGCAAATTGTAACCTGTTGATTGTATATTACGAGAGATGTTTAACCTGTAACCCGTTCTGACCTCTTTGGGGAGAACGGGATAGAAAATGAAATAAATAAATAAATTTACATGTACATCTCTATAGAATACAGACTAGAAAGATGAGCACGTAAATTCAGATTCTATGGGCTCCTTTTACTAAGCCGCATTAGGGCTTTAACGCGCAGAATAGCGCAAGCTCCATTGCTGCGTGAGCTAGATCTTAACGCCAGCATTGAGCTGGCATTAGTTCTTTTTTAAAAAAATTATTTATTAACTAGTCTTTAAGCCCGTTACATTAACGGGTGCTAGAATAGATGCGTCTGTCTGTGTTTCTTTATCTCTCTCTCTCCTTGGCCGCTTTCTGTGTCCTTCTGTCTTCCCCCTCCCCCCCCCCCCCCGAGCAAAGCTGTCTGCCTCCAGCACACACCTCCCCCCAAAGCAGCCCCCTTTCCCTCTCCCTGTCTCTCCATGGCCCCTTCTGTCTCCCCCCAGCACACCCCTCCCCCCAATACAGCCCCCTTTCCCTCTCCCTGTCTCTCTATGGCCCCTTCTGTCTTCCCCCCAGAGCAAAGCTGTTTGCCCCAAGCACACCCCTCCCCCCAAAGCAGCCCCCTTTCCCTCTCCCTGTCTCTCCATGGCCCCTTCTGTCTCCCCCCAGCACACCCCTCCCCCCAAAGCAGCCCCCTTCCCCTCCCTGTCTCTCCATGGCCCCTTCTGTCTTCCCCCCAGAGCAAAGCTGTTTGCCCCAAGCACACCCCTCCCCCCAAAGCAGCCCCCTCTCCCTGTCTCTCCATGGCTCCTTCTGTCTTCCCCAGAGCAAAACTGTCTCCCCCCAGCACACCCCTCCCCCCAAAACAGCCCCCTTTCCCTCTCCTTGTCTCTCCATGACCCCTTCTGTCTTCCCCCCAGAGCAAAGCTGTCTGTCCCCAGCACACCTCCCCCCAAAGCAGCCCCCTTTCCGTCTCCCTATCTCTCCATGGCCCCTTCTGTCTCCCCCAGCACACCCCTCCCCCCAAAGCAGCCCCCTTTCCCTCTCCCTGTCTCTCCATGGCCATTTCTGTCTTCACCTCCAGAGCAAAGCTGTTTGCCCCAAGCACACCCCAGCACACCTCCCCCCCAAAGCAGCCCCCTTTCCCTCTCCCTATCTCTCCATGGCCCCTTCTGTCTTCCCCAGCACACCCCTCCCCCCAAAGTAGCCTCCTTTCCCTCTCCCTATCTCTCCATGGCCCCTTCTGTCTCGCCCCAGCACACCCCTCCCCCCAAAGCAGCCCCCTTTCCCTCTCCCTAACTGTCTCTCCATGGCCCCTTCTGATTTCCCCCAGAGCAAAGCTGTCTGTCCCCAGCACACCTCCCCCCCAAAGCAGCCCCCTTTCCCTCTCCCTGTCTCTCCATGGCCCTTTCTGTCTTCACCCCAGAGCAAAGCTGTTTGCCCCAAGCACATACCTCCCCCCTTTCCCTCTCCCTATCTCTCCATGGCCCCTTCTGTCTCCCCCAGCACACCCCTCCCCCCAAAGCAGCCCCCTTTTCCTCTCCCAAGGGAATCAATTCTTACCCTCCCTTCATCCCGGCGTCTTCTGGCCTGCTCCTCTTCAAAGCAGCCTGCGATTGTGGTGGCCGGCTTTAGCGAACCTCGCAGGCCGCTCTCCAACTTGGTAGCACGTTCCCTCTGACACGATCTCGTGCGTCAGAGGGAACGTGCTACTGAGGTTGGAGAGCGGCCTGCGAGGTTCTTTAAAGCGGGCCATGATCGCAGGCTGCTCTGAAGAGGAGGATCAGCAGCGGCAGCCTTTAAAAAAATCCTAAAAACCTATCTTTTTAAATATGCTTTCAGCATATCTCTCACTGACCTGAAAGCATAAGTTTGCTTTTCTTTTTTTTATTCTTTTTAACATTTTTGAATTTTTTACCCTTCCTCTCGTTTACTTCCCCATTGTTTTTCAACTCTAACAAGGAATTGTAACTTTTTCCCCCTACCCCCCACGATTCATGTTAGTCCTATTCCGTAAGTCTGAAATTATTTTAATATATTCACTACCCTTCTCTTATAAATTGTACATCGCTTAGGAAATTAAATAAGCGATTCATCAAACACTAATAAAAACTTGAAACTTGAGCGAGGGCGGGAGGTGTGTTCCCTGTCGAGGACGCGGGCAGGGAGAGAGCTTGCCTGCGCTTCCAGTTGGTGAATAAGGGCGGGAGGAGGGGAGTGGCCAGAATGTTCCTTGCCGTGGGTTCTAAAATGGAACACGGCCACAGATCACATACCACAGCGGCAGGGATCACGCTGTTTTAACAGCGCATGCGCTGGTAAGCTTTTATTATATAGGATTTTACATTTAACAAAATCAAACATTTTGTACAGAAAGATTATATGAATACAATGCCTTTTAAAGACTAAAAGAAAATTCATTTTCAGATAACTTCACTCTGTTCACACATTCTCAAGTCCTCAAATGATCCAAGATTCTACGAGTAATTCAAAAGAATAAAGTTTAAACAAAATAAGCAAAAAGGAATCTTTTGGCTGATTCATGGGAGCTTATATTCCTACTTTAACTAGGCATTGTTGTTCTTTCCTTTTCCAGGCATTTCAGTCTCAGGAAAGTTGTGAGTTGAGCCGGTTCAAAAAACACATATTTATTATCTTGATACCTTATTACACATTTACATGGGAAACGTAAAAAGAAAATACCACCTAGCTGAGCAACACCTGGTTTCAATAGAAGAAATTGATATCTACGATTTTGAGTTTCTTTACTAACATCTGGGAAAACTTGGATTTTCAAACCTAGAAACTTCTTAAATTTATTTTTAAAATAACATTTTTAATATCCATTCTTTATCTGGCAATAATGCCACAGACAATAGAAGAGTTGCTGGTTTAGCCAATTCCTTATCGGAAACTTCCAACATTGCGGTCAAATTTAAATGGGATTCATGCTCAAGCTGATTCTGGTTCTCCGCTTGCTGATCCGGTATTTTACTTGGCAAATAATATGCCCGACTAAAAGGAGGTATTGAGTCCTCTGGGATATTCAAAATCTCCATAAAGTACCTCTTTATCATTTCCCTTGGACTTATAGTGGAAATTCTTGGAAAATTCAGCAAGCACAAGTTGTTGGCTCGATAACTATTTTCCACTGTTTCCAATTTCCTTCTGATAATCTAATTTTTTTTTAATTATTGACAATTGAACTTGTTTAACCTCAGTTACTTCTTTCTCTATATCTCCTATTTTTAGTTTAACATTGGAAATTTCTTGTTTATTTTCTTCTATTACTTGTTTTTGAGTATTTAGATTCTTTTCTCCATCCTTTATTTGTTTAGATAGTAAGTCTCCTAGCTTGGAAACCAAGTCCCGTATTGAATCGAGGGTCACTTTAGCCATAATGAGAGGAAATTCATGCAAACTTTGTCTTGGCTCACCTTGACCACTTTCAATCTGCTGTTCCTGGTTTTTCCCTCCCATCGTTGGTCTCTCCGTTGGTGCAGGCTCTAGACTCATCGAGTCCATTGAGACCTCCGTTTGCTGGCTTCCAGATGACACAGCCTCTCGGTCAGGGAGTGCTTCTCCTTCCAACACACTCCCTTCGCATGGCGAGCTAGCACTCAACGGCGAGGGAGGTGGCTGCCTCAAGTTGGGGCTCAAGGTGGTTTCCAGCCCAATGAGTTCCGGATTGGCATCACTCTGCATCGATGGCTCCAGCGGGTGACTCTCTGACGTCTCTGTCTCCCTTTCCAGTCATTGCAAAAAACGCTTGATTGAGGCGAGAGCACCGCGAGCCTGCAGCAGTGCTCCTACCCCGTCTCTTCGGCATCGTAGAAAAAGAAAACCCAAGGTAAAAATCTATCCAAATACTCGGCGACTCTCCCAGCGTACGTTCAGTCAACAGGAACCAAACACCATCTTGGATCTAAAGCTGCATTAGTTCTAGAAGCTTAGCGCGGTGTAGCGCACGGTAATTTGCTGCGTGCGCTAAAAACGCTAGCATGCTTAGTGTTGGACATGGAACCTGCTGGATATGTTTCCAATAGAGATTGGTTTTGATGATGTGAAGATCTCTGCTTTAGCCAATGCAAATACTTAGGTGTCATCCTTGATTCTGCTTTATCTTTTAAGCCACAGTTTAAGGCTGTGGTATCAAAGGCTTTTTAAAGCTATGTTTATTAGGAAGATTGAGGGATTTTCTCTCAATGGACATATTTGAATTGTCATTACTGCAGTGCTGACCCATGTTTTATTATTGTAATTCACTTAATCTTGGTTTGCCTAAATATATAATTTGTGCTTTACAGCTGGCCCAGAATGTTGCTGCATGAAAACACAGTAACATAGTAAATTACGGCAGATGAATACCCGAGTGGTTCATCCAGTCTGCCCAACCCATACACGCTCCATAAATTAATCATTTAATTTAAATGGTCCTTTAATATTTCTGGGCCATAAACCCAGAGCCCTGCCTGGTAGTGTGCTTAGGTTCTGTCTACTGGAGTCTCCATCAAAGCTCACTCCAATTCATCTTAACCAACCCAGCCCTCCCCATCCTCAACTAAATGTCCATATACAGGACACATACTATGCAAGTCTGCCCAGTACTGGCCTTAGTTCCTTCAATATATACTCATTATTTTCTGATTAGAGATCCTCTGTGTTCATCCCAAGCTTGTTTGAACTCTGAACTCTGCTTGTGTCCAACTTTGACCACATTATGCCTATTTTGCGTGATTTGCATTGGCTACCTATTTCATCTCGTATTGAATTTAAAGTGGTATGTTTGATTTTTAAGATCTTAAAAGACAGTGGTCCTGTTGTGTTCCTTATTCCGTACATACCATCCAACACAATCACAATATTCTGAGAGCCACATGTTGCTCAAAGTCCCATCATTTAAATCTGTGACTCATTTAACTTTTTGACGCTCTGTGATATCCATGTAAGGCGTGTCGTTATAGAATGCTGTTGAGATTAAAGGAACTTCCAGTGTTTTGCAGTTTAGGAAATTTGTGAAGACAATTCTGGCTAAAAAGGCTTTTCTTTGAAAGCCATATTTTTTTATTTGTTGATTTTATGATTTTTTTTTGTTGTTTTGGTACTTGTATGTTTTAATTTTATTATGCACGTTTTATTGTACCCTGCGCAAAATTGTAGGATGCTGCAGGTATTGAATTTTTAAATAAATAAACATAGCTGCCACCCATCCTCCTCCCGAATGATCGTTGGCAGGAGGGTAAAGGGTGGAACTACAAATCTCTAATAGGATGGGGGTGGGGGATAAACAACAAAAGGGGTGCCATAGTGTCTACCAAGACTCATCCTCAAATAGAGAGGAAGAAAGAGTAAATCAAGAGGGAATTAGGAATAGGAATAGGAATTGCCCAATTCTGGCATTTTGCTGCCCAAATCACGGCATTTTGCTGGCCTACATTGTATGCGTCTCCCACTGGCCTAGGGAGATAAGGCTACTTCCGGGCCAAACCACGCCTAGCCTTAGGCGAGCTTAGGCAGGCTTGCACGCTTCCTTAGGCTCCTGGAGGCGCCTCCAATATAGGCAGCCTGCCTTGGGAGCTTTTTTGAAAAAAAAAGTGTGTCCCAATTGGCTGGTTAGCGGAAGGACACCTACCGCTGCCTACAATCGGGATGCCATTTATAGAATCCGGGCCTTAGTGTCCATATTTTTGGCTCCTAACTTTTGACATCCTTTGTAGAATCTGCCCATTAGTGCTTCTTGAGAAGTGCTAAGTGGACCAGCATTACGTACAAGTGTTGGTTAGCATGTGGTATGTGCCACAAGCTACCTGCACTTTGCTCTCCATGTCCACTCGCCATACATGTCCCACCTAGTTACCGCCCCCTAACACAAAATGCTCTTAGACCCTGATTCTATAAACTGCCTAACATGGTGCTGAGGAGCACGTGTCAATTATAAGCTAGGCGCCATTTATAGCATCACACCTAACAGCACCTAAAGCAATGTTAGGCATTGGATCCTTAGATGCACTGTATGCCAGGTTTCCTTGGCCTAAAAGAGTGTTCCTAAGTCTACCGGCGCCTAAGTCAAAACACACCCAAGATCAACCCATAATCCGCCCCTAATCACACCTACTTTCTGGTAGGCACCTTGGAATAGATTCCTACCTCAAAGTGGTAGGCATCAATCATCTAATTAATTGCAATTTAATTGCATTTGTCAATTAAGATTTTTTTAATCTGATTAAGACTTATTAAAAAGTTAGGCACCTAGATTGGTTAAGATCACTAGTAGAAGATCATCAGCAATTTCATGTTTGAGTTCTTTCAGTACCCTGGGGAAAATGCTTGCTCATAATTGTTAGATTCAATTCATTACAGGTTGTGGGTGTCTTTGGAAATAACCAATGATGAAGCCACATCACACTTGGAAAGTACATCCATCAACATCATTTATCAACTGTCCCACATCGCTAATGGGGATTGGTCACCCAGAGTTCCTTCATAAAAAGAGAACCTCATTGAAGAATATATTCAATGAACTTTCTGTAAATCGAGGTCAGTACTGCTCTTCACCCTTACTTCCTCTATGGCTGATCACACTCATGATGCTTTTAAGTGATTGCCATTGATTCATTCAAATTGATAAATTACAACACAATATCCGTGCATGTGCCCATTATAGACATTACAACCACTCTTTTTCATGACAGCCTCCCCACCCCCAAAAAATTTCAAAAATAAGTAAAAATGAGAAAATTCATAAAATAAATTGTATTCAGTGTCTGAAATATTTTCAAGGGGAGACAGAATCATCAATTTAAAGTTCCACTGCTGTTCCAGTTGATTGAGATACTGTCTTCTGTCACTTCCTTGTTGATCATAAGAACATAAGAATAGCCTTACTGGGTCAAACCAGTGGTACATCTAGCTCAGTATCCCATCTTCACGGTGGCCAATCCAAGTCACAAGTACCTGGCAAAAACCCAAACAGTAGCAACATTCCATGTTACCGATCCTGGGCATATAGTAGTTTCCCCCGTGTCTGTCTCAATAGCAAGCTATGGACTTTTCTTCTCGGAACATGTCCAAACCTTTCTTAAAGCCAGGTACGTTAACCGTTCTTACCACATCCTCTAGCAATGCATTCCAGAGTTTAACTGTTCTCTGAGTGAAAAAAATATTGCCTCCTATTGATTTTAAAATTATTACTCTGTAACTTCATTGAGTATTCCCTAGTGTTTGTCATTTTTGATGGAGTAAAAATTCAGTTCACTTGTACCCGTTCTATACCACTCAGGATTTTGTAAACTTCAATTATATCTCCCCTCAGCCATCTCTTTTTCAAGCTGAAGAGCCCCAATCTCTTTAGTCTTTCCTCATATAAGAGGAGTTCCATCCCCTTTATCATCTTGATCGCAGTAACTGCAGGACAGATGCTAGTCACACCCCTGACAGTTGCCACACAGGCTTTGAACCAACCACAATGTTAATTTTTGTAACTAAGGTTTCAATTTTATTATGGACTTGCTATCCTACACTTTGGACTAGCCTTCTAGGTGGTTTACAATCTAGATAAAGAGAAAGGGGAGAGGAATTGTGAGAATGTGGACATTGACATGAAAGTGAGGGTAAAGGGTGGAACTACAAATCTCTAATAGGATGGGGGTGGGGGATAAACAACAAAAGGGGTGCCATAGTGTCTACCAAGACTCATCCTCAAATAGAGAGGAAGAAAGAGTAAATCGAGAGGGAATTAGGATTAGGAATAGTAATTGCCCAATTCTGGATAGATCACTCAAAGTTGGGAGCACAATGTTGGGTACGGATCACAGATTGGTAAATGAATTAATTGACTAATTGGGTGATATTGATTATTGGTATTAAGGTTCACCAAATGGCAGTTTTTAGTAATTACACACAGATCTGCCCTACATCCCAATTCTGTAACCCATACACCTAACTTATCTCGTATGCAATTTCAAAGGGTTGTGATTATGGGTGGATCAGAGACATTCCTATGATTTAGGGGTGCAGAAAATACTTGAACTTGCATGCCTAGTTGATAATAGTTGGGTGTGAGTATTTACCGCTTTCTTCGGCTGGCATAATGCTTGTGCCCAAAATTGCACACTTAGCTAGTATTCAATAAAGACAGCTCAGTATTTCTCTTTAACTTCATCGAGTGTCCCCTAGTCTCTGTCATTTTTTTGATGGCGTAAAAACACTCCCCTCAGTTGTCTCTTTTCCAAGCTGAAGATCCCTAACCTCTTATGTCTTTCCTCATACAAGAGGAGTTCCATCCCCCTTATCATCTTGGTTGATCTTCTTTGAACCTTTTCTAGTTCCACTATATCTTTTTTGAGATAAGGTGACCAGAATTGAACACAGTACTCAAGATGAGGTTACATCATGAAGCGATACAGAGGCATTATAACATTCTTAGTGTTGTTTACCATCCCTTTTCTAATAATTCCTAGAATCTTGTTTCCTTTTTTGACCACCGCAGCACATTGGGTGGAAGGTTTCGCAGCGTATTGTCTACAATGACATAAAAAGATTTTTTCATGGATGCTGACCCCCAAAGTGGACCCTAGCATCTGGTAACTATGATTTGGGTTATTCTTCCCAATGTGCATCACTTTGCATTTCTCCACATTAAATTTCAACTGCCATTTGGATGTCCAGTTTTCCAATTTCCTAAGGTCTACAAGCAATTGTTCACAGTCTGCATGCATTTTAACAACTTTGAACAGTTTAGTGTCATCTTCAAATTTAATCACCTCACTCATCATCCCAAATTCCAAATCATTTATAAATAAGTTAAATAGCACCAGTCTCAGTACAGATCCTTGTGGCACTCCACTATTTACTTTCCTCCATTGAGAAAAATGGCCATTTAACCCTATCCTCTGTTTTTTGTCCGATAACCAATTCCTAATCCATAGCTGAGCATTGCCTCCTATCCATGATTCTTTAATTATCTCAGGCGCCTCTCATGAGGAACTTTGTCAGAATCTTTCTGAAAATCTAAATACACTACATCAGCTAGCTCACCTTTATCCACATGTTTATTCACACCTTCAAAAAAGTCAAGCAAATTGGGGATGCAAGACCTCCCTTGGCTGAACCGATGCTGACACTGTCTCATTAAACCATGTTTGTCTATGTGTTCCGGAATTTTAATTTTTATAATAGTTTCTGCTATTTTGCCCAAACTGAAGTCAGGCTTACCAGTCTAGTTTCCCCTGGAACCTATTTTTTAAATAATAATAATAACAATTTATATACCGCAGGACCGTGAAGTTCTATGCGGTTTACAAAGATTAAAAGATGGTACAAATTGATTGAATTCCTTTTCTTCTCTTTTCTTCTTTCTTTCCTTTCTCTTTTAATTTCTATTTCTGTTCTCCCTCATCTTTTTCTCATATAGTCTTCACAAGCAGTTCCAATACTTGGAGCTTTTCTTACTGCTATGGTCCTCTACAGTTAAATATATATTTGCAGATTCTTTATACACAAAGCTTTATTTTGTTTTTATGTATTTGAAATGCTCCCTGTATTTTTCAATAACTAAAAAAAAAAAAAAATTGATTGAATTTAACAGAGGTAAAAGCTAGTGATTAACAGCTCTAGGGATCAGTTATTGTGAAGAAAGAATTGTACGGGTCAGCTGCCTAGATACTTCAGCATAACATTAGCCACCTTCCAATCTTCAGGTACTACAGATGATTTTAGCGACAGGTTACAGATCATTAACAGTAGATCAGTGATTTCATGTTTTAGGATTTCAGAACCCTGGGATATATTCCATCCTGTCCAGGTGATTTATCACTCTTTAACTTGTCAATTTGGCTTAGTACGTCTTCCACTTTCAGTTCCTCCACATCATCACCCTTGAAAACCATTTCCAGTTCAGGTAACATATTTTTCGCTCCAAAAGACACACTTTTTTCCCCAAAAAAAGTTGGTGGAAATAAGGATGCGTCTTATGGAGCAAATACCACAAAACACTCCCCCGGTACCTTTTCGTACTCCCCCCCCCCAGTGTTCTCCCTAACATCCTTCAGCCGGGTGCTCTGCCCAGCCAATTCAAGCAAGCGCCCGGCTGTGAATTCCAGACAGACAGTCCGGAACGGCACCTGTCATACAGTGAAACCACAACTACTCCCCAAAATCCAGTCGACGGGAGAGCACTGGCCACAGCGGCTCTGACCACAGGAGCCCATGAATCCCTCTACCTCATTCGAACGGTCCTTTGCATGTCCGGCAACGCCTCCCCTCCGCCTCTCTCCTCCAACCAAATTGGGAAGCACCTGCCAGGCATGCGAGGCGGAAAGCCACCCAAATCGAAAACAAGTTGGACGCTACAGCGTGGGAGTCAAGATCTCAGAGGAGCATCTGTTGCTCAGTACGAGGTGGTCCCATGGCACGACTGGTAATGTCTCTGCACCCAGGGAGAGTCTCAAAAAGAAGAATGTGAGCAAGTGGGGTGTTTGGGGGGTAGACTTGTTGGTAACCCCTTCAAAAACTTCTCCACATCGGCTCCCTGGCCAAGGGTGCCCGGGAGCTGGCTCCCCCCCCCCCCCATCTTCTCCCATCTAGGCTGCAGCAGAGCAAAGCCAATGATGCTGCTGAAGATCGGGAAGGTGAGTCCTTAGATGGGGGTTTGGAGGCGCACTTTGGTCAGCGTTTACTTCCCCTTTCTCCATCCTCCTCCTTCCTTGGCATTTGCTTGGCGGAATGTTCCCTCTGTAGTTCCCCTACCTGAGCACTGTGTTTTGATGCACCTTCTTGTCTAGTTTGCCTCTTGACTAGAAAGTAAACTCTTCTAAAAAAGGACTCTCTCTTCTATTGTGTGAAAATCGCATGTGGTTTAAGAAACAGCTAAAGACACATTTATTTGTAGATGCCTTTATGTGATGTTTATAGGGTGGCGACTCACGAGAACTGATGGCAGCCATTCAAGCAGCGGCATGGATTGCATTCACGTGAAAAACTTGCGCCTGCCTTGATCGCCGTTCTGCCTCTTGCTGCCACAGCCGTCCAGCAAGGGAAGCTCCGGGAGTACATAAAGGTACCGGTGGGGCCCTACCGGGATTAAAAAAGATATCGGGGGCTGCACCTGCCTGCTCTGTCCCTGCCTGCTTGTCACTAGGCCTGCCTGCCCTGTGCCCTGCCTACCACAAGACCATCAGAGGGGGGACAGGGTGCAGACCCTGGCAGCGAATGGGGACAGGGTGCAGATCTTGGCAAGGAGTGTGGGGTTGGGTGCAGAGCCTGGCAGGGAGAATTTGGATCAGAATGTTTTTTTTCTTGTTTTCCTTTTCTAAATCTAGTGGGCGTCTTATGGAGCGAAAAATACAGTATATCTCTTACATATTCATCGTTAAAGACCAAAGCAAATAATTCATTCAGTTTCTACGCTATGGCCTTATCCTCATTGAGCAACCCTTTTGCTCTTAGATCATCCAACAGTCCCATGGATTCCCCCACAGTTTTTCTGCTTCTGATGTACCTAAAAAAATTGTTACTATGAGTTTTTGCCTCTTTAGGAAATTTCTCTCCATATTCTTTTTTTTAGCTTTCTTTCTCAATGCTTTGCATCTAACTTGCCAGTGCTTATGTCTCTTCCTATTTTCTTCATTTGGATCCTTTTTCAATTCTTTAAAGGATGGTTTTGTTTTGTTTGTGGCTCTAATAGCCTCTTTCATTTCACCTTTTAGCCATGCCGGCTCTTGTTTTCTCTTTGTTCCACCTTTGTTAATATGTGGAATACATCTGGTCTGGGCTTCCAAGATGTCATTTTTTAAATAACATGCACACCTGATTTGCAGTCCTAACCTCTGCCACTGATTCTTTTAACTTCTTTTTAAACATTTTCCTCATTTTATTGTAGTCGCCCTTTCAAAAATTAAATGCTGCTTAAGTAGATTCCTTTAACAGTATCACTCCAGATATTAGCTCAAATTTGATCACGTTATTATCGCTGTTTCTCAGCGGACCCAACACAGTTATCTCCCATACAAAACCCCAAATCTAAAATAGCTCCTCCTCTTGTCAGTTCCTGGACTAGTTGCTCCAAGAAGCAGTCATTTATGCATCTAGGAATTTTACCTCCCTAGCACTCCCTGATGTAGAATTTATCCACTCAATGTTGCGGTAATTGAAATCAAACTCTATAAGCTACACACTCAACTATATCTAGGTACTAATTCCAGAGCGTCCTCCTCTATAAGCCAGTAATCCCATAACCAACTAGAAAATATATATATATAAATAAAAATAAAGGAAATGGAGAAAAAGGCCTCAGTTAAGCTTCATGGGTCAGAAAAAAACTCCACTGCATTTAATGCAAATCAGCAGATCCAATACTCTTTCATCAGCCGTGACTAAAAGGGCTTCACCACACAGTCCATTGCAGGATTAAAGCTCACAGAAATAAATGCTGCAGTTTGTCTTGTCTCTGACCTATACTCCTGTAACCCGTTCTGGGCTCTTTGCGGGAGGATAGACAAAAAAACAACAACAAATAAAAGCAAAATAATTGATCAACCCAAAAATGTTTTGAAGCTTAGCCTGCATGTCGGCCTCAAACCTTGAATACCTGCGTAATAGCAATGTTAAAAATGACTGTGAAAACCTTTTCTTCTGAAAATCTGTTGCTTAAAATAAGGCAGATTTTAAAAATAAAGAGAAAAAGTTTCTTGATCTAAAAATACAGATGTTCCCAGACTTGGCAAGAGATACACAAAGACGTAGGAAGGAGTTTCTAATATTAAAACCTGGTGTTTTGGCTCTAGGGGGAACTTTTTATCTTCGTCATCCCTGTAAGTGTATAGTTCATTATAATTCTCAGAAATATGTTTTCTTTGAGCCAAACCAGCTAACGGCCTTTCTCTCCTTGTCCCGCCTGGAGAAGGGGTAAGAATGAGGGCTTCAATAAATTAGACGCCTGAATATCAGTTTACCATGTACAGCTTATCTTTAATGAAATAAGTTCCTTTTAGTTCTGTTTAATATACATCATGGATCATAATTGTGGACTTGAGAGATTATACAAAAATTTTCATTTTCTATGTAAATTTATGAGGTTTATTTCTTTGTTCATTTGATGTAATCACTTTCTGTACAAGATTTATCTTGAATTGTAAATTTGAAATTTATAAATAAATAAAAAAAAAAAAAAAAAATAAGGCAGATTTATTGCACTAGAACAGCGGTCTCAAACTCAAACCCTTTGCAGGGCCACCTTTTGGATTTGTAGGTTCTTAGAGGTCCGCAGAAAAAAATAGTTAATGCCTTACTAAAGAAATGACAACTCTGGATGAGGTAAAACTCATTATAGTTTATAAATCTTTCCTTAATTGCTTCTGATAATTTCAAATATACACAGCTGAAAGCAGTGCTACATGCAGAGGGTGAAAAACTATCAAAGTATCAACTGCAAGAGACCAGGTACTATTTTGAGGCCCTCGGTATTATAAAGAATGATTGTTTATGGCAAACTTGTGCCTTAAGTGTCCGGTGGTCGCGTGCCACTGTTCCCTCTAAGCTGAGCAGGAGTCCTCCACCCACAGTCTCACCAATAGAGGGTGCTGTTTTACTGTCACATTTTTCAATTGTGAGGGACAGGCAAGTTCTGCAGGACTCCAGGGAACATACCTGTCCTTAGCGACTGAAAATATTCCACCCCCTAGTGGTAGCAATGCAGCTGGAGGACACCTGCTCAGCTTAGAGGGCCCCCGCCGCATCCACAACCGCCTCCAGCAGATTACGTACAGACGCACAAGCTGCACTGCCGCCAATGTTTAGCTTACATTCTTGGAACGTTGACCGCCTCACTACTGTAACCTCACGCAAGCGCTTTCCTGCATCAGTACGCAATTGTCCTCTCCACTCCACCTCACAATCACGTACAGACGCAGGAAAGCGCTTGCGTGAGGTTACAGCAGTGAGGCGGTCAACATTCCAGGACAATGGTAACATACCGAGGGCCTCAAAATAGTACCTGGTGGGCCACATGTGGCCCCCCGGGCCGCAAGTTTGAGATCCCTTCACTAGAAGGACCCAGTGACTGCACCTGAGAGGTGTCCTCCATTGAAGAGAGCCTCCTGCTTTTGTGACTAGCCAGGGGATGGTGCTCTGGTCCTCACAAATACTATTTATGAGGAAGTAACTGAGGCTCGGATTCTCTAAACAATTCTGGGTTTTTTTTGGCACCAGTAGGCACCCAAGCTCAGTAAAAACGCCGTTTAAACAACGTTATAAACTGATTTACAAGGTGCCTATTGGCACCTAAAAAATTGGCACCAGAATCGCGCCTCCATAGGCGCTTTGCAGCACCTAACACCACTGTAGGCATGGCTAATGCGGGAAGTGGCATTAGGCACCTATGGAGGTATGATTCAAAGGTATGTGCCGGAAATACAGGCCTGGAAAAACCTGGCCTACATTTCCGGCATTTACCTTATGCCGGAGGCGCGATTCTCTAAGCAGTGCCATCACGTGATTGACACATGATCAGCAAACGCTTTTAAGGTGCCCGCTGACAGCAGCGCTGGTTAGAGAATCTGGGCCTGAATGTCTGATTTCAACCTGGTTTGTCATGTATAACTTAGTAAATGGTAAACTTAGTAAACTGCTTACTCACAGTGGCTTTCTCTTACTGAGATGTTATCTTCTATGTCTATACGCTTTGATTATATGACATCCACTCACACTTTGTATCACTGGTCCACATTGGCTATATCAAAAGGTAAAGCGATATCTCTCTTTTATAGTATTCTAAGAGATCACTCTTTTACATTTTCCTCTCATTCCATGAAACATTGGGAATCTATGCTGACAACCTCACTTTCTGATGTTGACTGGGAACTCTTTTGGTCCTCGACAAACCAACCTCTTTTATCATCCAGAGTCTCACAATCAATGTTCTTCATTATGTGGAATGCGGTATGGACACCTTTTCGGATGTGGAAAGCTAACCTAAAACAAGACTCTATATGTTGGAACTGTATGAAAGAAGCTGGGACTCTTGATCACATGCTTTTCCACTGTGCTCAAGTTCGTTCCTTTTGGACGTGCATTTGGGACACCATAAAGTCTATTACCAATTGTTCAGAAGAAATTTCCTTTGACACTATAATTCTCCGATCTCAACACCCTTGTTTTACACAGTCTAACTGTCCTCCTAAACTCATTGATGCAATGTTTGTGACTGCCCTTATGCACATCTTGAAAAATTGGAAGTCCTCTTCATTACTAAACTATACCTTCTGGTGGAATTCTTTGAGCATGTATCATAAATTTGAATCATATGCTTATGAAAAGAAAAATATAATTCGACTTTCCAAAAATTTGATACAATGTAAATCACCCTGGAAATTCCTGGACTCATATGTTCAATCTATTTCATAGACACTCCTCTCTTCTTCTTCTTCCTCTTCCTCTTCTTTTTCGTTACCTTCACCTTTATTTTTATTTTTTTTTTTCTCTCTTCCTTCAATTTCTCTTTCCTCTTATCTTTTCTTTTACTAATTTTTCATGAACAGTCCTAGTACTTTAGATCTTTTAAAACGATTCAATTCTACATTGCACAATGTAACTGAATATTAGTTATACTAAATGTTTTGTTTTATATTTTGATACCATGTACTTGAACTGTTTCTTATATTTTTTCAAAAAAATCTATAAAAAATATTGAACTGGAAAAAAAACAAAAAAAAAAAACTTAGTAAATGGATTTGATATACTGCCTTTCTTTGATACAACAAATGTAATCTGTATGTGTATATATATATATATATATATATATATATATTTACACTGTCTCCACTGGGCTCATAGTTTTTTTTTTAGCCTGGGTTATTGGAGGGTTTATTGACTTGCCCAGAGTCACAAGCTGCTGCAGTAGGAATTGAACCCAGTTCTCCAGGTTCTCTGCAAACTGTGCTAACCTCTAGGCTCCTCCTCCTCCCCATGTAGCTGCTATTGTTATCCTACGTAATTACATTTTCTTTAGTATTGTAAACTGCTTAAATTATTTAACAGATTTGTGGTATGTCAAATAAAATTTAAGGAGGATTCAACAAAGGGCGCTAAGTGCGTTACAGCATGCAATTGCATTAGCATGCGCTAACCCGCCAAAGGTGCCCATTATATCCCTATTGGCATCTTTAGCAGTTAGTGCGCGCTAACTCACCTACCCTCCTTTTGTTGAATTCACCACTAAACCATTATACTTTCTGACCAAATAAAACACAGCAATGGTATCGGTGATTCTGCACATCCGGTCAATACCTTAGAACAGGGATCCCCCCAAAGTCCCTCCTTGAGGGCCGAATCCAGTCATGTTTTCAGGATTTCCCCAAAGAATATGCATGAGATCTATGTGCATGCACTGCTTTCAATGCATATTCATTGGGGAAATCAAGAAAACCCGACTGGATTCGGCCCTCAATGAGGGACTTTGGAGACCCCTCCCTTAGAGTACTTCCATTTCTTTACCAGTATGAAATCTTTGTGTACATTTGTGTGGAGCAGAGGCTGTATGACGTGGTATTGTTTTGACTGTGGTATGAATTTCTGTATGGGTGAAAAATCTGTGAACAAATGTACGTTAGCTTTGATTTGTTTTGACAAAGAGAAATATGGTCAAATGTATTCACCCTCAAGGGCATATGAGCACAGTTGTACAATGTTATCTCTTTACAAGGCCCTCTACACTTAGGTGAGCTATCTCAGTATCCTGTGTGGAAAAGATTGAAACAGTTCTGTGGTATTAAGTAACATTCAATTAGTAATCATTGGATAAATAACAGGAAGGGTAAACATTCCACATTATTTACCAAGCACATGCTAAACCCTCATTTGCATATATTGCCACGTTGATTTTGTTGTGATTATATTTTGTTCTCCTCTACAGCAAGGCCGTCCGGCAGAGCTCTATTTTGTATGTTCCCATTAAAGTTTATTATATATGCCACAACACGTGCATTAAAGGCAGAGGTAGAGAAACAACACATCCCATTGCAACTGCATTCAGGGCCCCTAATGTACTGTAGCTGTCAATGACAATATCTAGATTCCAGACCAAGAATCATGTTGTTAGCACACATCCAGATTGATAAATTGCACCAAGAATTTCTCCCTCCCCCATCACCTTGGCAAGAACAAATAGCATTGCCATCCATCCCTGTCTTCCTCTCGTTTTTCCCTATCCCTCTATCCTTCCTTTTTATTGTTATTTACATATTGTAATTAAAACTTCCCCATTCCCAGTACCTTTTGTTTCTAATAAGTCTTACTTTGATTTACTTTAGTTTTACCCTCCTCTTATTTTATTTCAATTAAATCTTAAATTTTATTAGATTTTTCTAATTTTTAAGATTGTAAACCGTCCAGATACAAGTGATGGTCGGTATATCAAACTGTATAAATAAACTTGAAACAAACTTGATTACAGTTTGCCAAGGATTTGATTTTACTAAGGTTTTCGGATTTATTTTTTCCAGAATGGGAGACTGGCAGAATCAGGTCAGAGACTACGGCAATAAAAATGTGTTGGCTATTATGACCTATCAGTTTTCCCATGTTTGTTTATACCTCCAACAGGTCATCATAAGACTTATGTTCACATGTTCACTTGCCTCTATATTGGGGAAGGTTCCCCGAGGTTCTTTACCGAACCCTGCAATCATGGGCCTTGGTTCTAAGGATCACCCTTGAGTAATGACCAAATCTTTTTTCCTCCCAGGGGGCATCCCCACTGCTTCTCAAGTATTCCCATACCCAGCTGACACCTGGAGTGGAAAATCTGATCACCAATACACAGGGTCGACTCTAAAGTTTTTTGTTATACAAAAGCAGTTGAGCATAACCATTTTTCAAACAAGCTGTCTTGCCATGCAGATTTAAGTATAAATTACAGTTTATGTAAATTATCTCTTTTCTATTACATTTTATACCTTAGTCTTTCAGTCTATAATATTGCCTACATTGGTTTAGAGTAGATTCAAATATGCAGACTAAATAATTTTGTAAAAAACCCAGTTATGGCAAATTTCAGATCTCGAAAGTGTCTTCCAAGCCTTACCCTTCAGTTCTTTTTGGGTGTTCTTGAACAAAATGTCTGTCTGTCTGTGACCTTATATCAGAGACAAAATGACGGGAGATAGGAGCTTGTGCTTTAGTGTGATTTAAAAGTGTCACTTTGCCGGATGCCACACTGATCAGTTTGGCAACTCCATCGTTCCCAGAATGCCACTCCTTCAGCTGCAGATGCTTGAATTGGGGGGGAGGGGAATCTTTATGTTTATGCAAAGCCTACTCTTCCACACTTTAAGTGCACATCTTTACAGTCCTACTTCCCTCTGCACACCTGTTCACTTTAACTTTCTTAATTAAACTCTTAATTTTTTTCATATTAAAAAACATCTAAATTAAGAGTTGGCAGGTTCCCATTTGACCCATTTTAGAGTAAATTACAATTTTAAAAGTCTCATGAGCAGTCAGAATACTTTTCTTTTCCTGAACATGCATTCATTGAAACATAAGCACTGTTTCTTGCTTTTCTGAATAGGTGTTTTAATTCTGATTAATGTAGTATTTGAACTGTGCCTGCTTTGTTTTACTATAGAAAATGGAAATAAATAGAGCGTTTAAGCGCATGACTGTACATAGCTGTGGCGTGCAAATTTTGCCATAATCCGAAGTTTGGATTACTAGACAATAACATAAAGCATGCTCATTTTACGTTCATTAGGCCCAGATTCGAGAAATAGCGCCTGAAGTCAAGCATCTAGATTAGTGTGCCTAGCTGATCTAGGCACCTGACTTAATTTTCTTAATCAACGCTGATAATTGAAATCGCCATTTAAAAAAAACAATTTAAAAAATGATTTTTTGAAAATGAATTGGCTGTTAGGCACCTAGGCCTATAGGAGATGAGGAGTGGCCTAGTGATAGAACTTCACATCACTTACACGATCACCATACACGCTCAGTTTATTTTATTTTGTTTTAGTCTGCATCTTTGTCATCTTTTTTCTGATTTTGTTGATTTTTATCTTTTGCACACACCATATACCATAGTCATTCTTCCCATCAGCATCGCACCCATTATCAGTCATATTCTTTTTTTCCCCAAACACTCACCCACCTTCTTCAAAATCACAATCATTTTTTTCTTGGTTTTCTGTTCCCCCCCCTTTCTCCCTCCCCCCCCCTTTCGTGTCTTTCAAACCACTCCTACTCCCGGTACGTGCCTCCAATATTATTCCCATTATAACTCTCTAGTTTCCCGCGGCGTCTTTTTTTTCACGTTCGGCAATCGGACTCACTTAGTGTGACAGCTTAGAAGGAGAGTTTTCCACATCAGATCTGAAGTATTTTTATTTTTTATTCATGGGTTGATACCCGCCAGTACTTTGCACTTTCTGGGCTGTTCAATAGTGTTTCACACTTGTTTTGTAATAATAGGTTAGATGTACATTTGGGACCCCACTCCCAGACGATGTAGGCTCATTTCTGCCAGCTCATTTTTTCATTTCAACACTCTGCTTGTCACCCATCGATATGGATTAACACTACTCAGAGCAACTGTTTGTATACTATAAGAGGTTTTCCTTTCCCCCTTATCCCATCATTGGATTCCATTATTGAAATATATCTTAGGACCTTGCACTGGCCATACAAGCTTTATTTCCATTTGATTTATTTCCCGTATGCCATTCCTGGTTTTTTTCATAACTCAAGTTCATCTCCACATAAGTTTTTTTTTATTTATCTCCATTTTCCTTCACATCAAGAATTTTGATGACCATATTGCTACGTTATTTTCCGTATCACTCTCTACATGTACTACATAGGACATCTCAGTAGTATTTTACATTTCTATCACTTCACTTGTCTTCTTGGTGTATCCTTTAACAAATCTTGTTACGTCACTTTCCTGATGCTCATATTCACAGTTATCTTTAGCAAATATTTCCATCTTGGCATAATTGCACTTTACGCACCACACTTGTCTGGCCTCACCTCTACTCTTTAATAATCTAATCACTTCAACTATCATCCACCACCCCTCAGTATTATCTATTTCATTTCGTTTTATTTTTTTGCTGGCTCAGGTCCAATCTTTTTACACAATTCTGTCACAGTCTTCATGCTTACATAAGAACATAAGAATTGTCGCTGCTGGGTCAGACCAGTGGTCCATCGTGCCCAGCAGTCCGCTCACACGGTAGCCTTTAGGTCAAAGACCAGTGCCCTAACTGAGACTAGCCCTACCTGCGTATGTTCTGGTTCAGCAGGAACTTATCCAACCTTTTCTTGAATCCCTGAAGGGTGATTTCCCCTATAACAGCCTCCGGAAGATCGTTCCAGTTTTTTACCACTCTCTGGGTGAAGAATTTCTTTACGTTTGTATGGAATCTATCCCCTTTTAACTTTAGAGAGTGCCCTCTCATTCTCTTTACCTTTGGAGAGGGTGAACAACCTGTCTTTATCTACTAAGTCTATTCCCTTCATTATCTTGAATGTTTCAATCATGTCCCCTCTCAGTCTCCTCTTTTCAAGGGAGAAGAGGCCAGTTTCTCTAATCTCTTACTGTACACCATTGCTGACCCATTCAACTCCACATATCACATTCACTAGTGGTAGCACTATGTTCCACATCATCACTTTTCTTACACGATTTTTCATTCCTCAATAGGACCCCTGAGGAAGGAGTGTTCCTCCGAAACATGGACCGTGTAGGGTCCTTATTCCATGTATATGAGAGTCATTTTTAAAGGATTACAAATTTATATGTTTTTTTTAATAAAGATTCCTGTCCTTGTACATTTCCATCTGCAGTTTCTTGTTTTTAGAACTGTTGCTTCAGCACCCTGAGGTTGTGGGATCAAATTCCAATGCTGCTGCTTCTGACCCTGGGCAAGCCGCTTAGGGCTAGATTCACAAAGCAAACTGATTGGTTTGCGACCCCTTAGCGACCAAATTCTCCTCTGGCCCAATTCACTTACCTCTCTGCCGACCATCCTCCAATCCACGCATGCAAATGAGGGGAGGGACATTCAAAAGGAGGGAAGGCAGCGATTCACTACACAAAATTCTCAATCTGACTGGGCTGGCCGATCAATTCCTAAAGCGACTGCTGGGGACCAGTCGCATGCTTCTCTACCGACTCTTCTGCTCCATTGCCGCCTCTGCTGCCCCAATCTTGTGAATCGGGCAGTTTTCAAGTGTTGGGGGTTCTCCAGTATTGCCTGGAAGATTCAGGAATGCTGTGGGACTGTCTTTGAAAAAATCTCTAAGGAGAGAGCTCCCAGTTCGTTATAAAATAAACCTTTCTTGTTTCCAGTAAAGGGCAGCATGTGCCCTGAAGTTCCCAAACAATTATGCTGCTACATGACGTGACCATTTATTTTTTTCATCAAAACGGGACATCTATTAATATTCAGTCCCGCCCCCAATCCTGCCTTAGCCCCGCCACAATTTCTTCCATTCATTTTTCATGTACACACAATATCTTATTATTTCATAACCATAAAATTTAAAAAATAAAAAGCACCCTATATGCAGAGAAAATGTTAATTATCATTTATATTGGGGGGGTTTTCAAAGATGTCACCTCAGTAACTTTAGAAAAATAGACAAATATAGTGCAAAATATAGACAGCAGATATATATTCTCAAAACTGACACATTTTGATCACTAAATTGAAAATAAAATCATTTTTCCTACCTTTGCTGTCTGGTGATTTCATGAGTCTCTGGTTGCGTTTCCTTCTGACTGTGCATCCTTTCTTTCATTTCTTTCTGCACTCAGGCCCAATAGTTGTCCCTTTCTTTTCCCTCCCTCCTTCCTTCCTATGTTCTTAGTACCCCTTTCTATGTCCTTAGTGCCCCCATTGCTTCCTTCCTATATCCTTAGTGTCCCCAGTGCCTCCTTCCTATGTCCTTAGTGCCCCCAGATCCAGTATCAGTTCTCCTTTGTACCTTTGTTCCAGGTCTCCCTCTCTCTACCTCCTCTGTTATGATCTTGCCTCTCTCTGCTCTTCCTTAGAGGCTCTCCCCCTCTGTCTGCACCTCCCAAAGTCCTGCTTCTGCCTCCTGTCTTTCCCCTTTGGTCCAGACCTTTATTTCTCTAGTCTTTCTTCTATTTACAACCCCCCCCCCCCCTTCTCTGCCTCTTTCTCTCCTTCCTTCATCCCTCCTCCTTCCTATGTCCCTCACTGCCTTCCAGCCTTTGTTCCACCCCTTCCCAAAAAGCCTGCCGGTCTACCTCCCCCAAAGCCCGCCTGCCTGCCTCCCCCAAAGCCAGCCCACCTGCCTACCTCCCCCAGAGCCAGCCTGCCTACCTCCCCCAGAGCCAGCCTGCCTGCCTACCTCCCCCAGAGCCAGCCTGCCTACCCCCCCAAAGCCTGCCTGCCTGCCTGCCTACCTCCCCCAGAGCCTGCCTGCCTCCCTCCCCCAAAGTCAGCCAGTCTGCCTGCCTACCTCCCCCAGAGCCAACCTGCTTGCCTGCCTCCCCCAATGCCAGCCTGCCTGCCTACCTACCTCTCTGCCACGCAAAAGCCAGCCTGCGTGCCTGCCTACCTCCTTCCCCCCCTACCGCGGAAAAAAAAGCCTATCTCCAGGCCCGATTTAAACTTCCCCCTCGGTCCACCGCCGCTGCTCCTCTGCTTACCTCCCTGCCGCTAATCGCGCCCAAAAGTCTTCTTCCCGACGTCAATTGTGATGTCGGAGAGGATGTTCCGGGCCAGCCAATCTCGGCGAGAGGGAGAATTAGAAGGCCTTGAGCATGCGGAGATGCATGCTCAAGGCCCGGCAGAGGTAGGAAGTTTTTCAAGAGGCATCGGCACGTCCTGTGGGCTGCGTGCCGGTGCCAGACGGGGGGTAAGTTTCAAATTGTTCGGGTGGGGGGTGCCGGTTTGCGCGGAGGGGGGTGCCGGTTTGCGCAGGGGGGGCCTTTGTGAGGGGAGGGGTTTGGGGGGGTGGGAACGTATCAAGCGAGTTTCCATTATTTCCTATGGGCAAACTTGCTTTGATATACGAGTATTTTGGTATACGAGCATACTTCTAGAACGAACTATGCTCGTAAACCAAGGTTTCACTGTATAAGAAATTGAAGAAAAGGATCCAGTGACGATCGCAGCTCATGCAGTATACGCATGAAAAGTTGATGAGGAACCAGCTGAGGATCTATCAAGTTATTGACGTAGATTAACTGCTGGTTCCTCCCTGATTCTGCCCCTGAACCTCCTCAGTCCTAACTGAAAAATGCTGCTGTGATTTAAGTAAAAAAAATTCTGTAAGGGCTGCTGAATATCTGGGTTTTGTCTGGTCAGCATGGTTTAATTGGGCAGGAGCATTTTTTCTATGGTTAAATTGCCGTGACCTGGCTTTGAATGGCGGCATCACATGCTTCATTTTGCTGGTGGTAGCTGCATCCTTACAGAAGTTGTCTTGGGGCTCCTTGTACTAAGGTGCGCTAGCGTTTTTAGCACGTGCTAAAGATTAGCGTGCGCTAACCCCACACTACACGAAAAATACTAACGTAAGCTCGATGGAGGCGTTAGCGTGTAGCGCGTGCAGCAGTGTAGCGATCGCTAAAACCACTAGCACACCTTAGCAAAAGGAGCCCTTAGCTTTCAGAAGCATTTGAAATGAAGGAGGAGGAAATTATCACCGGCAGTAGCACAGAGCCTATATTGCTTTCCACGGCTTGAATAAAAATTCACGATTTTCATAAAACTATGCAACATATTTGAACGTGTAGGTGTATAGAGCTGTCATATGTCTTTCTGTCTTTCCCTCTCCCCACATCTACATTCTACATTTTCAACTTGAAAGAATAATTATTGAAATATTAAAAATGCAATTATGAATAAGAAACAAAAAATCTTGATGGTATAAGTCTTGAAATTCTTCACTCAATTCTAGATGAAGTCCCTTTTGCAGAAATAACAGTCATGAGGTTTTTAAAGTAACCGTCCACAAATTTTGCTCAGCAGGATGGCACAGTGTTTGCCCATGCCTAAGGCAGACTTAACGCAAGCTCTTTCATGTTGATTAGGGATTGTTTGTTGACTGCATTATTCAAGTCTTGCCACAGAATTTGGGTTGGATTCACGTCTGGGCTTTGACAGGCCACTCGGGGCATTCACTTTCATCCCAGTGCATTTTGGGACTTTTTTTGTCACACATATTGCTTAGCATTGAGACCAGAAATTCCATTGTGCTGTCCTCTGACCACAAAACCATATCTTACGTGCAGACAGCATTCTATAAATTTTCTTTGCAAAGCTGTGTAACACATCCTGGGAGCAAATCAGTAAAGTGGCCATCAAAAGTAGGAGCCTACAGTAGATGTCAATGCGCCGAGTGGAAATTTTTTTAACAGTAGCTGAACACCAAGATTTCGTTATAGAATGCAAGCATAAATAGGCATCTGTGTGCCTACAATTTGGCATGCCCATATCAATAGTAGGCATGAATGCATATGCTTTAATTTGGCTTCAGCTTGTAACTTAAAATGTTCTGCAGGTTAAGTATGTAAATGGGAGACCCAGTAATACTCCACGCAGATGTACAGTCCTTTGCGTGTATATGCCAGATGGAACTGTATGCCTAAATTGTAGACTAGCACTAAGGGACTAGTGCTCAAAGCTAACACTGGCGCTAGAAGTGAGTTTAAGCGTGCTTTACTGTGCGCTGAATGCTCTGATGGTTTCTGAAAGCATTCCTATTAACCTGGCCACACATGTATCCCAGCATTGCAGAGGCAGCCTAGTGGTCAGTGAAGTGGACCTCACCTTAAGGGACCTAGGTATAAATGTCACCTAAACTTCTTCATATTGGATGGTGAGTCCTCCAGGGACAGAGAAAACTTATTGTACCTAAAAGTCCACCACTACAATAGCCCTAGGGCTTGCAGGTCACTTAGGGGGAAAGGAACTGGGGCTTGTACACGGCCTTTTTGTACTTTCAAAACCACACTCAAAGCGGTTTACATAGAGGTATTTCAAGCATTTTCCCTATCTGTTCCGGTGGTCTCGCAATCTATCTAATGTACTTGGGGCAGTGGAGGATTAGGTGACTTGTCCAGGGTCACAAGGAGCAACATGGGTTTAAACCCACAACCGCAGGGTGCTGAGGCTATGCTATACTCTCCTCTGTATATATTTAAGTCCAGGAGATATTTCTATGTTTCAGGAGGGTTCACATATTTATACTGAATGAAAGAGGGAATTGAACCTGGGTCCCGTTGTTCATTGTCCACTTTACCAACCACTAGGCTACTCCATCCATTTGCTTGCTGCTTTCTTAGGAATGGCCATAATTTTCCCCATTTCTAGACTCATTAAAAACACACTTTTTTTTCTCCCAACTGAATAAACCTGGTTGAGGGCAGGGATGGGACCCCTGGAGATACAGATTGAGATATTAATTCTATTTATTTTTAGTGATTTCTTTAAAAGATTGAATGATTGTATTCGTGTTATCTCTGAAATTTTTCTTTTGATATTGGTGCTCCTTCCTTTCTATGGTTTGTTTTTAGTAATTACAAGGGGTGTTCAATAATTTATCTACTTGAGTATGAAAGAAAGTAGCAAGCGTGTTGAAACAAGTCTATGCATGTTGTGACATGTCTCAAGGTTACTCATGCACAATTGTGGCTCAGTGCGAGTCTAACATTCCAAGACACAGGATGTCAGGAGAATCCTCATGCAAATCAAGTAAGAAACTGCTAGATTTAGAGCAGTGTTCAGTGATAAAATTTCTCACAAAAGCCAAAGGGGATCCATGAATAAATGATTGCAGTTTATGGTTAGTCTGCCCCATCATCCTACAAAGTAAAATTTTGGACCAAGCAGTTTAAGTGGGGTAGATAATCCATTGAAGATGACCCTCACACTGGATGGCCTGTGGAAGCAACTTCCACAGAAATATGTAAGAAATTTAAGAATTTAATTTTGTCAGACTGATGAATTAAGGTCTCCCGAATTGCTGAAGAAATATGGGCATCTTGGGTACAATTTGGAAAATAATTCATGAAAAGTTGGGTATGTACAAGGTTAATGCATGATGGTTTCTAAGAATACTGATGCCATGTCAGAAAGACACGAGACTTCAGTGCTGTCAGGAGAACTTGGAGATGCTCTGTGAAGACCAAGTGAATTTTTGTCATCGTTTGATGACTGGAGATGAGACTTGAGTCTATCACAGAGATCCTGAGTCTAAAATGGAGTCAATTCAATAGAAGCACAAGTCATCCCCTAACCCAAAAAAGTTCAAGACAGAAAAATCTGCAGGCAAAGTCATGGCAACTGTCTTCTGGAATGAAGAAGGACTTTTGCTTTTGGAGTTCATAGTAACATAGTAGATGACAGCAGATAAAGACCCGAATGGTTGAGTAAATGACAGAGAAAAGACGAGGAAAACTCACAGCAAGCGTACTGCTTCTTCATGACAATATACCAGTGCACATGTCCTGACAATCACAAGCTGCCAGCCGAGAATGTGGGATTCAGCAGCTGAACCATCCACTCTATAGTCCTGACCTGGCTCCCTCAGATTATTTCCTATTCCGAGTTTTGAATAAATTATCCATGGACAGCGTTTTTCAAGTGATGAGAATATCAAGGAAGCTGCGACGTCCTGGTTTGAAGGTCAAATAGAAGGATTCTTTTCAAAGGGGTTAAAGTCATTGCAGGAAAGTGGATGAAGTGTATTAGGATGGAACTATCAGGGGACTATATTGAAAAATAAAACAAAAATTTTTGAAAACTCTTTTCTTTCCTACTGAGGTAGATAAATTATTGTATGTCTTTCGTATGTTCACTACTTAGGTCTTTAATTGGTAAAGGTGGTATATTGAATCAATAATAATAATACTGGAGCTGTCTTAGAGCCTGGTATCTTCTGTCACTATCACATCTTTGGGGGAATGGGGAGGGGGTCAGTGACCACTGGGAAATTGGGGGGGGGAGGTCATGCCTTCATCTCTCCAATGGTTAGCTGGTCTGTTAGGGCACCTTTTTTTCTGTCAGTCATGACTAAGTCAGATCTAGATAAAAGCATATTTCTTTTCTTCCCTGGACCTTTTTTCTGTTTCATTATCGCAGAAAGACATCAAGATTTTAAGTCTGCCCAAGTCCTTCCTAAAACATGTCGCCAGTCTGCCCCTTTATGATTTAGGCCAGTGTTTTTCAACTTCTTCAAGCTAAGTACCCCCTAAGTCTAACAAATATCAACCAAGTATCCCTTCCTAAGCTCCGCCCCAGACTCACCCCCATAATAATAGTACTAATTGTAATGCAGTTTCTTCCATTCATTTCTCATATATAAACAGTATAATCTTATTAATAAAAAATTGTAACCACAAAATTAAACTACACAAAGCACTCTGTATGCAAGAAAAAATTTAATTATTATTTATATTCTTTTTTTTTTTTTCAAAGAGGTCAAGGCAGATGGCTTTAAAATATGCAATGTCACCTCGGTAGCAACTACACAAAAATAGACAAATATAGTGTGAAATATGTACAGTAGATATAAATTCTCAAAACTGACACATTTCAATTACTAAATTGAAAATAAAATCATTTTTCCCTACCTTTGTTTGGTGATTTTATTTTTCTAATTATTCTTTCCCAATCTCTAGTTACACTTCCTTCTGACTGTGCTCTTAACTGTGTTTCCATGACCTTCTTATCCATTGACTATTTTTCTCTTCTTCACTTTCTACCCTACATCCATCTTTGGCATTAACTTTAACATTCGACTTATTTCTATTTTTCTACTTTCTTCTCAAAATCTACTTTTTCAAAATCTACTTCCCTTCCTATCTCTCTCCTCTCCCATGGTCTGGCATCTCTCTCTCCTTCCCTCCCTGTTTCTATAATCTGACATCTCTCTCTTTCTCTCCTCCCCTCTCCCTCCCCCGCTTCCCACAGTCTGGCATTCTCTCCCCCTCCTTCCCTTCCATTTTGTGATGTGGCATCTCTCCCCCTCCAACCCCTCACAAGTCTGCACCTCACATTCCTCCCTCCTCTCCCCCTCCCTCAACCCATAGCCAAGCTTCTCTCTCCTCTCCAGGCCCCAACCCTTTAATTTCCCTCCCATCTTCATGATTCCCCACCCCAGACCTTCCGAGGTACCTGGTGATCTAGTGGGAGTGTTGTGGCAGGAGTGCAACCCTCTTGCTCTTGCCTCCTTGCGGCTGCCTTCTAAAATGGCCGCTGTGACCTCTCACAGCAGCTCTCAATACTACAGGAAATGCCATGAGCAGCAACAAGAGGTCACAGTAGCTATTTTAGAAGACAGCCGCGAGGAGGCAGGCGCAAGAGGGCCGCACTCCTTCCACAAAGACTCCTGCTGGACCACCTGATACCTCAGTAGGCCCGGGGGAATCATGGAGTTGGGGGGAGATTAAAGGGTTGGGGGCCTGGAGAGCAATTCCATCAAGCAGCCTCAGGGGTTTTGCTAGGCCAGCTGCCTCCAAGGAAAGAGGAAGTTGTATCAGAGGTGGACCTGCCTAGCAAAGGCCCCAAAGCTGCCTGATGGAATCGCTATTAAGTAACGCTAACAGCAGCTGTGTATAGAAGTTTAAAAGTACAGTGAGCTGCCACTGCTAGTCCGGGAGGGCTGGGGAGAGAAAACGTTGGTGGAGGGTGGAAGACCTACAGCGCCGCTCCGCGTACCCCCTGACAATGGTGCGCATACCCCCTTGGGATACGTGTACCACGTAATGAGAACCTCTGATTTAGACAAACTGCAGTGTAAAATGTCCCAATTTTGAGTTTTAAAAATCACAACCCAGATATTTTTGCGAGAAAAACGCCCATCTGCCATTTTGTGCTGCTTTTGAGATGTTTTTTTTCTCTTTTGAAAATGTGCCGTAGTAATTTTTAAAATAAATATGCAGTACATATGTTGCAAAAGATAATCATACGTTATGATTCTTCCCCAGTTGTTCCCCTGCTGTGCCTGAGGTAGGAGCATCCTGAACCAGAAACACATCTGTGTGACACATGTCTAAGCTTTCCCCCTGCACCCACTGTATCACAGCCAAGCAAGGGAAGCCCATGACCAGGGCACATTTGTGGCAGCCCACCTTCTTTGTGCCCTGAGTGGATGTATCAGCCACCCATAGCTTGCTGCAACCCTAACCTGAAGAAAATCTGCATGCAGATTATGTAAAAATAGATGCAGTTTAGAGATGCACCTACTTATAAACGTCCATCCCCATAATTGTATAACAACCATTTTCCCCGTGTACAAACTTTACATGAAAAAATGCTTATAGATTTACCCTATTCAATATAGCTTTCACTATTGTGATCTGAGGAATGTGAAGCTTGATGTAGTATATATGAAGAATTAAATTATCTTTTACCATATGCCATCTGAATGGTAAAACTGCATGCTAACAAATCGGAAATAAGCCCTTCTGTGTGACCTGTATGGGTTCCTCAGCCATGAAAAGCATAGCAAGCAGAGTATGCAAAAAAAAATAAAGATTAAAAACAGGATTTATTGCAGTTCTGCCAAATTCTGCATAAATGGTGAAAGAGCCAGTAAAAGTCTGCCTGTTTTATTTTTTTTCTTGTATTGCAAATAACCCACTATTCTCTTTATGCTATGTATATTTACTCATATCTTTAGGAAATTTATGTGTTTCCATTATAAAGCAAATAAAAAAAAATATCTCCTGGAGCCTTAATCACCAAGAGGATAATTTCTCCCAAATCATTTTGGGAGAAGTAGGCTTTTACAAAATTGGCTTCTACAAAATTACCTGCTAAAAGGAAAGCTTTCCTGTCTGTCTGTCCAAATTAGCTCTTCTGAGCAGGGACCATATATTGAATGTTCAATGTACAGCGCTGCGTATGCCTTTCACCGCTATAGAAATGATAAATAGCAGTAGTATCTTTGAGAATTATGCACTTAATTTTGAATTTTCAGAAATATGTGAGGGGTTTTTTTACTCTGAAAACTTATCCATACAGCTCAGCAAGTATAAATTGGTATTAAGGTAGTTTTTCTGGGATAATTTTCAAAGTGAAAGCAGAGAAATAGGGGGATGTGAGGGAGTGGGTGTTACATGACCGGATCCCTAGAATCACTTCCTCATTGCCTGAGAGTTAGAGGGGCAGAGCTCAGGCAGCGATGTAGTTAAATGCCCTGAGGCAGAACAGAAGAGGTAAGAGGTCTCCAAGGAAGTAGCAAAGTAAGAGGCTTCCAATGGAGCAGTGAGAAAGGCCCCAAGGCAAGAGCCCCCAAGGTAAGAGGGCTTCAAGGGAGTGTAGCCTTCCCAGCAATGAGAGAGAGAGAGATGGATACAGTCCTGATGGAAGAGGAGTAACTTAAGCCTCAGAGTTTTGCTGGGATGGAAAACTATAAGTTGTGAAGTCAGTGTTCAGAAGTTAATTATGCATGGACCTAAGACAATTAAGGTGGGAGTAAATCTTGCAGAATATTCGTAACATATATGAATTTGCTGTGTGTGTGTCCTCAAGGGACCTGAGACAGCATTAGTTGCCAGAGTTTGGACCTGGCTAGGAGCCAGCCCCATGGAGAGTATTCACTGGGACTATTTTATTTTATTTAATATTTGCTATACCCCAATTTCTGTACTTGACAGGTTTAAGCGGTTTATAATAAAAAAAAACTGTTTCACTGTTTCAATAAAGTAGAAAAAAACACCGGTATGTGGATAAGAAAGTAGAGTATCACTCAGTCCGCACCTAAAGTCTAGTGAAAGTCAGTAAATTTGGAGGACATTCCAAGAAGGGAATCAACAGCTAGGAAAAAGGATGCCAGAATGACGTTAGGAATGGAGAGTATCAACTCGTTCAACATATAACGTGGAATAAGAGACAAGCATTAGGTGGACAAATTGAAGGGCAATGACACTGTGTGTGTAGCCTAGCAGCAGTGGTAATCTGTATTTTTATGTTAGGTGAGTATCAACATACCTATGTTATGTGGATGAGAAGGCTTGAGCGAATAGCCATGTCTTGAGGGCAAATTTAAATTCCTTGAGGGAGGGAATGTTGCGGATAGTGAGGGGTAGATTATTCCAGGCATATGGTCCGGTAAAGTAAAAAGCTCGATGATGTGTGCACTCCAGTTGTGCTTATTGTGGTCCAGGTAGGATTAGGTGGGAATCATTCAGGGTTCGTAAGAGCCGGACTGGATTGTGGAGGATGGTAAGACGAGCAAGGTGCTCTGGGGTTCCGAACCGATAAGATTTGAACATCAACAGAACCTTGTACTTGATCCTCTCTTTAACCGGGAGCAATGGTGAGATTTTAGAAGACTTTATCATGTCTATCAGCTTTACAAAGCAGTTTAATGGCCACATTTTGTAGAATCTGTAGACGTTTTATGATGTAATCTGGGAGCCCTGTGTAAATGATGTTTAGAGACAGAACGAGAGGATTAGTGCCTGGAAAGTATTATGATTGAATAGGTGGCAAATAAAGTGGAGCTAGTGGAAGGTCAAAAAGGTCAGTGAAAGAGAGAGAGAGACTCAAAAAGACTAAGCCTATGAAATACTGTAACAGAGCTGATTACAACCTTTTGGTGTACATAAATAAAGTCCTTTTGACTTCCTGTAACCTCTGTATGTATGTTCATCACATTTTCATGAGGTCCTGCAGCCAGCTGCTAGCCACACAGCCACAAAGGCCATTTCCAAAAGTGTCTTAAGCTCAAGGCTGGGGGGGGGAAGGGAGGAGAGTTAAGATTATTCTGTAACATAGGCACCAACATTTATGCACTAATTATGTGCATAAATGTATAGGATAATGACATTGATGTGCTTATGGGTAACAACCAAAATTCCTCCTAAGTGCTAGTCTGTAAATACCCATTTATGTACTGTATATTTGCAAGAGGGTGTACACATGGGTGGAGCTTGGGTTAGTCTCAAACTTGCACACATAACTTAAGTAAGTTCTGCACACAACTGCTGCACTTACTTGTACCTAAATGTTAAGCATGCATATACCTGCTTAGGTTAGTATTCTATAAAGGGTGGAGTTTGTGATTGTCCTCCAACATTGCTCCTCAGATAATAACGTGAATACATTTAATGCTTAATCACTTGAAGCAGTGTGTGGCTGGTGCAAATACTAACACCTAAATGTTAGCCGGAATATGAATAGATTATGCTGTAATGTATGAATATTTGTGCGCTCTGACATTCCTCGCTTAAAATCTGCCCATGCTTATGCCCACTGACAAAAAAAAAATACACCATCAAAATATGGTTGCATACTGTTCGGCTAGTCTAGGGTGGGCAACCTGTGACCTTTCGGCCACATGCATCCTATCATTGAATTTTATGTGGCCCACAAGATCCTGGGAGATATACAGTACACAGAAAAAAGCCCACACAAATGTCATTAATCAGAATTTTGTTGCAGTGGAAGCACCATATATAGAATTTGGGGGCATGTGTGTACCTGTGCATCTATCTGTGAAAGTGTTAGTAGGGCATTCATAAGTGGCATAGGAGGTAAATTCAAGAGGGAGGTATACACATGAGCTTAAGTTATTTACATAATTTCTGCATTTACTTGTTTGTAGTTAGACCAAGTCTATGGCTGGTATAACTGTGGGCTCATAATGAAAGATGCGCCAGTACTGGGTTGAACTCATAGGCACTGATTCTATAAATTTATTTTTTTTAAAAACCTTTTATACCATTTAAACCTAAATGATTTACATATCTTTACATACATATTTCAATAAAACAAATAAGATCAGACAAACATAAGCAAATAATCCTCAGAAAGTCATTCAGAAATTATTCAGCAAAAACAATCACGAACAATCAGTGTTTTAAAAACGTGCATTTACAAATAGCTGCGTTTTGAGTAATTTTCTAAAGCTGCCCTTGTCGCAACATTTTTGTAACTGACTAACAAGTGAGTTCCACAATTTGAGCCCTGCACAGCAGAAAACCATTTTACTGGTCTCAACATATTTCGGAGTAGCATTTGTTTTTAGTACGGCTAAATTTTCAGAGTGTAGGGATCTAGATGGTAAATAATTAGACTCGAAGCCTTGAGTTAGGCACCTAGATCTGTATGCCTTGCCAATCTAGGCACCTAACTTAATTTTCTTAATTGGCTTAATCGGTGCTCTTAATTGAAAGCGACATTAAAAAACAAAAAGCCATTAAAAATTTAATTAGCTGGTAGGCGCCTAGCTTGGTAAGCATCTACTACTTTGAGGGAGGCGTCTATTCCAAATCATAGTTAGAAGTGGACTTGGGGTGGAGTCAGGGTGTGATTTGATTGAGGCACCAGTAGGTGCTTGATTTAAGTGCGTTCATTTAGGCTAAGAAAGCCCTGGCCTAAATAGGAATGCGACTAATGTTTCATTGCCTACCGGCACCAAGAACCGCTTAGGCTCCACTAGACATGATTTTATAATCTGCGCCTCGTGGATGATTGACAATCGTGCTCAACAGCACCTAGGAGTTAGATGCCGTTTATAGACGCAGGACTCTACCTTAATAGAATGATGTCTCACTGTACATCAGAGTGCCTAAAAAGAGGTACCCACTTTTAGAATTATCCCCCTTTCTAAAAATGCATTTTAATATATAAATATATTTTGGATGCAGTAAAGCAGTGATCTCTAGGTAAGTAATTGTATGCTCAGAAGGAGATTTTCTTGCTTCCAATACAAAGACCCCTGAGGAAGGAGTGTTTCTCTGAAACACGGACCGTGTTGGGTCCGTATTCCATGTAAATGAGAGCCATTTTTTAAGGATTACAATTTTGTATGCTTTTTAAATAAAGATTTCTACACCTTTCTGCAGTTTCTTTCTTGTTTTTGGTGTTCACCTTTTACTGCACATTCGTTGGATTTTTTTTGTTTTTGCATGGCAACTTGTGTGACAAGTAGTTTTGTAAGTTACTATTTGGGTTTTTGCCAGGTACTAGTGACCTGGATTGGCCACCATTTATATATTCATTCAGTTTTCTATACCGTTCTCCCCAGAGAGCTTAGAATAGTTTACATGACTTTATTCAGGTACCCAAGCATTTTTCCCCATCTGTCCCAGTGAGCTCACAATCTATCACAACCTGGGGCAATGGGGGGATTAAGTGACTTGCCCAGGGCACTAAGGAGCAGCGTGGGTTTGAGCCCACAACCTCAGGATGCTAAGGCTGTAGCTTTAGCCACTGTTCCACACTCCCTGAGGACGGGCTAGGTGGACCATTGGTCTGACCCAGGAAGGCTATTCTTATGTTCTTATGTACATCCATCTTTAAAGAGAAACTATGCCTATGCACCACAGAAAATGCAAATGTAAAATTGAATCTACTATTTTAGAAACATAACAGCAGATAAAGGCTAAATTGCCTGTCCAGTCTTCCCATCTGCAGCACACTATCTTCTCATCTCCCTAAGATATCCCATGTGCCTGTTCCACATTCTCTACCTTATTTCAAGCTAATGCTCACATATTTTATAAAATATGCACATAAATGAACACTTCCATTCTGTTCATAAGAACATAAGAATAGCCTTACTGGGTAAGACCAAATGGTCCATCAAGCACAGTAGCCCAATCTCACGGAGGCCAATCAAGGTCACCAGTACCTGGCCAAAACCCAAGGAGTAGCAATATTCCATGTTACCGATCCAGGGTAATCCAGTGGCTTCCCCCATGCCTTTCTCAATAACAGACTATGGACTTTTCCTCCAGGAACTTGTCCAGACCTTTCTTAAAACTAGCTGCGCTATCTGCTCTTACTACATCCTCTGGCTATATGCCCTATATAGTTTGGGCAGTTTTAAAAGAAAAACAAAGCAGGGTGGGATAAAAATCCACAATATCTGGATGGGTCCATAAAGCTTGATTGTAGATATCAAACAATTCTTAAATGTGATTGAAAATGAGCAATGTAAATGGGTCTCAACATAGTCCATGCTTCGGCCATTTACGCCTTCCTCAGAAGTCCAATTTTTCAATGAAACACATTTGAGACAAAGTATATTTTCATACAACATATCACGAACAGGCATCATGGTTGAACACCATAGCATCAAAAGTATCATTCTTACCTCAGTGTGGAATTGTTGTCCCTCCTTTTCTTGTACCAATTAAAAGAAGCCATTTTTGCACATTTCGCCAAATTCTGTATTGATCGCCCGCATTTGGGCACAGATCGCAGATGCACAAATAAACTAATTAGTCAACTAGACACTAACAATCAGTTGTCTACATCTTATTGAGAAGACACTTAATAACTTTAAATCTCAATTAAATTCCTATTATCTCTCTCTGGCCTTTCCATCCAATGATTCCTGGTTTCTTATGACACCTGATCCTTAACCTATCTTGATTACTAGTTTTCCTTCATTTGATATTTATGTAGCCTTGGGCATCTGGCACATGGATAAGACTGTTCCAAGCCTCCTATTGTGACCTCCCTCCCTAATTTTTACCCACATTTAGCAGTGTAAACTTTCCTCCTCCCATCGTCCTCTTGTATATGTTGTGTTGTGTTCTCCTTTCCCTCCCCCCTCCAATTATTTTAGATATTGTAAACCACATAGATTTTTTTTCTGGAAATTTCTGGTGTATCAAATAAATTGATCATTGAACATGTTGGAGCTAATTGGCAGTAATTAGGAGTTAAGTATGCATCTTCCCTACTCCCTGTTCTATATCATGGGCGCCTAAATTTTATAACTTGAAAAAATCTCAAAGCCCAGTGATGGGCCGAAGCGCCATTTTGGTTTGGGATTCATTCCAGCTTTCCGCGTCTCCATGCTTCCCTCTTCAATTAAGAAGTTTCAGTGCCGTTGCTCTTGAGAAAGGAGGTTGTTTTCCTCTCTGTTGAGCATTTACTGCCTTTGCACGAATGACGGACTGCGTGCCAACATAATTCACGTTACTATGTTGTGAGATAAGTAGTTTGTTTTCTTCAACTTAAAAACATTGTTCTTACTTTTGAAAAGAAGTTGGTTGAGGAGGGGACGTCTTTGGGAAGTTGAACTTAATTAAATATGGAAGTGTAGCAATTTTTATTGCACTGTGATATATTGGAGAGATTACAGCACTTTTTATGTGTTATTGGCGTTTTATGTTAAAACACGATTGCACACAAAGGTCCGGGGATGTAACACACTTGAATAACCCTTCTAGGTGCATACAGCTCTCAACTCAACAACCTAGGGCTTGCCCTGGAAAATTGAGTTGTGTTAACTGAGGATCTTGCACAAAAACTTATGAGCAATTTTTCTCTAATTTAAGAGCCTTTTTTAGGCAGTGTACATCTCCCAATGTATTTGGCGTCATATGAGGAATTTTTCACCAGTTTGCATAAATTTCATAGCATGCAGCTGAAAAGCGGGCATGGGCAGGTCAGTCCAAAAATTAAGCATCGTGTTATAGAATACTTGGATCACTGAGCCTGACTGCCATCAGTTGGATTTGAGCATTTATGCCAGCTTAGGCATGGAATGTGCACCAAACAACTGTTCTGTAAAGAACGCTATGTGTGGAACGTCCCTTATAGGGTGCTATCCTAGTGCTAGCAGTGTAGTAAGGGGGTAAGCAGACCGCCCCAGGTGCCGGCATCTTTCCACCCCCCAACACCACGTTCGTGTCCTCCCTTCCCCCCCCCCCCCCTTCCATACATCTTTAAATCTTGACCAGCGCGAGCCACTTCTCAGGCCGGCTGCCCAAGCCAGCCCTGGCTCCACTCTGAAATCACTTCTGGGTCCCAGGGCCAGGAAGTGATGTCAAAGGGAAACGCAACGCTGGCGCGAGCAGTAGACCAGAGAAGCTGCCCATACTGGCCAAGATTTAATGAGGGGGGAAGGGAGGGCGTGAGTGTGGCGTGGGGGGGGAGGTACGGGGAAGGAGTGGGCTGGGGTGTGAAAGGAGCAGGGGGCAGAAAGGAAGGCTTGGGGGGGCGCTACCGCCCCAGGCGCCTCCTACTCTCGCTAAGCCACTGCCTAGCGCAGATCATAACGGCACCTAACTTTGAGTGTCATTTACTGAATCTGGCCTATAACCCTCTGTTGCATATGTGTAAATGGCTTTTAAAATAATCCTCTAAATGCATGTGTTGCAAATCAAAGGCAAGACAGCAAACAGCTACTTGACTTTTTTCACTTTGTTGTCTAGTAGAGTATTCTAGATTTGTATCAGCTGTTCAGCTACATTAAGAAAGCCCTGTATGTACCCTGCTGGGACCCTGTGGCTTGTGCTGACTAAATATTGACAAAGTGGTTTAAAGAGCAAACACTTTGACATTTGTAAAGTCCACTCCAAGGTCTTGTATATATTTGTTCAGCAGAAATGTGCCTTGCATACCAATATTTGTGGCGTTATTCCTCGTATCAGTCTACATAGGCTTTTTTTCTGGCCGAGGTGTACAACTATTTCAAAGCTGAACTCTGAGCAGGTTTTAGTCTGATCTGACTTCAGCAGAATTTTAGGATTTCTCCCAGGTCTCTGGGGATTTCCATCGGATTTTTACTGGTGGTTTGATCATACTCTATTACGCCAAGCCTTGTGGAACAGCACTGGTTATTGTGAATGTTTAAATCTACTAATGGAGTTAGAGCAGATAGTGTGACACTAAAGTTTTAACACCACGGGGTAAATTTTGTATATGGTACCTAAAAAAAAAAAAAAAAAAAAAGCTCAGTACTGTTCTATAAACAGTGCTTAAGTTAGATGTGGTTTATAGACTATTTCTATGCCTGTTTATGTTTATTATTCATTTGATGCCCCGCTTAATGCAATAGGTCAAAGCGGCTTACAAATTACAATCTTATGGAAAAGAATGCCAATATTAAAGAGAAAAAGTAACACAATCAAACAAGTAAAACTTTTATACAAATTATACAACAATAAACAAATAAATTAAAATACAGAGTAAATTAAATTAAAAGTGCCAGTGCCTGAAATTCTGTTCAGTCTACTCCGAAATAATAAAAGCTTTCTTGAAAAAGTGTGTGTTTGAGAGTGGAATTTTAACTTTAAAAAAAAGACAGTTCAGCTCGAATAAAAGGTGGAAGATTATTCCAGAAAACAAGGAGAGAGAAAAAATTATGCTGAAGATCCTATAGATCAGCGTCTCGAAAACTATGTCAAGCCGCAGCACACAAAAAAGTGGTGGCTGCGGCTCAAGGCATCTGGAAGTGCACAGACGTTGGCCCGATGATCTCACCCGCATGTGTGATGTCATCATTTCGACGTCCGTGCATATGCGAAAGCCCTCCAGGCCCTGAGCCGCCAGGGGGGGGGGGGTGCTGTTAGAGATGACATGTGGAGAGAAGAGGCGCTGGCACCAGCTGACTGCCTACAGGATGTGCCTCTCGCCGAAGCCTCTCCTCTTTCCTGGCGTCTCACAGCACACCTGGAATCTCAGGTGGCACACAGTTTGCAATACACTGATGTAGGTACATAATGGACCAGTGTTGTGTGTTTTTAAACTGTATTTTAGTTAATAGACGGTTTTAACATTATTGTACACCACCTAGAAGGTTTGATTAGGCGGTATAAGAAATTTTAAATAAACTTGAAACTTGAGAGCAAGTCTATTAGAATCAAGAGACCGTAATGAATGAGGAAGAACATATGGCACAGTAACTGAAGCTAAATAAGGTGGTTGCGGGAAATGAAGTGCTTTAAATGTTACCCAGAATCCATACCTAACTTTAGGTGCAGCCATTTGCACCAGCTGAAAAGCAGAACAAATCCTCACACCTAAATTAGTTGCGGATCCTCCTTATTCTGTAACAATGTGTATAAATCCAAAGAACAACCCTGATCTGCCCATGACCCTCCCATTTCCACAACCCCCTTTTTTTAATCTATAAGCATTCCATAATAAAGAGACAAGAGGGATGAAGATACCATCCCTCTTGTCTCTTTATTATAGAATGCATATAGATTCTTCTATGCAAGAGGCACCCAACAATTCAAACTCTCCCAGCCAGTCAGATTTTCAGGATATACACCTCTGCCACTGCATGCAAATCTCTTTCATGAATATTCATTGTAGATATCCTAAAAATCTGAATGGCTGGGAGTTCTCCCGAACAGGTTTGAGAACCACTGGTTTCTCTGTTATTATACACATATGATCTGATGTCTGTTCACTGGCAGCACAGAGGATTATGCAGGATAGTAGAATGCTAAATAAAGAAAGCAAAAGTGAATACATTTTCAAAATTTAACTTGTATGGAAAATTGATATGGAATGGAATTGATGGTTTTAAAAGTGAGTAGGGGAGGATTATGTAGAAGAATTGGCAAGTAGAAAGACTGAGGGGGGAAGGAGCACCTGTGTGTTAAAATAGTTTTAGAATCCTAAGATAACTCATGTAGAAAGTTATAGGAACAAAATGGTAATACCAGGATTTTCAGCAACATTTGTCCAGCTAGTGGCAATCAAAATCCAAGGAAACCACCTCGAACTGTTCGAGCAATGCCAGGGTGATTGAGGAATATAGGCTGGATAGAGCTGGGAGCTAAACAGCTAGCAAAAGTATTCAGTCTGATAATAATAATAATAATAATAACTTTATTCTTGTATACCGCATTACCATGGAAGTTCTATGCGGTTAACAAATGAAGAGACTGTACATTTACAGTGAAGTTACATTTTTGGCGCTGCTACATTTGCATTTTCGGCGCTGCTACATTTACGGTGAAGTTATTTTACAGCTAGGTTACATTTGCAGAGAAGTTACATTTGCTGTAAGTTACATACAGCGGTGTTTCATACAGCAGTGTTACATACGGCGGTGATACATACTGCGGTGTTCGATAAGGCAGAGCAGAGGCATTTAGTATGGGGGGTAACGAAGACGGGGTAATTTGTTGGATTGAGTGATCCATTTTGTAAGCCATTTAGTGGCTAACAAGATTGGAGGAGTCGGAGAGTCTGGAGGTAAGTCGAGGTCAGAGGTGGAGGCAAGGAAGAGGGGGAGAGAAGTTAGAGGAATTTGTCAAAAGGTAGGTTTTGATTGACTTCCTGAACATTTGGTAGGGTGGGGAATTGGAGATGAGGGCTGTGAGGCATTTGTTCCATTTGCCCGCTTGGAATGCTAGGGATCTGTCGAGGAATTTCTTGTAGAGGCAGCCCTTCAGGGGAGGAAAGGAAAACAGGTAGGAGTTTCGTGTACGAGAGGGGCCTACAATTTCAAGGTGCTCAGATAGGTAGAGTGGTGAAGAGCCTGCTAAGGTTTTGAAGCAGAGGCAAGCGAATTTAAAGATGATCCTTGCCTCCACCGGCAGCCAGTGGCTAACTATCCATATAAAATCAATACAGGAATAACTTGACCAGGTAGCTATCTGGATATCAGGCAGATTTGAGCTGCTGTTCTCTTTTTGATCCATACTTCCTCCATGTACTGATACATTCTTTAGTTAACTCCCATCCTGACTACTGTATCTCTCTTTTTCTGGTCTTCCTCAATATCAAATATGTTGTCTTCAGTTAATTCAGAATACTACAGATAAGCTCATTCATGAAACATAGAAAAATTATGGAAGATAAATGCTCATCCATTCTGCCCATCTGCAGCATCCACTATCTCCTCCTCTACCTAAGAGATCCCACATGCCTGTCCCATACTTTTTTACAGAAAGGGTGGTAGATGCATGGAACAGTCTCCTGGTAGAGGTGATGGAGACAAAGACTGTGTCTGAATTCAAGCACAGTCTTTGTCTCCATCACCTCTACCAGGAGACTGTTCCATGCATCTACCACCCTTTCTGTAAAAAAGTATTTCATTAGGTTATTCCTGAACCTATCACCTCATAACTTCATCCTACACCCTCTCAATCCGGAGCTTTCTTTCAAATGAGAGAGACTCACCTTATGCACATTTATGCCACATAGGTATTTAAACATCTCTATCATATCTCCCCTCTCTCGCCTTTCCTTCAGAGTGTACTTATGCCTTATGACAAACACCACTGACCATTTTAGTAGCCTTCCTCTGGACAGTCTCTTTCCTGTTTATATCTTTTTGAAGGTGTGGTCTTCAGAATTATATATTCTTAGAGGGCATCAGTACCGCCTTTTTCCTACTGACCATACCTCTCCTTATGCACCTTAGCATCCTTCTAACTTTCACCGTCGCCTTTTCAAACTGTTTGACAAGATCATCACTTACTACCATACCCAAGGCCCTCTCCTCTTTTGTGCACAAAAGTTCTTCTTCGCTAAACTACCATTCCCTCGGGGGGTTTTCAGCCCAAATGCATGATCTTCCATTTCTTAGCATTAAATCTTAGCTGCAAAATTTCAGACTATTTTTCAAGCTTCACTATATCCTTCCTCATGTTATTCACGCCATCGAGGGTATCTATGTTATTGCAGATTTTGGTATCATCCACAAAGAGGCAAATCTTACCCAACAGCCCTTCAGCAATATTGCTTACAAAATTGTTAAAAAGAACAGTCCCAAGAACTGAACCTTGAGACTCATCACATCACCTGTTTCGCTTTCCACTCAAGCAGTTCCTGACCCAGTCTGTCACTTTGGGCCGATAGCAAGGACACTCAGTTTAGTGCACTTTAGCAAACGGGCTACTATGTTTGGAAGAAGTTTAGTGAATATCACCTCAGGCATTTCAGAAACCCAAAACAAACTTTTCAAATCTGCTTTGGGATTCTTCCAGAAGAATTTGACCAGTCTTCATAGTTTTTCAGGTTCATGAAAAAGTTTGATGAACCTGTTTACCAAAAGTGTGCCCATCTGTGCCTAAAAGAAAAGTATATTGTAACATAATCAGGTCATTTTTTATGTCATTATATATCTACAGCAGATATGCTTGTACGTCTAGTCAAGGGTTATTAGTAGCTTTTAAAACATTTGCTTTTCCCCCACACGTTCAAATTTAAATCATATTTTTAATTTATTGTAATTGATGTAAATTTCTTCTTTGTAGGAATTTTATTGATATTTTTTGTACTTTATGTGTATTAAAGATTGAGCCTCAGGAATGTAATGAGTAAAAAATGCTTGCTTAATTTAAATTGTGAATCTGTCTGTTAAGAAATGCATTAGGGGTAGGAGAAGCATAAGACATATTAATTGACAGACAGGAACTGCTGTCTCTGAGGTTGATACAAGTAATTTATTACTTTAGAAATGAATGCCACCTCCAGAATGTGCTTCATTAATTTCAAATTTAGTTTTAATTTCAAGCTGTTGCCCCTTGAGAAGAATAAGGTGGCAAATTATGTTTGAAGAGCAGATTTTTTTTTTTTGCTCTAAAGAAACACTATATTTTAACTGTTTAATATTACAAATAAATGCAGTGAGTTTTTTTGTTTGTGTAGCTCAGGGCTACCCAAGTCCGGTCCTCAAGATCTACTGGCAGGTCAGGTTTTCTGGATATCCGCAGTAAATATGCATGAGAGAGATTTGTCTGCACTGCCTTCTTGGTATGCAAATCTCTCTCATGCATGTTCATTGCGGATATCCAGAAAACCTGGCCTGCAAGTAGATCTCGAGGACCGGACTCGGGCAGCCCTGGTGTAGCTGATAGAGAATAAACCAGTGCAGGTCAGTTTTCACTAACTCTTCTTTTCTCTGTTCTTCCATGGCAGCGTATGTTTCGGACGAGTTGAAAGCTGCTGCACTTGTCGATGAAGATGTGGAGTCCGAGGAAGTGGCAGTGGACGGGGAACCTTCGGCAAAGTACACGTGCTCCACAAAAGAGTACAACAAGAGCTCACCAAGCTACCAAAACTCTCCACCTGCTGAGTTTTCCAGCCACGAAATGGACAGCGAATCACATATTAGCGAAACAAGTGACCGCATGGCAGACTTTGAGAGTAGTTCCATCAAAAACGAAGACGAGAGTAAAGAGACTTTGGTAGCTCTTGAAGATTCCTCTATTTCCGACAGCCTGGAACAAATGAAAGCAGTGTATAACAACTTCCTCTCCAATTCCTACTGGTCAAACCTCAATTTGAACCTCCACCAGTCAACGTCGGAGAAAAATAATGCCAGCAGTGTTAGTAGCAGCAGCAGCAGCAGCAGTTGTGGAAGTGGGAGCTTTGACTGGCATCAGACTGCCATGGCAAAGACACTACAGCAAGTTTCTCAGACTAGAAGTCTTCCTGAGCCTAGTCTTTTTAGCACTGTTCAGTTGTATAGACAAAGCAGTAAGCTCTATGGCTCCATATTTACTGGTGCCAGTAAATTCCGCTGTAAAGACTGTAGCGCTGCATATGATACTTTAGTAGAATTAACCGTCCACATGAATGAAACAGGACATTATCGTGATGACAACCACGAAACGGATAATAATAATCCTAAACGATGGTCCAAACCTCGTAAACGTTCATTACTTGAAATGGAAGGGAAGGAAGATGCCCAGAAAGTATTGAAATGCATGTACTGCGGTCATTCATTTGAGTCCCTTCAGGACCTGAGTGTTCACATGATCAAAACAAAACACTACCAAAAAGTGCCTCTGAAAGAGCCTGTTACACCTGTAGCGGCAAAAATTATCCCCTCTGCTAGAAAGAAAGTGTCTTTGGAGCTGGAACTTCCCAGTTCCCCAGATTCTACTGGAGGGACACCAAAAGCAAACATCTCAGATCCAAATGATAACTTGCAAAAGAATGCAAATCCTTATATCACACCAAATAATCGTTATGGTCACCAAAATGGTGCAAGCTATGCCTGGCATTTTGAAGCGAGGAAGTCTCAGATCCTCAAGTGCATGGAATGTGGAAGCTCACACGATACTTTGCAAGAACTCACTGCCCACATGATGGTGACAGGACATTTTATTAAAGTGACCAATTCTGCACTAAAGAAAGGAAAGCCTATTGTAGAAGCACCGGTAACCCCGATAGTAACAGGTTTGCTAGATGAAAAAGTCCAGTCTGTACCACTTGCCGCTACAACTTTTACATGTCCCTCAAATGTACCTTCTAGTATCTCACCAAAGTTGACTGTTGAGATTAAAAAGGAGGTTGATAAAGAGCAAGGAATAACTGATAGTAAAATTAAGGATAAGGAGAAATCAAATGATGAGGAGGAAAAGTATGATGCATCCTCAAAATATCATTACCTGACTGAGAATGACTTAGAAGAGAGCCCTAAAGGGGGGTTAGATATATTAAAATCACTAGAAAATACAGTTACATCAGCCATAAATAAAGCCCAGAATGGTGCACCAAGTTGGGGGGGCTATCCAAGCATTCATGCTGCCTACCAGCTACCTAACATGATGAAGTTATCATTAGGTTCATCAGGGAAAAATACACCACTAAAACATATGTTTGGAAGCAATGAGATTGTGTCACCAACCAAAAATCAGCCACTAGTGTCACCACCAAGCAGCCAAACTTCCCCTGTGCCAAAAACCAATTTCCATGCAATGGAAGAATTAGTAAAGAAAGTCACAGAGAAAGTAGCCAAAGTTGAGGAGAAAATGAATGAACCGGAAGGAAAGTTGTCCCCAGTGAAACGAGCCACACCTTCCCCCTGTAGCAGTGAAGTCAGTGAACCACTGAAGACAGACACATCGAATGAAGGCGATTTCAAAACCCAGCAGAACAGCCCGGTCCCTCCAAGAGACAACTGCAAAGACAGCCCAAAGGCAGAGCCAACAGAGAATGGTAAAGAACATGTGAAGTCAATAACAAGCAGTTTAAGTTGCAGTACCGCCATTATAACTGATCATCCTCCTGAACAGCCATTTGTAAATCCATTAAGCGCACTTCAATCTGTCATGAACATTCATTTGGGGAAGGCAGCAAAGCCATCCTTGCCTACCATGGATCCCATGAGTATGCTTTTTAAAATGAGCAACAGTTTGGCAGAAAAGGCTGCTGTAGCTACCCCACCTTTGCAGGCCAAAAAAACAGATCACTTGGACCGTTATTTTTATCATGTCAACAATGACCAGCCCATAGATTTGACAAAAGGCAAGAGTGACAAAAGCTGCTCTTTGGGTTCAGTGCTCTTGTCATCCACATCAACATCTTCTGCTTCTTCGTCTACAGTGACAACAGCAAAGACATCTGCAGTTGTGTCATTCATGTCAAACTCACCACTACGTGAGAATGCCTTGTCAGATATATCTGATATGCTAAAGAATCTGACAGAAAGTCACACATCAAAATCTTCCACACCTACTAGTATATCTGAGAAATCTGATATTGATGGCACCACATTAGAGGAACCAGAAGAAACTACACCAGCTCAAAAAAGAAAGGGACGTCAATCTAACTGGAATCCTCAGCATCTGCTTATACTTCAGGCCCAGTTTGCAGCCAGTTTACGACAGACCTCAGAAGGAAAATATATCATGTCAGACTTGAGCCCTCAAGAAAGGATGCATATTTCTAGGTTTACGGGACTTTCAATGACCACTATTAGCCATTGGCTAGCCAATGTGAAATACCAGCTTCGAAGGACAGGGGGCACTAAGTTTCTTAAAAATTTGGACACTGGACATCCGGTGTTTTTTTGTAATGACTGTGCATCACAAATAAGGACTCCTTCCACTTACATTAATCACCTTGAATCACATCTAGGTTTCAGGTTAAGAGACTTGTCCAAATTATCAAGCGAACAGATAAATAATCAGATAGCACAAACAAAATCACCAGCAGAAAAACTGGTGGCATCATCTCCTGAGGAAGAGCTTGGAACTTCTTATCAGTGCAAGCTTTGCAATCGGACTTTTGCTAGCAAGCATGCTGTTAAACTTCATCTTAGCAAAACACATGGAAAGTCTCCAGAAGACCATCTTCTGTATGTCTCCGAGCTGGAGAAGCAGTAGCGTTTGCTTTTCATTAAAACATGACTGTAATTTGCTTTGAGGGAGAACTGTCCAAAGGCACCTTAAAGCTGCCATTTAACTCTTGCCCCACATTCTTTCTTGAGCCCCAGAGAATCACTCGGGGTTGGACTATTTTGTATAACTGTACAGTGTTTAATAGAGATGGATAATCAGCCGTTGTTACTGGTAAAATATGAAGGTTTAAAATGCAGTGGTAAGTGTTTGGAGCTTTGTGTAAATTGGGTTTAGTTGCTTAGCATCCCTCCGATGCATCGAGCTGCATGCATTAACGGACAGTTTAATTACGCATTAATAACTAATTCTGGCGCACTTTTTTTCATTTGACCCAAGTATGCTGGTATTCCTCAGCCTTTAATATTTAGCCCTCTGAGTACTTTGAAGCACTTCAATCATTAATTTGGTACAATGTGTAGATATTTGTTGGGGAAAATTTTGTATGAAAGAAAAAAAAAGTTGAAAGCCCTTGACCAGCTTAGTTATAATTAATAATATGAACCTCTTGTTTGTGCAGATATGCAGGGGTACGTCACATCTAGAAAATTATAAAGAAATCCCTTATTTTCTCCTTGAAAGATGGATTATATATATTGTAAAGCATTCAGAATTGCATATGAAAAATTGTGATGGATGTGAATGACATTTTTTTCCTCCACATTTTTATGAATGGTGTTTTATGTACCAGATATGCCCCAGACATAAGCTGTGCCTATGTATAGTGTATATTTTTTTTTTCAAGTCTGTTATTATTTTCTTTTTTTACATTGAAGCATTGTAAATTATACAAGAGATACAACAGATCGCCTTTATAAAGTATTAAAAAAACAACTATTATTCTTAAAGGAAAGTATAATTGTTTTGCTATACATCTATATTAATAGAGGTTCATGTCGGAATTATACATATTTATTAATATCATGTGTTCCTCAGACATGTCAGACAGATGTCCTGGACTGCATCTTTGGCAGGCATCGTCACTGTTTTTTGCACAGATTGACTTTTAAAAGGTATTTATCAGAGAGGACAAACAATTTTCAAAATAAAACTCAGTGCTCAAAGGGTTAAAACTATTTGAATAAAAATAGCTTGTACTGTAATTTCCCAGACATTGATAAATCCTTTAAATTATTTGTACTAGAGTACTTTTTGCTTAAAAAGTTATGAGGCATTCTGTGACCTAATCTTTTCTTACTTATGCACACTCTGGGTTCATTACGTATTGAAGGATGCCTTCTTTTATTTCAATTGGTAACTTTTTGTTTTGTTCGGCCTAATTATTCTCCCAAGATTCCACACTGCAAGCTTTATCTTTCGGTATATGAAAGGTAACCCTTGGTTACCAGCACACTAAGTGATTCTGTTCTTTTCCATTTTTGGCAGTTAATTTGCAGAAGTAACTGACAGCTGACACCATATGAGAAGCTATGTGTGCAATATTGGCGTGTAAACAGCACAGACACTGTAACACACTCTGTGTCCTGTTTTATTGTTGACAATGAGACACCATTATATGGCTCTTCATATAACCCTTTTTTTTCTGTCTACAGCAGCATTAAAATTGTCTTCTTTTTTTTTTTTTGCTGCGATTCCATGTTGCGTTCACAATTGTGTCTGAAATGTGCTACGACTAACGAGCACATTAAAATGAAATTGTACGCTATCTGTTTATGACTGTAGCTTGAGTGGGTTTCTTCCTCTGCCAGGTGCCGGCAGTCAAAAGCTGCACATAAATCGCTGGAGTTTTAGTTGAACTCTAGCATTCTGAAAAGCAACTTAGCGCTTGCATGCCGCATTAACAGAAATACTCCCCCCCACCGCCCCAGGAAAGAAAAATGAATTTTATAACTTCTGCTTAAACATCAAACAATGCCAACTCTATAGAAGAGAGTTATAAGAAATGTGTGTGGCAACTCAAAAAGGTCTGACCGAGCTCTGCATTCAGGCTGATGCTCAAATCCATTGTTTTAAGATATACAGTATTATTATTTTTTACATTTTTAATGCATGCAAAAATGGGAAGCAAGTGACCCAGACATCTTGCCTTAATTAAGGAGGAGAATTTTTGTCTTTCTCTTGCATGGTACAGTACAGCATTTTGATCTTTGCGGGTTGGCATGATATCTACAAATGCACGGTAGAGTCTAAAGGTACTTCCACCTTTGTCCAATTCTTCAGTTGCCTCAAGAAACAGCAATTCCAGAGGGAAAGCACTTCAGCAAACAAAGGAGAGTATATGATAATGACAAATGTTTATTGGTGCTGGTAAATCATATCGAGAAAACACTGAAAATATAATCTAACTTTTGGAAATGCCTTTATTTCTTTATATAAAATACAATTGTTTCACATTAGCTTGTAGCTGTACCTTGCAACGCAATATTCCATGAGAATGAAATTTATTTTCAATTGAGCAGGTTATTAACTTCCAAGTGTTTGGGAACAGGAAAAATACACCCTTCTATATATAGCTGTCTAGCTATCACTCTCTCGATATGTATAGACCATCTGGTTTTAGAGTTAAACCTGCTGCAGCCTTCTAATTGCACACAGACGGGCAAATTTGAACTTAGGATTAAAGCTAGAACAAAGAAAAAAGGTGAAAAAAATGTCTTCAATACACATTTCACTGACTGATTATCAAGGAACATAACATTCATCTCCTGCACATGCAGAGGCCTTCTTAGTCATGCAATGACTGGTTCTGTACTTCAAATGATTTGGAGCCCATAAAAAAAATTTGGAACTGATTTTACTTAATATTGAACTGACTCTAGAAACCTGCAAACATGCAGATAAATGTTTTGTTTTTTAGAGAGAGAGTCTTCAAAGTTATCCAGAAAATTTTTCCTCTTATTTTATTCCCTTGAGTTTATTTATACATTCTTAAATGACAGACTTGGAGACTGACAGCTTAATTACCGTTCCGTAAATGTAAAAATAACTTGGACTTCATTTTTATCAAAAATAGAATTTAAGCTCAATCAAAGCAAAAAAGAATTTTAGGGTATAACAACAGCAGTACACATCTCCCTCCTTGAATCAGCACTCAGAACTGGCGGCATTTTGCTGGATTGGCCATGCCAGCCTGAGGGTATGTCTCGGTGTATCATAGCGGCACCAAAACATTCATACTATGTATAAGAAATATGTGAATTTTTGATTTTGGTGAGTGTTCCGGGGGGTCTGGCTGGCAGGGTCTGTTTGGGGGTCGCTCAGGTATTATTGTTTGAGTTATATTTGATTTATTCACTGGTTTATTGATTTATTGGTTTATTTGGAGAAAGGTTGCTTTAATTTTCAGCACACTCAGGGTGCTCGATGATGGTGTGGGGGTGGAGGCTCACCGCCTTGACCCAGAAGTGAAGTGTCGGAGCTGGACTCCTATCGCTGATGGTTCACACTGAGAGCACCCTTCACATATATTATAATCACATGATTTTGTTTGTGAGCTGTGAATAAAGTTTATTTTCCTGAGCGCCCTCCGAACAAACCCTGTTGTGACTTGGTTTGCCTTGTTACGTTATTGCTATAGTAGGATTTTTGGCAAAATTCGAGTGTCATTGTTGTGTGCAATTCATATATGTACAGTAAAACCGTCTTTGCCACCATGAAGAAACAACAACTGTACGGTACATGGGGAAGAACTAGGCAGCGATCAGGAGTACAGTATCAGTAAGTTTCTGTAACGACAATAAGAGATAAGAAATAAGAATTACTGTTCAGTATATGGTTCTAAATTAATTCTCATCAGGAAAATACAAGAAAAACCGCGAATGAGTGAGGGAAATTTGCGGATGAAAAAACCGCGAATGACTGGGGTGCGAAATCTGAAACGCGAATAAGCGGAGGAGTACTGTACATGATCCTCATTATCTGTTTTCATATCTGCACAGTTGCTCCCTTGATATCCTCAGTATGCTCATGAGGGTCAGTGCAAAACCCTGAGCCAGCTCGCTTCCATACTGCACTTTCATGCCATCAGCAGTGCCCCCTTCCACTCTCATTGACTCATTCTGCTTTGGTATCTCTCTTCCTTCTGCCTGCTCCTCCTACCCCATGGATCTGGCATCTTTCCTTCCCTCTCTCCCTTGATCCAGCATCTCTCTCCTTATCTCTTTGGGCCTAGTCTTTTTCTTTCTCTAACCCCACAAGTCTAGCATTACTCCCTTTCCTCTCTCTCACTTCCTCCCAAGGTCTTATAAATGTTTCATGAGTTGCCAGCAACAGCATGAAGACAGGCTGCCTTTGGCCAGCTTCTGAATCTTCCCTCTGCCATGTCCTGCCTCCTCTGATACAATTATCTTCATGCTTCTGCTGCTAGAAACCCATGTATTATTTACAAGAGCACAAGGTGAGGGGAAGGAAGAGAGGAGAGGGAGCAATGCTGGACTTGATAGGAGGGAATCAGCAGAAAGGAAAGAAATAGATCAGTCTGAGGAGAATGGAGAAAAATGTTAAGGGAGAGAAGGATGGAGAGATGCCTGACCCAAGGGGAGGAGAGATAAGAGAAGGCTTAAACTTTAGACCAGGTGAGGCAGGAGATGTCAAATGCTGGGGATTTAGCTGCCCATTATTGCTGACACCCTGAGCCAGTGCTCACTTGATCCAGTAATTAAGCTAGTAGTAATACTCATGGTATGAAATCACCACAAAACCTAAATGAAAAAGTTTCATCACACGACCTCATAAGGGGGGATAGTTACTAACATATTTCAAGATAATATCCAATATTTGCCTCTTAACAAATGTTAAATAGTAATATACTGAATTATTGCCAGGCAGAGCAGGGCCTAGCTAAGTTTTCTTTCCTGCCTACCCTTCCCACCCCTAGCACATTTCTTTACTTATAATCTTAATTTATAGTCACTTATTCTAATTAGGATAACAGGAGGAATATTTATTACAAACTTATTACATTTAAATGCTTGCTAAAAATCAAATACTAGATAAATCACACAATATAATGCTAAGACTCTTTGTACTAGTCTAATATTTCTAGTACTTTAACAAGGTTTAATTAAACAGCTCAATAATACTTAGATGCAGACAGTTGTCCGGCAGCAAGATGGGTGCTATCCAGTCTTTTGCACTGTCACATGTATGATTATCTCCCAGTTGGTGAGAGGTTATATGTATATGCTTGAAGCAAAGAGCTCCTAGTTCTCAGAGAATGGGTCTGTTTTCTTGAGGCTGGAGTAGTAGACTTGGAGGAGCTGAACACCTCCAATCTGGCAGCCTCTGTGTTTCCTTGGAGAAGGAAGGTCAATTAAAAGGAGAGCATCACCCTGATGATGTAAAAAATAATCCTGAAGCCAGGACCTGTCCACCAGGGGATGCAATATTCTCTCACATTGAGGATGTCTCCAGGGTCTTCTGCCCAGGAGGGAAGGGTTAGGATAGCTGTTGTAGTTGGTGATTCAATGATTAGGCACATAAACAGCTAGGTGGCTGGTGGATATGAGGATTGCCAGGTCACTTACCTGCCTGGTGTGAAGATAGTGGACCTCACATGTCACCTAGATAGGATATTAGATGATTCAGGAGAGGAGCCAACTGTTTTGGTACATGTAGGTAACAATAATACAGGAAAATGTGGAAGGAAGGTTCTGGAATTCAAATTTAGGCTCTTAGGTAGAAAGCTTTTTCAGGTGCATCAGAAGCAGAACGCCTGTGACGGAATTCGTGGGACCATTGGATCATCAAGCAGCAAAAGGGGTGCTTGAAGGATAAGTCCATATCAGAGAGACTGAAGAAATCATTTGCTTCAGTCTTTACAGATGCAGATGAACTGAAAGAAATCTTAGAGAACCTGGAAAACATAATAAGCCAAACTGACAAGTTAGAGTGATAAATCACCTGGACCAGATGGTATAAACATGAAATTGCTGATCTGTAACCTGTTGCTAAAATCATCCATAATACCTGAAGATTTGAGGGTGGTTAATATTACGCCAATTTTTAGAAAAGGTTCCTGTAATGATCCGGAAAATTGCAGACCAGTAAGTTTGACTTCAGTGTCGGACACAATAGTGGAAACTATTATAAAAATTAAAATGAGAACACAGACAAACATGATTTAATGGGACAGAGTTAGTATGGGTTCAGCCAAGGGAGATTTTGCTCATCAATGAATAAACATATGGATTAAGGTGAGATGATTGATGTAGTGTACGGGTATTTAGATTTTCAGAAAGATTTTGGCAAAGTTCCTCATGAGAAGCTCCTGAAAAAATTAAAGAGCCATGGAATAGGAGTAGAGAATGACACAGGGACAAATTTGTCCCCATCCCCTCAGGAACTCAATTTCCCCATCCTGTCCCTGTTTTATCGCTGACCTTGTTCCTGCCCCATTTTTGTAATCTTTGCCTTGACTACACAAGCCTTGAACACTTATGAGGCTTGGCACTTGCAGGAAGGGAGCAGGGACAGGAAAAGAACTCGTGGGGATGGGAAAATGAGTTCCCATGGGGATGGGGAAGAATTTGTCCCCGTATTATTCTCTAGATAGGAGGCAATGTTCTGTTGTGTATTAGGAATTGGTTATTGGACAGAAAACAGAGGGTATGGTTAAATGGCCATGTTTATCTGTGGAAGAGGGTGAATAGTGGAGTGCTGCAGGGATCTGTACTGGGACCAGTGCTATTTAGCATATTTATGCATGATCTGGAAATTGGAATGACAAGTGAGGTAATTAAATTTGCAGATGACACAAAACACAGTAAATGATGGTTCATCCAGTCTGCCCAACAAGGTGACCAGAGCCTCGCCCACCACTCTCTGTAGGCTCTGGTCACCCAGGTTTAAAATGCTGGTTGTGAAGTCACCACCATGCCAAACATGATGGGGATGATATGTGGTGTATTTCTGACAGTATTCAACTTACTAGTCAAGATGCCTTCCCCTCCCTCCAAAGCTGCACAGTTCCCCCACTATAAAATGATCAACACACTGAAGCAGTCAAATCTTCACCTGTCTCTCACCACATGCAGGACACAGACTGGATTTTCTTTTTTATCTTGTCACATATGGGACAGAAACTATACAAATCTGTCCAGCATCAGGTTCCGCTCCCCCATTCTGGATTTTTTTTTTTTTTTTCTTTTGCCATGTGCGGGACACAGGCCTTACAAAACTATTCAAAGTGGCATGGGGGGCGTAGAGATGCCAATGCCCCCACCAAGATGGCACACGGGGCGGTCCATATCCCCTCCCCTCCTTACTACACCACTGGATGTGATGTCCCTACAGGATGTGGAGATCGTACTTGGCTAGTCAAGGAATGGCCTATTCAGTGTGGGTGTGGAACTTGGAATTAGCATATAATATGTGTCTTCAGAGGATGAGAGACTTTTCAAAGGTCTGCTGGGGGAACAACCCTAGACCTTGTGTCTGGCCCCTTTAAGAAAGGCTTACCAGGAGAATAGAACTGTACATTAGTGGCTCAATTTGCCTAGGTAGCTTCCTACTGATGTCATTTGTGAGGTTAATTGCAAACTGCAGTATTCCTCATTGACCTGCTTTATTGAGTTACTGTAGGTTAGTGACTCCTATGGCAAACTAGTCAGTGGTAAAGTGTCATGTTTTACCACAGCTTAGTAACTTCTCTCCTAAAAATCTGCCCCAGAAAAAGATAGAGTGAAAATATTAAAACTCTATTATACTATAAATAAAAGGGAATTTAGGGGCATGGTAAAGATACTCCTATGTACATACAGCATAGATATCCTGAGCCTTCAAAAATCCATAATGTGAAACACACCTCAACGCAGATCAGACACACTGCAGCTTGTATAGATGTACAAACCAGATCCAAACCCAACCCAATAAATACAACTTCATATTTGCCATTTAAAACGTAGCTGAGCTGAGGTCTGATCTGAGATTCATTTGAAGGTTCCAGCTTCTCTTCCTCATCTTCCTGACTCTACAAGCCAGCCTCCAAAAATTTCATCTAGCCATGATAAATGATGATGGATGCATAAGTGCCTATTTACTAGAAAGATCTGACAAGACTTCCTTCACCCTTCTCTCACAAAAATTTATTCATTCACACACCTGCCGATCAGAACTAGATGCTCACGATCGTGACTAAATGATGGCTTAATAGAAAGGACCTTCCCATATGGAGATCATGGTAACGGCAAGGAAACAATGATCACATCCTGCACCAGGTAATGTATGGTGTGGAAGAGGGGTGCGAGTTTGATATACAGGCAGTCCCCGAGTTACAGACGCCTGACTTAAGTGTGACTCATACTTAAGAACACGGTTGCAGCTTCATTTGATTTCACTGAGCAGTATTTTCAGCTAAATACTGTATCCCGGATTTCTACATATTGTAACTCGCTGACTGTCCAGCTCTCTTCAGTGTGAACCGCCTAGAAGTCTCACGACTATGGCGGTATAGAAGAATAAAGTTATTATTATTATTACACTTCTCCTGCAGCAGATTCAGGAATGATGCAGGGCCACATTAAGAACAGTGTGTGGTGCATGCTGTGCCTTAGAGAGCTATATAGAAAATAGTGTTGAATGAAAGAGTAAGCTAAGCTTGAACACTACCTTTCACTACTGTGTTTAAATTATAACAGCATAATGAACAAGTAAAGAGAAGTGCACAGAAAATGAGAAAATCAAAAACAGTATAAAATTAAAAAATATACAGTCACCTCGTTTTGCAAGTAACGCGGTTTGCAAGTGTTTTGCAAGACGAGCAAAACACTCGAGCAAATCGAGCATTGACTTGATTTGTGAGCACTGGCATGTCCTGTGGGTTTGTGCTGCGTGCCGGTGCAAGATCGTGGTAAGGGCTTGTGTTTGGGCAGGTGGGCGATGCCGGTTTGCGGAGGGGAGGGGCGTTCACAAGTGGGGGGATGCCGGTTCTCGGGGTGGGGGGGGAGAAGCATGCCAGTGGCCTCAGGGGTGGGGGGTCTTTTGGGGATGTTTTGGGGAGAGGTGGAGCAGCGCCGGTGGCCTTGGGGGGCGGGGGGGGAACCAATCAAGTGAGTTTCCCTTCCTATGGGGAAACCCGCTTTGATAGACAAGCACTTTGGCTTACGAGCAGGCTTCTGGAACGAATTATGCTCGTAAACCAAGGTTCCACTGTATATATATATAAAAATTAGTCACAACTTAGGGTGGCTTGGGATTTATGAGGATTCGCACCACTGCGCGTTAAGCTACTCGGGTGACAGTCTGATGATCCCATTTAAGTACCTCTTTCATTCAATGCTATTTTCTATATAGGGTGCTTTTGAATATTTAATCTATATATAGGGACAGTTGGCCCTTTTGTCAGCTGGGAGCAGAGGTAAGCAGCAAGAATCTTAAAATCTACAAGTTCTGAATTACATACAAATCCAACTTAAGCACAGCTTTAAAAACGTAACTCATTCTTAACACAGGGACTGCCTGTACTGTATAAAGACTGAGCAACCTCTTGCTTAGGAATTCATTGTGAACCCTATTTACTGAGCTGCATTAGTTGCTTAACTTGGGCATTATCACATGATAACAACACAGGCTTTCATAATTGCTAAAAGTGGTACCATAACAATTTCTACATTAAGCCCCTAACAGTAGATGTAGATGTAGAACGGGCAAGGGATATGCCTTATAAACACAAACCATGGTTAGTAGACTTCAAAAATTATTGCTAATTGCATCACATTATCTGCCACTTTTCTGTGTGTTATCTGAATAGCAAAATGTTCAGAACACTCCCAGCACCAAATTTTGAGGTTTTTTTTGCAATTACCACTTGCTAATTTGGACCAGTAATAAATGGGAACTGCGAAGCCTTTCTGCACTTTAGTAAATAAGGCCTTGTATGTAATAGTGCTCTGAACAGTCAACATTTTGAAAAGCACTGGCCATTAGTAGCAAAATGTGACCTGGATGTTCAATGCCAGACCTAATGTGGGCACCAGCATTGAATATTGAGGTCATAGGTGGCCACTGGAACTTATTTGGGTGCCAGCAGTATTCAAACCAGTACTCGGTAAACGCCTGGATTAAGTTAGGACAGCCTTTTTGCTGTCCTAACATAATCTGGGCACGTACCCAGTTGGCAGACTGAATATATATGCAAACTGGGTAAATCAAGTTTCAAGTTTATTGAGATTTTGATTTAAACGCAATATCAAATATTTTCAATGCGTATAACAAAAAATAAATTCAGGGAAATAAATAAAACCATTTGAACTATAAACATACAAACATATCCATAGATGTTTAAAAATACATAAGGAATACAAGGATAAACTACATTTGTTTAAAATAAAAAAAACAAAAGAAAAAACATTTAGGGAAGAACATTAAGAAGGGTAAAAAACAAACAAACAAAAAAAAACCTGATTTTTTGTGAAACTTGGTCTAAAATACATATTTAAAAGAAAGCTTAATCTAAGAGTTAGTAGGAGGATCATAAAAAGAGAAAAAAATAATCTAATCTAAGAATCATATCCATCTTTATAAAGATAGCTTTTTAAATTACTTTTAAATTTCTCTAAAGAGGTTTCAGCGCGTAAAGAGGTTGGAAGTTTGTTCCAGATCTGAGGTCCCAAAATAGAAAAGGTTGTAGTTCTTCTGGTGCCAATCACTTTCAATGATGGAATGGTCAGCAAATACTGATCTGCTGATCTAAGAGATCTAGCTGGGGAATAAGGTATTAAATATCGATATAAAAATATTGGGGTATTAGTTTTCTGAATTTTGAATGTTAGCAGCGCAATTTTGTATGTTATTCTATGTGGGATCTGTAGCCAATGCGCTTCTCGCAGGCATCTCATTGACTCCACCCCCAGGACTGCCCCAGTACTTATCAGCTGATGTTGCAGCAGTCACATCACATTTTCAGCAGTACTGTGCAGTGAAGAGCCACTGAAAATCTGGGAATAGACTGCTCCCTGCAGTTTAACCAGCCCAAACATCCAAGTTGGGGCAGTCCCCATCGAGGGTTGTACACTTAGACCAGTGATTTTCCACTTTTCTCGTTCCGTCAGAAAATTATGGAACGAGAAAAGTGGAAAATCACTGAACTAAGTGTGTAGTTGGAGACTGCCGCAGTTTTCTTGGTTGGGTTGAGAACTTTTCAGTGGCCCCCTCGTAGTTACTATAGGAAGCGAGCAAAATTGAAATGAACACATTTCAAAGATTTGAAGAGCATTTCAGGCATTTGAGCGCCGCAATGGAGGACTTTGGGGGCTGTGCATTTGAGACGATTCCATACTGCCTATGCTTACTATTAGCTGTTCAGTTCTGTTGCTCCATAAGCCTATGAATATTAGGGCTCCTTTTACAAAGCCGCGCTAGTGGTTTTAACGCACGCACCGGATTAGCTTGTGTTATAGCGTGCGCTAGCCAGAAATCTATCTCCTGCTCCAAAGGTGGGGGTAGCGGCTAGCGCGTGTGGCAATTTAGCGCGCGCTATTCCGCACGTTAATGGCCCTAGTGCGGCTTTGTAAAAGGAGCCCTTAGTTGTGTTTGTGGCTGAGAAAGATTTAAGTGCGCTGTGATTTGCATACAGAATATAAATGTATGGAATACAAGTATGAGTATGACTGTGTGCAGTCTTGTAAATTTGCATTTAAAAAAGGCATTATGTAAGGCAAGAGCAATGGGAAATACTGTGTAATAATAATGATAACTTTATCCTTTTATACCGCCATAACCAAAAGTTGTAGGCGGTTTACACTAAAAAGAGCTGGACAATCAGCGAAATACAATGCTACAGTATAAAATGAAAATATTTGTAAAATAGAATTTCAATTAAAAAAAAACTCTCATTAAGTAATAAACTTATCGAACAAAGTGGTCTTAATTAATTTCCAAAAACAGCAATAGGATAACATTGCTTGCTGAATACATTTACCTAACCAAGATTGTTGCCTACCAGCTTGAAATGTAGACATTAGGGTCAGCTGATGTTTTTATTATTATGTTTATGATCTCTGGCTATTAAAACAATAGCTATTAGAAGGCAACTTCTGCATGACAAATATGTATCCAGTGTTGAAAAAAGTTTGAAAAAGATCAAACTTTTGTGTGTGCTTGTGTGGAAGAAGAATGTTTGGAGGTTTGTTTTTTTTACATTTTTCCAAGTCCAGAAGAGTTTTTAAATGTGAAAATAAATCCAAGACAATAAGGGAACTGGCCATATTTCATCATCCACGTAAGACAATCCAGTTGAATTTCAAGTTTTAAGCTTATTTTGGAATTTTCTACCTCACCCATTAGATGAGCCATCTGGGCAGTTTGGTCCCGATTCTAGAAAAGACATCTAAAGTTCGGCACCTAGATTGGCATACCTAGCCAATCTAGGTGCCTAATTTAATTATAGGCAGTCCCCGGGTTAAGAATGTCCGGTTTACATCGGACTCGTCTTTACGAATTGGGGTCCTGCCTCTCCTTGTGCCAACGTGCTCATCTTCCCCCTTTCCTGTCCAAATGCGACCCTCCTCCTCTCTTCCATGTCCCTACATGCCCCTCATCCTTCCCTCTATTCTGCATCCCAAATTCAGGCCTTCTTCCTTCCACGGGTGTTTACCTCCACTGGCCAGCTGCCTCCTCCCAGCCACACTTCTCAAAGCCATGAGCAGCAGCTCCTGCACGCGGCCTGCAGCTGACCCAGAAGCCTTCCCTCTGACATCAGAGAGAAGGCTTCTGCGTCAGCCTTGGGCCGTGTGAAGGAACCGCAGCCATGGCTTTGCAAAAAGAAGTGCGGCTGGGAGGAGGGAGCTGGCCAGCTGAAGTAAACACCTGTGAAAGGGAGAAAGGCACAAATTTTGGATACAGAATGGAGGGAAGGACGAAAGGCAAGTTGAGACAGGAAGGGAGGAAGAGGTAGCATGGCACAGAAAGGGATAAGCAGGGTCCTGTTGGCACACAGAAGGAAGGGAGGGAGCACAAATTTTGGACAAAGGATGGAAGGAATGAAGAAAGGGAGGGAGCATGACCTTGGGACACAATGGAAGGAGGGAGGGGAGCATGAACTAGGGACATAAGATGGAAGAATGGAGGGAATGAAGGAAAGAGATGGTTAGATGTGGAGGGAATAGAAAGGGAGAATTGTTGGGCAGGGTGTCTGAGTGAGAGGGAAACAGAGATGGTGCACATGGGGAAATGAAGAAAGAGGAGAAATATTGGGCATAGTGGTGGGATAGGTGTGAGGTACAGATTCATGCGGAAGAAAGAAATGAGAGAGAGAAATGTATGTGGTGGTGGAGAGGGAACAGTGGTACGGATGAAGAACAAAAGTAAGTGTACTTTATTTTGAGGATTGTTTAATGTTATTTAATGTTTAATAGACCGAATATCTGAATGTTTTTATAGACTGTGTACTGTACAGGATCCGAGTTACATTACACAAACCGAGTTACATTTCACGAAACACCTAACCTCCAAACTCTCTCACCATATCTGGAAACAGCCTTTCCCAACACCTGAAGACGTACTGAGGGAGGTACTGCTCTGCCAAGGAGAAGAAAATTAATTGGAATACCTTGCCTGCTGGCATTCAGACTTGGGGAAAGGTAAACTTTGGTTGGTTTCATACAAAAAAGTGTTTCAGTATTTTAAGTTGCACTTCAGAGCATAAGATCAGATTAGGGCACAATAGCTGTTGAGGAAAGTCTCTGTTTGGTGTTAACACCCCAAGGTGGAGCTTTTTGATTTAGATTCAAACAGTTTTTATTGATGCAAATATCATCAAATACAATAAATACAGCATCAAAAGACATCAATAATGCATCAATTATTAATAAACATAATAAAAGACAAATTCCAATATCAATAAACCCCCACTTATCTATATGAGTTTGAACTTTTACCATCCCTCTCCATACCCACCCCTTCCCACCCAATAGTACTCTCTACCCAATGATACACTCATTATTTGACTAAATAAAAATCCCAATTAAGATTTATAGGCTCTTCAGTCAACCAGTAACAGGGCATTGCTTTGGTAGAATTTTTCTATTCTTAATTTTGTCTTTTTTTTTTATCCCGGTATATTTATTTTTAAAATTTCTATCCTGCTTATCAATTAAGCATACTGAATTTATTTTATTAAAGTATAAAAAGAAACAATATTCTGTACAATTGTCATTTTATAAATCAGACTTCTGGCTGTCAAACTTTGTTTATAAATGTTTATCAACACAGCTACAATACTACTTTATCCTAAAGCAAAAAAAAGAAAGAAAAGAAATAGAAAATTTGTCTACCTTTGTTTGGTTTCTGTTTTCTTCATCTTCTCATCATTCTTTTCCTTCCATCCACTGTCATTTCTATGCCTCTACCAGAAACTGTCTGCCTCTCCCTTCCATCTCTCCCCCCCCCCCCCCCATTAGTATGGCATCTGTTTTATTTCATTCCATCTCTCACTCCCTGCACCCAGGTGGTTTTTAGCATCCTCCTTTCCTCCCTTCTAATCTGATATCTTCCTCCTCCCTCTCCCCCAATGGTCTCTCCTCTCCCTTCCCCTTCCTTTTCTTTTCTGCTCTTCCTTCTCAATTTATTTTCTATCTCTTGTCTACTTTCTTACTTTCCAGTCCTCAATTTCCCTTTCATTGTGTCTACCTACAACTTGATACCTCTTTCTCTCACCCCTTCCAGTATCTCATTCCCCTCTCTCTCTTTCCTCTCACATTCAACGTCTGCTCCCCTTTTTCTCATTCCCACTTTCTTCTAGTGTCTGCTCCCTCTCTCTCCACTTTCAGTGTCTGCTCCCTCTCTCTCCCCATCTCTTCAGCATCTGTTTCCCTCTCCCTTACCCCTCTCGCTCCACTTCCCTTCAGAGTAGTTGTAATTTAATGTAGTCCTGTAAAATTCTAGCCTACATTTCTGGAACCTATCTTCTGGAACCTATCTTCGATGCAGGCCACAATTTTCAAAATAGTGCCATAGTTTGAGTGACGTGCCACCAGTGCTGTTTTATCCAGACGCTGGCTGATTCTGGTGCTGTTTTGAGAATCCGGGCCTAAGTGTATAGATTGCTAATGAGTACAACCAATTATTTTTGTAAGAGTGCAAAGTTACATGAGCCTTTTCAACCCAAGAAAATAATATTTATTGAGATGAATTTGACAATGCATCTTTAAGCTTCTCATTCTATAGCAGGTTGCCAACATTTAAGCACCTGTTGTATGCTTACATTTCTGGAATACTAGCATTTACAGATTGTACTAGTGCACTTGACTACTACTGTATAATTATGTGACAAAATGCTATGTCGTAATTGTCAGAGTTGTAGCACATAGCATATTTTACATTTCAGCCAAATACGAATAATGAAAAATATTATTTGGTCGAATACAAACACTGAATATTAATATTGGACACTGAGCTTTAGCATAAAAAAACAATAAAAGAAACAACATGAAATCAGAGAGTGAGTGATTATTTAAGTAGGATTTAGCACAGTAGATCCCCAGATTATTTGTATTTTAATTTAAATCACTGTTAGACTGAAAACAAATAATGTATTCATTGCTGAATCGAATATGAATGCAGTACAGCCTTAGTTAAAGCTGCATTTACATAGGCGGGACATAGGTGAGGCTGACATTTACATATGATTTATGAGCATAAATGTCACATTTAAGTGTTAACATACACCAGCCACAGATCTTGCATATGAGTTAATGCCTAAAGGTATGTATGCAGACTTATGTTAGTATTCTGAAATGGCGATTATGCACCTAATCTACAAAAATAATTCACTGTGCAATAAAATCCACAAAAAAATAACTTACCGTATTTTTGGCTTCATAAGACACACCTGACCATAAGACGCACCCAGTTCTAGAGAAGGAAAAAACAAGAAAAAAAAATTTCTGAACTAAATGGTGTGCCCTGTACCCTGTCCCTCCCTCTGGTGGTAGGTCAGGACAGGGTACAGGGCACATCTAGTGATGGGTACATCTTATGATAGGCAGCCCCAAGCCAGTCCGCCCCAAGTCAGCCTGTCTCAAACCAGCCAGCCAGTCCGCCCCAGGCCAGCCAACCAGCCAGCCCCAGGCCAGCCTCCCAGCCCCAGGCCACCCACCCAGCAAGCCCCAAACCAGCCAGCCAGCCCCAGACCAGCCAGTCAGCCCCAGGCCACCCAGCCAGCCAGCCCCAGGCAAGTCAGACATCCAGCCCAAACAAAGCCAGCCAGCCACCCAGCCAGCCCCAGGCCACTCAGCCAGGCCCAAACCAGCCAGCCCCAGGCTACCCAGCCAGCCAGCCCCCCTGTATCTTTTTTAATCCTGCCCCCTGCTCGTGGGTCCATTGGCTCCAGCCCACCTCCCTTGCTCATGGGCCCAGCAACTCCAGCCGGCTTCCCTCCCTCCCTGACGCGGCACCTACCGGTACCTTGCAGACGGTGCTCGGTGGCTTCTCCTTGTTTTCCGGCCTCTGGCGCAGAGATCAGCAGCACAGACATCAGAAGCAACTTTACGCTCTCCTGCTCGGCCCCGCGCTGCTTTCTGAATGGCTGCCATAATTTCTCACGAGTCCTGCGAAAACCTTTGGCAGCCATTCGGAAAGCAGCATGCGGCCGAGTAGGAGAGCGTAAAACTTGCTCCTGACGTCTGTGCTGCTGATCTCTGCAGGCCGGGAAAAAAAGCGGAGGATACACGCTGGACCACCAGGATAAAAAGGCGGAACAACGATTACAGATGGGGGGAGGGTTAAAAAAATTGGTGCTATGGTGGTAGCGGGTGGGTGGGGTTTTTTTTAAAAAAAAAGATGCAGTGGCGACAGCAGGCAGGATGTGTGTGTGTTTTAAAATAAAGGTGGTGCGGTGGGGTAACAAAATTTGTACCTTCGCTTCATAAGATGCACCGAGATTGCCATCCACTTTTGGGTGGAAAAAAGTGTATCTTATGGAGCAAAAAATACAGTGCTTATAAGTCTGGCATGTGTGTGTTTTCCTATTAGGATAATTTGGAGAATGCTTCCAAATAGTAATCATGCTTTTGTTCTTGTGAGGTTATGGTCTGAACAAAATTACCGTCATAGATGTTTGACATCTGCTTTTCAACCAGACCGGGTAAAATTGTGTTCCAAACTGCCAGTTCTTTGAAATTAATCTCCAGGTCCATTCATTTTTAATTACTGAAATGTCCAATCACTGCAAGTGAGCAAGAAAATACAGGTACTTAAGGTAAGTGTTTTTAATCAGGACGTGGGGGGAAAAGGTATCAGTATTAAATAACAGATGTACAAAGGTGACCCCGGTCTTCTGTCGCCCAAATCGTGGCCTTTTGCAGCATGCCGTGCATCTTTCAGCCATCATGTCCACACGGTACCTTAAAATAAAATTTGTGATAAATGTGCAGTTTAACTAATTTATGGTGCTATGATGTGCTCAGGGCTACAGAGTAGATGAAAATCTTAAATGGAGCTTGAACAGCTTACTTCACAACAAGAAATCAATGTGCCAGAGCCTAGCTATTCACTGAAGTTAGGCATTTCACAAAAAGAAGAAGAAGAAAAAAAAGTGACTATCTTTACGTTCGAGGCAGCTGGTGGGTCCCTAATTAACTGAAATATTCTAGGTAAGTTAATGGAAACTATTACTGCAGCCTAAACCTTATAACATACTGATTGCATATGTGTTCAGTGTCAGTAGCTGAAGAGGTTCTGTTTTATATATATAGCTGCTGTCACTTGGTACCCTACACGTTAGGTTTCTAACCCAAGTAAAGCCATTTTGAACTCAAAGCTTAATATTCCCATAATTGGGTATTACCATTGCATTTATAGGTCTGCTGCATAACATTCACATTCCAGATCTCCTTATTCTTTGACATGCAGAGGGGAATTTTAAAACAGGGTGCCTAGACACATGGCGGAGGGGAAGGGGGGGGCAGTCTGCCCTGGGTGCCATGTTGGTGTGGGCACCGGTACCCCTCCTCTTCCCACTCCTCCCCTCACCACGTACACACCTCCCCTTCACTTCCCCCATACCTCTAATTGTTTCCCCCTCACCCCTACTGATGTCACTTTCGGGTGCCGGGGAAGGTAAGAGGGTTCACTCACGGCAGAGGGGCGCGGGGAAGGAGTGGAGAGTGGAAATGAGGGCAGGGGAGGAGCGCCACTACCCTGAGTGCCTCTCACCTTTGCTAGGCCACTGCCTAGACATGGCAAATAGAGAATGACATGGTGACAGAATTCATCACCGTTCCAGTCTCCACAGATAACTGCGGGAAACCGTCCCCTTGGCATTCTTTATGGAGAGAGGGAAGAATCAGAGTATGAATGGGCACAGCAACTGACCCTCAAGCTTTGCATTGAAGAATGCTGATATAGAAGGACTGAGGTTGAGATAGATACTAAAGAATGACAGTCTCTGGTATTCAGATATTGTGATGTCATAATGCCTCATTCCACCAATGCCTAAGAGCCAACCTCATCAGTGATGTCAGAATGGCTTCATTATCCTATACTTGGCTCACATAAGAATCAGAGTATGAATGGGTACAGCCAGTGACCCTCAAGCCTTGCACTGAAGAATGCTGGTCTAGAAGGACTGAGGTTCAGGTAGACACTAAAGAATGACACAGGATGGTTTCCCGTGATTATCCGTGGGGACGGGAACAGTGATGAATTCTTTCACCGTGTCATAGGAAAAATTATGATCGATTAAGTTATAGTTTTTGGTGGAATTCATTGTGTCACATTTTCAAAATGGAAAGAACACTAGCCATTCAGAAAGGATGAGCGGACTGCAGGGCACGATGAACCACTGCTCTGACCCGGCATGGGCAAATCTTATGTTCTTATCTTAACAAAATTGTAAGTTTCAAGTTAAACTGTATCTGTTCTTCACCATCTTGGGTGAATCTCTTCATAAAGACAGTTAATATATCCTAATAAATAAATACAATAGCTACAAATTTATGCATGTAAATGTTTATATTACCATGTGTATAAATGCCTGCCCCCCCTCCCCCCCAAAATCAACCTAAGTGCTATTCCAAAAAATACATGCAAATCTCTGTCAAAATGGAGGCTGAGATCTGCCATGCTCGGTTTAGCAGAGAAAACAATAGACTGCAGACCACCACATGAAGGCAGGAGTAGAAAGAGGGCTTTAGTGTACCAAAGAAATACTAAGCCCTAGTGGCCACGTTTCGCCCAGAAAGCCTGCTTCAGGGGCATTGACTAGAGAGAGGTGTAAATCAATGCACGCTGTGAGCTTGGCAGCTGTGTGCTGGGAATCCACAGGAATAGCTTGAAGGCAATTGCCAGTGAGAGCTAATTCTTTATTCTCAATCTTTCATCTATTGTGACACACCTGACAGACAACATTCATGTACGTGGCACACCAAACCCTAAAATTCACAGCTGAACAAAGCATGCTTAAATATTTCATTGCTTAATTGTAAGTTTAGGATGAATTTGCCTATCACGTATCAAAAGGCTCTATGCAACACATCAATCCCAGATTTCCCACTTGTCATACAACTAAACAAATATATATTATCAAATTCTGGTGTCACCTCAGTAACAGCAACACAAATTCCTTCCACTGCCAGATACTTTGAAGCAACAGAGACTATATAGCAAACAGAAGCTATGGACAACAGACTTGCAACACTTTCTGTTGGGGCTAAAGGCAGCAGTTATTAAAGGTGGTATTGGTGGAAGCAGAAATAGGGACCCATTATGGGATTTCAAGAACCTGACTCTCAAGATTGCTGGCCCTAGCTTGTAGACCACAGGCTTGCTGTCTACACCTGATTTTTTTGTGACATACCTCCAACCTCCTGGGGACACACCCGTGTCCCAACACACACTGGTCTAGAGGGAAGTGTGCATTGCTTTACACTCCTCTCTAGTCAATGCCCCTGAGGCAGCCTTTGTAGCCGAAACATGGCCACATTATGATTGAAGAAAATTCAAACTATTGAAAAACATAGCTGTTCAATTAATTTTGAAGGCCCATAACACCTTTGCTAAGCATATTACACTGGCTTTGCACGGAAATATTCTGTTTTATAAGTTAGTTCGGTCTGTTACAGCTAGGAATCCATTATTATTGCAGTTTCATAATCCAAAGGGTCTACATTCTAAAATAGGTTTTCTTCTTATTTTGCTTACTTGGCAGCACAGTTCTAGAATTCTCTTCCTATAAAAGTCAGAGCACTTACAAGCTTTCTTCATACATATATTGGTTAGATAACATAGACGCTTTTAGTCCTCATTGCATCTATGATTTGAATGTAAGCAACATTTTAATTGTAAAATCTTCTTGATTTTAATTTATTTTTGTACATTTCTTATGTTAAAATTTCAATAAAAATATTTTTTTAAATGAAAAATAATTTTTTTTTTAATGTAGCCCCAGTTAAAAGCGTAATAATGTTCTTTTTCAGCGATTGTCTGAACTCTTATTATTATGTTAACTGCATAGAATTTAAATGATTTTGCTGGCTACAAGAAAGTAATGGCATCATAAGAACTTAAGAATTGCCGCTGCTGGGTCAAACCAGTGGTCCATTGCGCCCAGCAGTCCGCTCACGCGGCGGCCCCCAGGTCAAAGACCTGTGCCCTAACCGAGACCAGCCCTACCAGCGTATATTCTTGTTCAGCAGGAACTTGTCTAACTTTGTCTTGAATCCCTGGAGGGTGTTTTCCCTTATAACAGACTCCGGAAGAGCATTCCAGTTCTCTACCACTCTCTGGGTGAAGAAGAACTTCCTTACGTTTGTACGGAATCTATCCCCTTTTAACTTTAAAGAGTGCCCTCTCTTTAGTACTTCGTCCTGCCTGAGGTTTACCATAGAGAGGAGGAGACATGCTGAGGAAGGCTCTAGGAAAAGATTGAGGAAGCAAAGATAACACAGGCACTGAGAGCTAGAAGAGATGGGTTTTGAGGGAAAGAGAGGCTGAGGGAAGACACGGACAATGGACAGGGAGAGGAACTGTGCTGGATTCAAAGAGCAGGGGGCTGAGAAAAGAGTTCTGAGAAGAGAGAGGATCAGGTTGGAGGGATGGAAGTGGCAGGAAAAGTGAAACTAAGAAGAAAAAAAAAAAAAGAACGAGCAACGAAAAGACCCAACTGACATGATGGCAGATAAAGGCCAAATGACCCATCCAGCCTGCCCATCTGTAGCATCCATTATTTCCTCCTCTCTCTAAGACAGGGGTGTCAAAGTCCCTCCTCGAGGGCCGCAATCCAGTCGGGTTTCCAGGATTTCCCCAATGGATATACATGAGATCTGTTAGTATACAATGAGCGCAGGGAAATACTGAAAACCCGACTGGATTGCGGCCCTCGAGGAGGGACTTTGACACTCCTGCTCTAAGAGATGCAATGTTTATGTTTATTTAAGATTTGATATACCACTCCTTTATTTTACTGACCTAAGCGGTTTACAATGCATCAAACTAAAATGAAATGTCTCTTAAAGTTGCATGTACAATTTGGGCACATGCCCAATTTACGCATGTAATTTAATTGAGCCAATTACTGCCAAAAATTGACTATTGAATCTAGTTTCAAGTTTATTAGGATTTTATATACCGCCTATCAAGGTTATCTAAGCGGTTTTTACAATCAGGTACTCAAGCATTTTTCTTATCTGTCCTGGTGGGCTCACAATCTATCTAACGGTGGTAATTGGCAACATTTTGAATTTATGTGCACACCTTGCTAGGTACTATTGTTTGACGAAAACGTGTGTAAATTGTGTAGTGCGCAACTGAAAGGGGCTTGGCCAAGGGAGGGGTATGAGTGGGTCAGGGGTGATCGCTAACGTTGCAGGCAGTGTAATAGAACCTGGGGAATCTGCACCCAGTTTAAATGTGGGGATTTACACCAGGGTTCAGTTGGTTTAAATCCTTTCACCCCAAATTGGGTGCAGAGCCCGGTGTTAAGTGCTATTAAATGGAGCACTATTTATAGAATAATGCTTAGCGCTCATTTGTGGGCGTGTGTGGTGCAGCGGTTAGAGCTACAGCCTTGGCACCCTGATGTTGTGGGTTCAACTCCTGCACTGATCCTGGCAAACCTGAGCAAGTCACTTAAGAACATAAGAAGTTGCCTCCGCTGAGGCAGACCAGAGGTCCATCTTGCCCAGCGGTCCGCACCCGCGGTGGCCCATCAGGCCTAATTGCCTGAACAGTGCCTGAATAGTGCCTCTAATCCTATCCCTATAACCTACCTCTACTCCTATCTGTACCTATCAATCCCTTTGTCCTCCAGGTACCTATCCAAACCTTCTTTGAAGCTCTGTAGCGTGCTCCTGCTTATCACATCCTCCGGTAGCGCGTTCCATGTATCCATGGGTATTCACAGAATCTAGTCCAACATGTGTTAAAAGTCAAAGCTAAGATGTGCTAAGTACAAAATCTCAGCGTTAACAGTTTGGGGAAGTTCACAGTATTTTGGAGGCAGCAGCTGTGCAGTTGATACAGAGCAATGGTAGCAACCATGCATTAATTGCACAAGCAATAATGTAGAATCCAATTAGTTTTGGAGGTGTTGCTACCTTCACCGTTGTTAACTGCTGCATTAGAAGTACACAACACATAATCCCTGCTCATACAACACTCCCGACAGAAAGTTCTTTCTTAGCATGAGCCAAGTGCTATATTAAACACCTGACAGTTAATACTGTGCTCTTAATGGATGTTAAAAACTGTGTTGAACCCCTAACCCAGCTTAGTAAGTAGACCACTATGCAAAGAACTAGGTGGAGAGGATGTGGGGTTCAGAAAACTGGAAGAGCAAATTAATGAGTTCAGTGTCATCGAGTTGGACTTCCCTTTATCTTTCCGTTCAGGTTGTTGTAATAAAGAGCCCTTTAAGGGACTTAAATCATCCACAAATTTGGACAAACAAATCCTGACCTTTAAGTTTTCATGGGCACCATTATTTAGATTCTTTTCCGAAGCATCCGATTACCAAACTTCTTAAGTTGGTACAGCGTAGTTTGCATGTTTGTTTTGGAAACTGTCTTCTAGGCTTTGCTTTAATAAGCAGTTGAAATCCCTATTTGTTCTCCTCTGGGCAGTTGCTCTTCTGGTAATGCAAACAGTTACCTGCTCCTCCCCAGGGTTTTATTAAGAAACACATATAATCTTTCTGGCTAAAATAAGCAGGTATAGGCTTTTCTCACAGGGCAGCGTGCCAGGCTGCTTTCAGGCCACTTGGTTCATATGGGTGAATGAGTAAACAAAGGTTATAATTATCAGTCTGCAATTTACTTAAATGAAACCTCCTCTGTTTGTTGGAACACTAAACTAAACATCGCACATTTGGTTTCAAAAATAATGATTTGAAACAGCTTTTTTTTGCCTTTACCAAGCGTTCAACTTGATAAAGGCTGATGCAAATCTCTTGTACTAGAAATGTGTAAATTGTTTGGTTGTTGGTTTTTTGTTGTTTTTTTTTGTAGCAAAAAGAATATCGGGTCCTATTTTCTCATCTGTGATAGGTTTTTATGCAGCTTTTAAAGAAAAACTGTAACACAGCTACAGTTACTTGCTCTTAATAAAAACATATACCAACTGGTAGGTTCCAATATGCACGCAAAAGATACAGAATACTAGCACGAACAAGCATAAGTATTCTATCCGGCTGATATTCAACAACAGGGGTTTTATGTCTGCAGTCTGGATATTCAATCCTGAGCCATGTCCAGGCACCGCCACTGAATATACGGTTGTAGGTAGGCCTCTAAAACTTAGGTGGTGTCACAAACCCTCCGCAGCGCATGGCTGTCGTGTGACAAACACCGGGATTCTGGCGTGTCCCCTCTAACCAGGGGTACCTTCAGGACTTTTCAGGTGGCCCTAGGCAACTGCCTAGGCCTGAGAGATACAAGGCAAGCAAAGGGTTTCAAAATATCACCAGTCAAACCAAGTTCTTAAGAAAGAATATGATGTTTATTCTGACCCAGTGGTCAAAAGATGCAACATAAAACAAAAATCACTTTTGCATTTCATTCAAAAATAAAGTCAATTGTAAAAAAATAAAGCTTTAACAAAACCACAATCTCCTGTAGTTGGTTATTCCTGGAATCATGTGCTCTGACTCAGGATTGCTTTACACTAGTGTTCACTCACAATTCAAACTTTCTCTCAGCATTAATATCAACGGCATGTAACAGCAGATTTCAGCAGCCAAATAAAGTTTGAAATATACCTTTGCTGTAAATCCAAATTAAACCAAAACTCTTTAGGCAATATAGCTCTTGCAAACAGATCAGCTTTTCCCTCAGCTCCCTCGTGCAGGCAAAACACACAGCTGAGAAAGATAAGCTAATTAGCTTCAGGAACGGGAGTCACAGCAGGATTTCCAAAGTTCAAAACCATAAGAACATAAGCAGTGCCTCCGCCGGGTCAGACCATAGGTCCATCCTGCCCGGCAGTCCACTCCCACGGCGGCCCAAACAGGTCACGACCTGTCTGAATCACCAGAAGGGGCTCCCTTGCCACCTTGGTTTCTCATTGAAGTCCTATCTTCCCATCGTAGTCCTAACCCTCCGGTCTTGCACATGCACGACCTATTGGGTTTCTATACATATTACCTGGTTAGCTTTCTATACCTGTGTTACATCCCAGCATCTCTCTCAGTATCCCACGATCACTTTATCCCTCAGGAATCCGTCCAATCCCTGTTTGAATCCCTGTACCGTACTCTGCCTGATCACTTCCTCCGGTAGCGCATTCCAAGTGTCCACGACCCTTTGGGTGAAAAAAAACTTCCTTGCATTTGTTTTGAACCTATCTCCCTTCAGTTTCTCCGAATGCCCCCTCGTACTTGTTGTCCCCTTCAGTCTGAAGAATCTGTCCCTATCCACCCTCTCTATGCCCCTCATGATCTTGAAGGTCTCTATCATATCTCCCCTGAGCCTCCTTTTTTCCAGAGAGAAGAGCCCCAGCCTATCCAACCTCTCGGCGTATGGGCAGTGTTCCAGCCCTTTTACCAGTTTCGTTGCTCTCCTTTGGACTCTCTCAAGTACCGCCATGTCCTTCTTGAGGTGTGGCGACCAATACTGAGCGCAGTATTCCAGATGTGGATGCACCATCGCTCGATACAATGGCATGATGACTTCTCGCGTCCTGGTTGTTATGCCCCTCTTTATGATGCCCAGCATCCTGTTGGCTTTTTTCGAGGCTGCTGCGCACTGTGCAGATGGCTTCAGTGATGCATCCACCAGCACACCCAAGTCTTTCTCAAGTCTGCTGTCTCCCAACAATGCCCCCCCCCAATTTGTAGTTGAACAACGGGTTCTTTTTCCCTATATGCATGACCTTGCATTTTTCCACGTTAAAGCGCATTTGCCATTTGTTTGCCCAGTCTTCCAGCTTGTCCAGGTCCCTTTGCAGGTCCTCACACTCCTCCCTGGACCTAACTCTACCGCACAGTTTGGTATCGTCTGCAAATTTTATAACCTCGCACTTTGCCTCCTTTTCCAGGTCATTGATAAATATGTTGAAGAGTAACGGCCCCAGCACCGATCCCTGTGGCACACCGCTCGTGACTCCCCGCCAGTCAGAATATTGGCCCTTCACTCCAACCCTCTGCAGTCTACCCGACAACCAGTGCTTGATCCATCTGTGCACATCCCCTCCCACCCCGTGGTTCCACAGCTTCCTAAGCAGCCTTTCATGTGGCACCTTGTCGAAAGCCTTTTGAAAATCGAGGTAAATGATGTCTATGGGTTCCCCATTGTCCACCCGACTGCTTATTCCCTCAAAGAAGTACAGAAGGTTCGTTAGGCACGACCTTCCCTTACAGAATCCGTGCTAGCTTGTTCTCAGTAGGCCATTCCTCTCGATGTGCTCGCAAATGCCGTCCTTGATCATAGCTTCCACCATCTTCCCTATAATTGAAGTCAGGCTCACCGGCCTGTAGTTCCCGGGGTCACCCCTCGATCCCTTCTTGAAGATAGGTGTGACATTCGCCAATTTCCAGTCCTCTGGTACCTCACCAGTTTTCAAGGATAGGTTGCAAACATGCTGGATTGTGCCCGCTATTTCTTGTCTTAGTTCCTTCAGAACCCTTGGGTGGATCCCATCCGGGCCCGGTGATTTACCGCATTTTAACCTGTCTATCTGTTTGAGGACATCCTCCTTACTTACCTCTATGTGCTCCAATTTTTCGGCCTGTTCCCCACTCATGAGCTCCTCTGAGTCCGGTATATTAGATGTGTCTTCGCTCGTGAAAACCGACGAGAAGAACGTGTTCAACCTCTCAGCTACCTCTTTATCCTCCTTAATCACTCCCTTCCTATCCCCATCGTCCAACGGCCCCACCTCCTCTCTCGCTGGTCGCTTCCCCTTTACGTAACTGAAGAATGCCTTGAAGTTTTTCGCCTCCCTGGCCAGCCCCTCTTCGTATTCCCCTTTCGCTTTTCTAACCTCTTGGTGGCATTCCTTTTGGCATTTCCTGTGCGCCTGGTGATTTTCCTCCGTTGGGTCCTTTTTCCATCTCCGGAAGGATACTTTTTTGTCATTTATTGCCCTCTTTACTTCAGTTGACATCCAAACCTGGTCCTTTGATCGCTTGTTCTTGAGGCCTTTCCTGAAACTGGGGACGTACATTCTTTGTGCTTCCTGCAGGGTGTCCCTGAATAGGGTCCAGGCGCTTCCCACAGTCTCCATCCTAAAGATGTTTCTGAGCTTCCTCCCCACCATTTCCCTCATAGCAACATAGTTCCCTTTCTTGAAGTTGAGCGCAGTTGTTGCGGTCCTCCTTACTATGGGTGTCCCCCTTTCTAATGTGAATCTGATCGCATTGTGATCACTGTTGCCTAGTGGTCCTCCCACTTCTACCCCTCTTGCAGGCCCCCCTAATCCGTTTAGGATGAGGTCAAGAGTAGCACCCCCTCGCGTCGGTTCTTTGACTAGTTGCTCCATGAAGCAGTCCCTCACAGCTTCTACAAATCCTGTTTCCCTAGTGCAGTTGGAGTGACCCGTACTCCAGTCTATTCCCGGGTAGTTGAAGTCCCCCATCACTGTTACACTTCCAGTCCTGCATTCCTGTCTCAATTCCGCTTCCAAGTCGTGTCCGACTCCTTCTGGCGTACCAGGTGGGCGATAGTACAGCCCCAGTTTTATGCCTGCACCCTTGTTTCCCGGCAATTTGACCCATAGCGATTCCAGCCCCTCTGCCTTCGTTGCCATATCCATCCCAACCGAGTGGATAGAGTCCTTTATATATAGTGCTATGCCTCCCCCCTTCTTGTGGGTCCTGTCCCTCCTGTAGAGCTTGTACCCCGGCAGCGCCACATCCCATTGATTTTCCTCTGTCCACCAGGTTTCTGCAATTCCAATTATATCTAGGTCCTCCCCCTTGGCCACGACTTCTAGTTCACCCATCTTGGCCATGAGGCTTCTTGCATTTGCGTATAAGCACCGCAGGTCCCGTAGGTCCCGTCGTTTTTCCTCCACCTCTGCATTTACCTGGGCCGCCTGCCCTTGGATTTCGGGCAGTTCTCCCGTTCCCTGTGCTTCTGCTTTGCCCTCAGCCTTTACCCTCTTAGCTTTCAGCTTCCCCACATTCCCACCACCCCACTTCCCCGCTTTTCCTCTGGGTTTTCTAGCTCTACTGGCCCCCTCCTGGGCTATCATCCCTTGAGCCTCTGTTTGATCCCCCTCGCCTTGTGGTACCTCTATATTGCCCTCAGCTTTCGCCCTCGTGCCACCCAGTCCCCCTGTGTCTCCATGCCCCTTAGTCTTCTCCCAGCAAGCTCCCTTTATCTGATGTTTCACTCGCTGTCTGATCATAAGATCCTCCAGTCCCTCTGCTTCCTCCCTGCAGTCAGCCCGTTCAGCATCTGTTCTGGATACTGTTGTCCGAAGCGTCAACATCAGATCAGCTGTCGGCTTTCCCCCTCTCCTCAGTTTAAAGCCCTCTCGATCTCCTTCCTCACATTGGCTGCCAGTAGTCTAGTTCCCGCTGTGCTCAGGTGCAGGCCGTCCCGCCGGTAGAGCTTGCTCTTTCCCCAGAAGGACGTCCAGTTCCTCACAAAGTAGAAGCCCTCCTCCTGGCACCATCTCCTCAACCATGCATTCACAGCCTGGAGGTCTGCCTGCCTCTTTGCATCTGCTCTCGGTACAGGCAGGATCTCCGAGAATGCTATCCTCCGTGTGCTCCGCTTCAGCTTTCGTCCCAGGACCCTGAACTGGTCAGTCAGTGTGGCCATGCTGAAGTTCCTCCGGCTCACATCATTCGTTCCGATGTGGATTATTACCGCAGTCTCCTCTGTCTCTGCTCCGTCCAGGATCCTCTCGATCCTATCAGTGATGTCTCGTTCTTGGCCCCTGGGAGACAAGACACTAGCCGGTCCTCCCTTCCTCCAGCTGCGTGACTGTCTACCTCTCTCAAGATCGAGTCTCCCACCACAATAGTAGACTTCCCTTTCCTCAGCAACCTCCTCTGCCTCAGGTCCGTGTCCTTGGTGTAGTGCGGTGTCTCTCCCTCGGGGTCCCGGTGAGTCGCGGTCTCCTCCTCTTGCGTGGTTCCTCCGCTAGGTCCTTCCCCGGTGTCGCCTTGTGGATCCTGGGTCTCATCTGCCGACATCCATCTGTGCAGCTGCTGGTCCCGTTCCTCCACCTTCCTATAGGCCTCCTCAATGAATCTCTCGAGGTCTCTCACCTGGTCCACAATGGGGCCTGCTTCATCTGTGTTCTGGGTTGACCAGCTCGTCTCCTCTGTGGTGCGCAGTCCCTCCAGTCCCTCCAGTTCCTGGACCCTGACCCTCAATCTGCCGACCTCCATCCTCAGGCTTTCCAGTTCCTGACACCGACTGCATATGTACTCCCGCCTTCCCAAGGGGAGGTAGTCGTTCATATTGCACTCTGTGCATTATACCGGAAAGTACCTCTGGGATCCTGGGTCCTCCATCGCTCTCGTAAAGTGCTGGTGTGCTCCTGCTGATTGGAGCCTGTTATTTTGTTAGCTTCAGAATCCAACTGTCATCACTGCAGGCGCTTCACAAAGGCGCGCCGAATGGCTGAGCGCCGTTGGCGCTGTGCTCTTTTAAATGTTCCCTTTCGGTCAGGGAGGGGGGCGGAGCAGGGCTCCCACGCTGCCTCTCTTCGGGAACAATCTGGATGCGCTGTCTCCCGCTGGTGGCCTGAAAGGGGGCCCGGCTGGCTGCTGTGCTCTTTTAGATGTTCCCTTTCGGTCAGGGAGAGGGGCAGAGCAGGGCTCCCACGCTGCCTCTCTTCGGGAACAATCTGGATATGCTGTCTCCCGCTGGTGGCCTGAAAGGGGGCCCGGCTGGCTGCTGTGCTCTTTTAGATGTTCCCTTTCGGTCAGGGAGAGGAGTGGAGCAGGGCTCCCACGCTGCCTCTCTTCGGGAACAATCTGGATACGCTGTCTCCCGCTGGTGGCCTGAAAGGGGGCCCGGCTGGCTGCTGTGCTCTTTTAGATGTTCCCTTTCGGTCAGGGAGAGGGGCGGAGCAGGGCTCCCACGCTGCCTCTCTTCGGGAACAATCTGGATACGCTGTCTCCCGCTGGTGGCCTGAAAGGGGGCCCGGCTGGCTGCTGTGCTCTTTTAGATGGTCCCTTTCGGTCAGGGAGAGGGGCGGAGCAGGGTTCCCACGCTGCCTCTCTTCGGGAACAATCTGGATACGCTGTCTCCCACAAACTTAAATATTCTATCTTGAGCTTCTTGTTCCCAAACTTGACTTTAAATCACTTCCATAGTTTAGGATTCAGGTAAGTATTATTCTTAACCCAAAAATACTCATAAAGCCCAAACCTATCTCACATTCTTCAGGCTTGGTTTGCACAGCAGGAAAAACATAGGCAAAAGGGAAAAAAAACACAAATTTTTCCCAGTTACTCACTCCCTTCATTCAGTGTCCATATATTCTGTCTGGCTCTCTAGCATAGGGCCAGCTACATGTACCTCCATGCTTTCCACACCATCTGGAATCTGGAAGTTTGAAGTGGGGAGGATTTCTTCCAAATCCTGCATGGGCCAATCTGGCACGGTTGTCTCTCCTGCTCGGCTCCACAGCTCCTCACATGCCTTGGGCTGTGAGAGTGACTCACCCTGGTCACTCGCTCCTCCTCCTCCTCCTGCTGCTTGTCTCAGCCTGCTTTTAAACAGCTCAGAGCCAATCCCCTTCAGCCTGTAGCGGGGGATGGGCTTTGGCTCTAAAGCAGCTTTTCTCTGCCTGGGTTTATCTAATGCAGCTATATTCCTTGTGGCTTCTCTAACTGCCCTAAAGCCCGGAGGTTGCTGTTGCCAGTTTGCCTGCCTCTGCTCCAGATCACTACTGCTCTGATCATAGGGGCAAGGGAGGTCAGCCTCAAGTTGAGCGCCAGAATCAACCTGGTCAGCTCTTCTGCACCGGATCCTATTAGGGACAGAACTAGTGCTGGTGCTGGGTTTGTCACAGTGGTAAAATGCAGTATTCAGCCCTTAACCTCATAAGATAGGACTGCTTTATATGCGGCCAAATTTATGCGGTTATGTTATGAGGTTAAGAGCTGCATATCGGCCTTTAACTGCTTAAATGCCAACTCTTCCTCCGGAACGCCTACAATTTAGCCGGTTTTGGCTGAGGATCAATAGGCATGAATATTCTGTGGTACCAACAAGCATTTTAAATGGCCAAGAACATCTCCAGGTCATTTAAATCACTTTAAGGGAGGAGTGGCCTAGTGGTTAGAACAACTGTCTCAGCACCCTGAAGTTGTGAGTTCAATTCCAGTGCTGCTCTTTGTAACCCTGGGCAGGTCACTTAACCCTCATTTTCCCCAGGTACCATAGTCAGATTGTGAGCCCACTGGGACAGATAGGGAAAAAACTCACAGAGTACCTGATCAATATAAACCACTTAGGATATAAGTAGTAAATAAATATGTGACAATATAACTTTAGTGCACAACTCACTTAGCATGTAATTACAAGGGGTTGCTCACAGTGGGATGCACATGGGTGTGGCATGTCCATGCCCAACAATTAAACACATAGAGGGGCATTTTCAGGGGAAAAAAAACGAATCTATGTCCAACTTGGATGCTTCCAGATGGACATTCAAAGTTGGAGGAACAAAAGCAGCGATTTTTGAATGGCAAACTGCTGGATATCCATATATATATATGGATCACCCCCATCTGCATATTTTTTGTTCCTGAATTCATCGGACCTGCCTGGATCGGGCCCGATAAGGCAGGTTAGTGAATCCGGGCCTAAGTTGTCTAAGTCAGTGGTTCCCAACCCTGTCCTGGAGGACCACTAGGCCAATCGGGTTTTCAGGCTAGCCCTAATGAATATGCATAAGAGAGATTTGCATATAATGGAAGTAACAGGCATTCAAATCTGCTCCATGCATATTCATTAGGGCTATCCTGAAAACCCGATTGGCCTAGTGGTCCTCCAGGACAGGGTTGGGAACCACTGGTCTAAGTGATACCCCAGGAGAAGTTAACACCACTGTGAAGAGTTAACATTCCAGGAATTGCACAACTTGAGATGTTTATGGCAAGATGCATTATTTAATTTTCATAATAGCAGCATTGCATGCAACCTATTTAGTTCATTCTTCATGCATTGGCAAAATGATATGTATTAAGCTCTATCAATGTATGTATAACACAGCTTAGTGAAAGGCCCTCATGGTATGAAGACCACTGTGAGTTTTAAATTACCAGGGGAGAACACTCTTATGCACACTGCTGAATGACAGACGGGAGTGTAAGAGTTAGAAAAAGCCAGTATAACATACAATGAACTTTAGAGTAAGCAGGCTTGGAGCCATTTCCATTGTCAGTTTTCAGAAGGATGAGCTATAACAGAATTTAGCTCATATAAACAAATCCAATACAAGAATTAGGGGACCAAGGCATAATGTGGAATATGAAACTCTAGCAAAATAAACATTTAGCACATCTGTCTTTGCAGCATTAGTATAACATTTTGGTATTCATTTATCAAAATATTTTTCCTATGGCTACTGAACAGAAACATTTCATTGATATATGAGAGAGACAATTTCTAGTAAGTAAAACTGAATAGCAATGGATGCAAAAAACAAAAACAAAAAAACAACCCAAGCTTTTGTCTTAGATGTGCTTGAATTTCTCACTATTTTGCTTGGCCTGGGCTTCACTAGGAAGCCTTTCCAAGCATCCACTGGGGATGTGCACAGGGAACAATTTTTTAGTTCATTTTGGGTTCACTGGACCTTATTTTTCAACTGATTTTTTTGGATGTTTTCACAGCTCATGTCATAGTTTTGATTTAATAGAAAAATGAAAACAGGAATTGAAACAATTATGATTTTTTTTTTGAGGCTCACTAAGAAACCAAATATGTACTAACTAATGCCCATTTCTAGCACAGTATTTCTCAAATCAGCCTTGGAGTTCTCCCTTGCCAGTCAGGTTTTCATGATATCCACCGTGAATATGCATGAGATTGATTTGCATACACTGCCTTCATTGTATGCAAATCTCTTTCACACATATTCTTTGTGGATAACCTGAAAACCTGACTGGCAAGGGGGCATTCCAGGACCAACTTGGCAAACAGGCACACCTAGTCCCATCAGCTTTTCAGGATATCCATAATAAATATGCATGAGATGGATCTGAAGCACTGATCTAAGGCAAATAGTGCCCCAGGGAAGAAGGATGGACTAAGGCAGGGAAAGGCAACTCCGGTCCTCAAGTGTTACAGGTATGTTAATGAATATGCATGAAATAAATTTGCATGCTCTTCCTCCATTGTAGGCAGAGGTATCTCATGCATATTCATTGTGGACATCCTGAAAACCTGATCTGCCTGAGGTACCTTAGGCTAAGGGTTTGCTAATGCAAGTACATATTTTTAAAAAGAAAGAAGCAGAATTACTTAGAGATCAGACAGAATGCTGAAAGGTGCGAGACTCAGAGGAAATTTGAGGAATTACTTTGCTGAGAAGGTCAAGGATGCTAGAACAGTGATTCCAAGGGTTACCACATGGCTCCAGAAAATGGAGGATATCCTGAAAACCTGACTGGCAAGAGGATACTCCAGGATCAATTTGGGAAACACTAGTGTTTACCATATGGCTCCAGAAAAAGGAGGACAGCTTGAGACATCTGGATTTTACTTCCATTACTTTTGGTGGAAGTAAAACCCAGACTTCTCACTCTGTCCTCCTTACTTCCATTGCTTTCAATGGAAGAAAAAAACTGAACGTCTCAATCCATCCTCATTTTTCTGGAGCCATGCAAGTTTATCTCGTGCATATCTTGAAAACCAGACTGGCTTGGGGTGTCCAGAGGACAAGGTGAAAACCTTTGGTTTAATAAAATAAATTAAAGGAGAGGGGATGAGTTTTACTAAATTGGGGGGAGGAAAAAAGTACTGTACACATTCCTGCCTCAAAACAGATTAGTAACAGTAAGTACTCCTTCAGTATATGACATCCATTTTACACAACAGGATTCCAGGGACATGTTTATAGCCATCATAACTGTGAAGTAGTGACCTTTCTTGGTGAGAGAAATGAGATTACTTCCAAATGAAATTCTTTTTAATTGGAGAATTCAATGAAAAAGGTTAAGAAAAAAAAAGTGTATTTCTTTTCAGTATGGACTCTAGTAGAGCCCAAGGAACCGTATTCCTTCTGCTTTAAACCTCAAAGGCAAAGACAGAGAAAGAACAAGAAAGGTGTGTGAGAAAGCAGACATATTTTTAGCTTTTTTTTTTTTTTTCTTAGCTTCTCAAACTGGAGGTACAGTCACTGCGGATATGCCTCAATGATCATGAAACCGAGCCGGCAAAAGCGAAAGGACTCCACTCCTGAAAGCCTCATCAGGACTTGTCATCGCTCTAATGAATATCATTTAAATTGCTTTGTATATTGGTGGAGTTTGAATGTCGATTTAATTTGTGCATGTGTTTTGAGTTCTTCTGCTTGGCTAGGCTAACAGGGGAGCAACAGTTTAATGAAAAGTGAATCGGTGACAGTGTGATGAGTCCCTATCCAATCAAATGTCTTTGGAGAGCTGTTCTGACAGACCTCTTAAAAGTAGATCTAGCAAAAGGGAATCGGTGATTAGGACAGCTTCGGCTACATAGGCACTGATGTTTTTTGTTACTTTTAAGTACTTAAAAAAAACCCCAAAATACAAATCTTTGGGATACAGTACAGGTTTGTGACTGAAGAATTTTGAAGAGCGCTGGACCCCTTTCTCACCATACATGGCATTTTTGAGTATATGTTCTGAAAGAATGATAACAACAGATGAAATCATAGAAGGTATAAAAGACTCATTTAGGGTCCCTTTTACAAAGCTGTGGTAGTGAGACCCATGTGGCAAAAGCGACACAGCTCCCTAGGAATTGAATGGACTGTGTTGCATTTGTCATGCAGGACTCACTACTGCGGCTTTGTAAAAGGGGCCCTAAATCCTTTTCACTTAGAAGGTCAGTCTATTCATTAGCATCTAGATATATGTACCATTTGTGTATATCATAGGTGCCAACAGTTGCAAATTATGCACTAGGTGGTGGTCTGTGAGATTACAGCAGTGTATCGCAAACTGTGTGCCTCCTGAGATTTCAGGTGTGCCGCGGTACACTGGGGAAGAGGAGAGGTTCTGGCGCCGGCTGACTGTCCATAGGACGTGCCTCTCGCAAAGAGAGGCCTGTCCTGTGAGCAATCTCCCGACGCCGGCACCTCTTCTCTCCGCCGACCCTTATTTCCAGCGCAGGTCCTTCTCATGGCGCAAGGCCTATTTGAAGGGCCTATGCGCCTGCGCTGATGTCGGCACTGACTTCACGCATGCGCTAGCGCACTTCTGGGTGTCTTGAGCCGGGAACACTAAGTTTAGTGTGCCCCAACTCGAAAAAGTTTGCAAGCCACTGGATTACAGTGTGTAACTTGTAGCCGGCAAGCTCCAGGCAAGGTGTCTGGGATCATCGGTACATGAAAACTCTTGTGAGCTGCTGCGGGCTGCACAAGGAGGGTATAATACAGCGTTCAGGGCAAGAGACACCATCAAATGCAATAAGCACAGCTTCAATGAAACTAGGAACTTTAATCCTCAAAACAGAATACTTGCCAACAGGCTTCAAATGCACATTGCAAAACTCTATTAGAAAACCGTCTCTGTGGGAGAAACAAATCAAAATAGTCCAAAAAGCATATAGCAAAAATATTCCCTTCACAGAGTTAAGTTCACTTTCAGTTTGCAGTCCAAAAAGTGTTCATAGCAAAAGAAAAGAAAACTTCAAAATTAAAGCAATAACTTCAGGGCTGTATCAATTCAGCTTCAAGCCAGTGCTGCTGTACTGACTTCTTCAGCAACAGAGTGCTGGTTAGAAAGTGTGCTCCATGTGGTCTTTAAACTCCCAATAATTAGGCCCACTATCCCACCACAGAAACACGGGGCAAACCCCACTGCCTCTGACTATCACAGTCCACTTTCCTAACAAGGAAAGAACCATTAAACTTCCAAAAGGAAAAACCAAAACTTCAAAATAAAGTTCTTGCCCAGTTCAACAAAAGAGCAACTTCACTCTTCAGCTGGAGTAAGAATTATTCAGCTCTTGCAAACAAACAGGCAAAACAAACTTGAAGTATTCTTAGCAAAACATTTAGTTACTTGTTTTTAGGCAGCAGACTTCCATGGGTGCAACTTCATGAGACAACTCAGCACTAGTATCAGGGCTCAGCTCCAGCTCCATGGCATGCGGTTCCTCCAACAGACTGAGGGGTACTTCTTCCCCAGCCTCTGTTAACTCCATAGATTCAGGAGTTTGGCTGCTATCAGGAGCTCTCAGCCCTGAGCGCTGTGACCTGTCCTGCTGCTGTTCCTCTCTCCTCTGATTTTCCAGAAGCTTAGTTCTCAGGGATAGCAGTCTTCAGCCCTGCCCCAAACCCTCAGGTGGAAAGGATTTCCGGGTAATCACCTTGGGACACAGTGGGGAATGGGAACCTTGCACTCCTTTTCTCCCGCTCCCTCTACAGGACAAAGAAGGTAAGTTCTCTTCTGACTCAAGAAATGGTTTAAATGAAGGCATTTGAGAAGGGTCTGGATTAGAACTGTGCACTGCTCTAGGGACACTCCTAGCAGGCATAGTCTGCTTATCACAAACTACATGGCTGAAACAAGCATGTCTCAAGCGATGTGTGGCTTGTAGAATACTATCAGTTGCACACATCACTTGGCATATTTATTTATTTATATACTGCCTATCAATGGAGGTTGACTAAGCAGTTATAATACCACTTTATAGGGCAATGGTCAGACCACACTTGGAATACTGTGTTCAACATTGGTCTCCCAACCTAAAGAAGGATATAAAACTGCTGGAGAGGGTGCAGAGATGAGCAACAAAGCTAGTTAAAGGTATGGAGAACTTGGAATACGAGGAACGACTTAAGAGACTGGGATTGTTCTCCCTTGAGAAAAGGAGACTGCGAGGGGATATGATCGAGACCTTCAAAATACTGAAAGGAATCGACAAAATAGAGCAGGAAAAAAAATTATTTACAATGCCCAAAGTGACACGGACAAGAGGACATGGACTGAAGCTAAGGAGGGACAAGTCCAGGACAAATATCAGGAAGTTCTGCTTCACGCAATGAGTGGTGGACACCTGGAATGCTCTCCCAGAGGAGGTTATTGTGGAATCCACCATTCTAGGATTTAAAAGCAAACTAGATGCACATCTCCTTACGAGAGGCATAGAGGGATATGGGTGACTAAAATTATGCCAGGTGTACACCTGGCTGGGCCTCCGCGTGTGCGGATCGCCGGACTTGATGGACCGAAGGTCTGATCCTGAGATGGCAGTTCTTATGTTCCTGTGAGCATTGGAGCATTTACTTCACCGCTCACATTAAAAACAAGAAGCAGCATGGGGGCTTGAACCCACAACCTCACAATGCTGGGGCTGTAGCTCTAACACAGTGTCTCTCAAACTTTTTTAGCTCTGGCACATTAAACGGAGCAAATGTTTCACACGGTGCATTATAATTGAAATCATAAAATTGCAAAACCAACAAATACTTAAATTTGAGAGTTATTTGTTTAAAGTTCTTTAGGCTATGTATGGGTAATTCTAACAATGGTGAAATTAAAGCAGATAGAATAGAATTGCTAATGAATGTGTTGGATGTGCTTGCTTTTGAGTGCAAATTAACTCACAATGCGGCTCAATAGTTGACAAGCAAACACGCATTTCTTCATCCACCATCTGCATTCGTTCTCTATTTTTTCCAATTTAATTTCTCTCAGAGCTGAAAACCTAAGTTCACAAAGATAAGAAGATCCAAATGGTAAGAAAGCCTTGCTTTGTTGCTCAAGTTAGGATAACAGTTGCATAAAAAGAAAAATAAAACTACTTGGCGTTAGTTTTCAAGGACCAAATCACGTCAAAGAATGATGCTTGTCTTGACAGTTGTATCCTTACACACACAGACGCTTATAACATTTACAGACTCTTGCGAATGCAATGCACATGTCATCTATTCTAATGTATACTTATGAAAGGAATTTTTAAAAATACACACTATTTATTGGGATTTATTAACCGCCTTTATGATGAGATTCACCAAAGACAGTTGAAAAATAGGATCAGTAGTAAAGTGGTATTTCCCACTTGGTTTTACTTTTCACTACACACACTCACGTCTGCTACGTAGCTACACAGTACATCTAATATAATAAAATGGTAGGACGCGCATGCGCACTAAAAAAATCGTGTTCCCTGATCCGTCGCGGAAACACGATTGCGCATGCGCGGGTTTTACGTCACCGACCTCTGTTCCTCCTCCACCATGCCACGCCAGCCATGTCCGCCGCTGGCCTCGAGCTCCTGGGGGCCGGCGGCGCGAGCCGCCCGACCGCTGCTGAGGCCCCGCCTCCCGCCCTACACGCTAGCCATGTCCGCTGCCGGCCTCGAGCTCCTGGGGGCCGGCGGCGCGAGCCGCCTGACCGCTGCTGAGGCCCCGCCTCCTGCTTCCGCCCTACACGCTAGCCATGTCCGCCGCTGGCCTTGAGCTCCTGGGGGCCTGCGGCGTGAGCCGCCCGACCGCTGCTGAGGCCCCGCCTCCCGCTTCCGCCCTACACGGAGACTACAAAACGCTGAGGCCCTACACGCTGACTACAAAACAGACCCGGCCCTACAAAACGCTGAGGCCCGTCTTCCGCTTCCGACCTACATGGCGCCGCCAGATCCGGCACCACAAAACGGCCCTCACATCTGCGAACAGGGTTGCCATGGAAACAGAGGGGATCAGGAGCTAAACAGAGATTTAAAATAAAAAAAAAACCAACAACAGTGCACAAGGACAGAGACACATAGACACTCACAGATGGACAGGGGGCTAAAGAGACAGATTGAAAAAAATAAAAAAAACACTAAGGAGAAAGAGAGACACAGGTAAGGAGTGCTGCTGGGCAGGGGAAGCAGGGAATAGGAACAGGGGAGCAGGGAAGAGGAACAGGGGAGCAGGGAAGAAGTGCTGCTGGACAGGGGGAGCAGGGAAGAAGTGCTGCTGGACAGGGGGAGCAGGGAAGAGGGACAGGGGGAGCAGGTAAGGAGTGCTGCTGGACAGGGAGAGGTAAAAGGAAGGGAGAAGGCCTACTGCTGGACAGGTGGAACAGGCAAGGGGTGATGGTTGACAGCCGAGGAAAGAGAGAGACAGAAAGCGGCCAAGAGGAGAGAGAAAAAAAGAAAGAAAGAAATAAAGACACACACATCTATTCTAGCACCCGTTACTGTAACAGGCTTAAAGACTAGTTGGTTATAACATAGTGATAATACACTTAAGCACTTCTGTCTCGTTTTGTTTAACAGCATCCTTCTCATCAGATTTCCTTTCATAGGTTGTTTTGGAGCTTCAGGTATCGTGTAATTTGTGTCATCTTATACAGGACCCCTGAGGAAGGCCGAATATTGCCGAAACACGAACTGTGTAGGGTCTGAGTCTCGCTTCGTGAGCATTGAATATCTATAACACACATTTTGTAGTTGATATAAACTTTGAGGGTGTTTTTATCTGATATTGTGAATAAACATACTTCGTAGACCACCGGAGACGTGTTTCTCCTTTTGCTTGTATAATGGAAGCACTTATCTGTAGTAGTAAATCTAACCCTAAATTTATTTAACTGTAATCATTAAAAAAAAAAAAAAAAGTCTTTCAGGATCCCTTTTTCTATTGCATATCAGTACAAGTTATTAGAATTGTATTTGAATGCAATTGGATTTTACAAAATCCACTGTGCTTGAACTTGTAAGCTGTGAAATGTTCTTTGCTCGTAAAGCCTTAGAATGGAAAGAGAAGCAAGCTATTTGCTTCTAGATCATTCTCGAATTGACTGACACATGCAATAATTCCCTCTATTAGTCAGATCCATTGTCTTTATTTTCTGCAGAAGTACTATATCGCTGAGGTAGACTTCTACTGCTCTGCATATTTTAAGGGTTATTTGGCAACATGAGTAAAGCTAAAAGTAGCCTCTTAATCTAATTAATTGACATTTCTGAATCTTGCTTTCACAACAACACATGGTTTCATGTTCTGGGTTTTAGCACTTGTCAAGCTTTTTTGGAGAATGTTTTGGTCAGAATGACAAGATAATTTGTGACTGAGGCTCCAAGCTAGAGAAGTGTTTAAGGCTATAATGATTTATTATCATCACAGAATAACAAAATTTACAAAGCATTCCATTTCAGATTTTGAAATACACTTGCCACCATGGTAGAAGCATGGGGGAGATTCATAATTCACATATAAATCCCACTGAGACTTATTTCCAAAAAAAATACAGGATTAATTTATCTCATATGCAGTTTGACAGAGAGCTGCATGCTGGGAAAAAGGCAAAAGGTAAAAATGGAATAATATGTAAAAGCATATTGCTGTCTAGCAGAACATACCCTGGGTTCAGACCATTAAACTCAGCATTCTGTTTCTAATAGTGGCCAATCCAGCAACTACATGGATAAGTGCTGTCTAATCTAACAGTCTGACTAAGAAGGCTACTCTAGAAGGGTTAAGTGTTATTTGCACATGTAGAAAGCTGATTTACACATGTAAATAAGAACATAAGAGTTTCCATACTGAGATAGACTGAAACAGAGAAACAGAGAAAAATGAAGGCAGATAAAGACCATATGGCTTATGTACTCTGCCTATCCATGCCATCTACTATTCCTTCGTCTCCCTTAGAGATCCTATGTACTAATCCCAAGCTCTCAAATTCAGATACATTTCTCGCCTCATCACCTCTACTGGGAGGTCGTTCTATGCATTCACCACCCTTTCCATGAAAATGTATTTTCTGAGGTTACTTCTTAGTCTATTCCCTTTCACCTTCATCCTATGCCCCCTCATTCTAGAGCTTCCTTTGAATTGAGATTCACTTCATGCATGTTTTATGTCATGTAGGCATAGTAAGGGGGAGTGTGTGGGGGGGGGCAGACTGCCCTTTGCTTCATCCTGGTAGGGGCGCTGGTATCTCTGCCCCCCCTCCACACCACGCTTGTGCCCTTCCCCGTAGCTCTTTTAAATCTTCTCCAGCATGAGCAGCTTCTCAGGCCTGCTGCTCGCACCAGCCTGGCTCACTCTCTGAAATCACTTCCAGGTCACGGGGCCAGGAAGTGATGTCAGAAGGAAAACCAACACCAGCAGGCACAACAGGCAGGAGAAGCTGATCGCGCTGGTGAAGATTTAATCTAATCTAATCTTTGGTTTATTTACCGGGTCATCTCCCAGTGGAGCTCAACTCTGTTCACATATAATTAAGACTAGAGTACATAGCAGAAAACATAGGAAAAGGAAGAACTAATTAAAAACTAAAGTACATAAGAAAAGCATAATAAAAATAACTATAATATTATCATTTCGTTGAGGCTGTAGTTAAACCATTTAAAAATTGCAAGAACAACAAAGTTTTCAGGAATTTACGAAATAATTGCAGCTGGCCTAAAAGCCTAATGGAGTCAGGAAGTTCATTCCAGATCTCTACAAACTTGAAAACAAAAGATCGACTGAGCTTCCCAGCAGATTTAATTCCCTTTAAGGAAGGGAAGGATAACTTATATCTTTGTGTGTTTCTCAAATGGCAAAGTCTAAGGGTATTCCAACATAAGGGGACAAAAGGATCAAATATTCCATAGAGAAGCTTGAAGATTATGCATGCACATTTAAACTGGATCCTAAAGCGAACTGGGAGCTGGTGAAGCTTTATCAACAAAGGGGAAACATGATCATACTTTTATTTCCCAAAAATGAGCTTAGCTGCAGTATTCTGTATTAACTGAAGTCGTTTTAGACTGCTTTGCTTCATGCCCAGATAAACTGAGTTACAATAATCTAGTTGAGAAAGCACAGTGGATTGTACCAATACTGAGAAATGTTCTTGATGGAATAATGATATGACCTTTCTCAACATGCGCAGACTAGAAAAACACTTTTTTTGTCAAGGATTTAAAAGAAGTACATGGAGGGGAGGGAGGGTGTAAGTGTGGCGTGGGGGCAGGGAAGGAATGAGATGGGGCAAGCAAAGCACAGGGGTAGAGAGGAGAGGATGGGGGGAAACAGAGAAGATGGACCTGGGGAAGCATCACTGCCCTGGGCACCTCCTACCCTTGCTAAGCCACAGCATGTAGGTATTTAAATGGCTCTATCATATCATCACTATCTTTACTTTCCTCCAAAGCATACATCTTGAGATCTTTAAGTCTGTCCTCATATGCTTTAAAATAAAAACCACTGACCATTTCAGCAGCCTTACTCCATCCTGTTTATATCTTTTTGAAGATGTGTTCTCCAGAATCAACTTTATTTCAAACACTTTCTTATCAAACTTTCAGGAAGTCAATCCAAAATTATCTCTTTGACAAATTTCTCTGACTCTACTTCTGCCTTAATGCATTCCTAAAACACTCCCAGATAAACTCGATTAATCTTAACATGCTAATGTAATTTCAAAAGTTTGTGTATTATCGCTGTTTGTATGCTGAAACTGCAAATACAGAGTGAGAAGTGCATGTTAACTAGTGTAGACATGGAGGTAGATGGGGGCACTTGTGTTTGCCTTTCTGACATTTTAAATCAGCTCAAAACTTCACCATTCACGGCCTCATAATGAGCCAGCGGCAATAGCATAGCGAGGCTGGGAGGCGTCCAGGGCGGTGGCGCCTCCACTTTCTTCTCCACCCCAGCTCCTTCCCTGCCCCCCCCCACTGCACATGTGTGGGCGTGCCCATTCCCCCTACCTCTTTAACTTTCACTGAGTGAGCAACATCTCCAACTTGCTACCTGCATCATCCTTGGTCCCGCAACCAGGAAGTGACATCAGAGGAAGAGCCGAGGCCAGCGCGAGCAGTAGGTTGGAGCTGCTGTTTGTACCAGCGAAGAGTTGTAGGTACAGGGCAGGGAAGTGAAGGTGCACGCACAGTGGGGGAGGGGTGAGATGGGATGGAGAGAGGGAGAGATGCTGGTGCCCCCACTAAGACGACACCCAGAGCGGTTCACCCCCTGCCCCTCCCCTTAGTACACCACTGGCCAGTGGTGATCAATGAATTTCCAGGTTTCTAGAGCCTGCTAATTCATAGCCAGTTAAGTGCAATATTCAGCACTTAACTGGCTATGAATAAGAGCATAGAGATAGGACTGTGTTTTATGTGGTCCTATTTATGCAAATAACCTGGCCTGTTTAGTGCTGAATTTCAGAACTTAATCAGCTAAATGCTGATTCCACCTCCAAAACACCCCCAAAATAGATGTTTTTCAGTTCAGTGCCCACTGGTTATTTTAAGGGATTGAGGGGTACAGATAGAAGTAGAGGTAGGTTATAGGGATAGGAGTAGAGGTAGGTTAAAGAAATAGTCAGGGACCACTGCTCAGGCAATAGGCCTGATGGGCCGCCGCGGGAGCGGACCGCTGGGCGAGATGGACCTCTGGTCTGACTCAGCGGAGGCAACTTCTTATGTTCTTATGTGCTGCTAAAAATTAGGAGTTATTCCTGAAAAGGCAATTGAACTGACCAGAAGCCATTTCTAGCCAGTTAAATTACTTTGAATATTGACCCTTGAGTTTTGGAGTGTGGCTGCTTAATTGGCTTCTGTAAGATACACAGTTCTGCAAAATCCTGCACTTTTGCAGAATGCAGAACGTTGCCATTGATACATGTAAATGCCAGCCTGAAGAGCCCCAAATGGTGACATTCTTTTTTTTTTTTTTGAACAGGTTTCTTCATAAAATGGCTGCTCCCACTGTACATGCCACAGATAGACACATAACCCCCCCCCCACACACACACACACACACACAATATTCAGACTATGGGAGATAGCTGTTTGTCTCCTGCAGTCCGCGGTGATGTTGGATATTCAATGTTGGGGCCGAATCTAGCCTCTGGCATTGAATATCAGGGTCAAAGTTCACCACCAAAGACTTAGCTGGCCAAGCCAATATTCAGCAGCTGGCTGGCTAAGGCAAAGCGGCGAAGATAGACCACTTAAAATGCAGGTCTATCTAGTCAATAGCCTTAACCAGCCAGCTGTTGAATATTGGCAATAACCATCTATGTCATGTGACATAGCTGGTCACTGGCCAATCTAAAGAGCGGATTATTCGGCGGGACATAGCCAGCTATCTCCTGCTGAATTTTCGCAGAAAGCCGGCTAAGTGTTATTTAGCCAGCTGGGAGCAGTTCCCGGCTGATTAAATACTGCTGAATACTGGATCCATACTGCATTTCCTGCAGTTTTAGAGGTGCTTTACAAAAGGCTAGATGTTTAGCAAGCCTTCTGTAAAATAGTCAAGACCTGGATATACCTTTTCCTACCTACATATCCAATGCAAAATAAGGTTTCATGATTGCAGTGCAAGAAGAGACTAGGAGGAAATTCTGTAAGGGCCACCTAAAGTTAGGCACTGGTTGGCATCTAGATCACACCTAGTGGTGCCTAACTTAATTGTTTTAATTGGACTTAAGTGGCATAATAATTGAATGTGCCATTTAAAGCTAATTAAAAATAAAAATTTAGGCAGCACTATGCATGTTCCGGGATTGGCGCCGACGTCCCTGGCACCTAGCAATGCCTAGTGATGCCTAACGCAGAAGTAGCCATGTTTAGGGGTGGCACTGGACTTAAGGCATCACTAAGCATCGTTATGTGTGAGTCTCTGATGCACTTAGGCGCTGGCAACGTAGGCCTTTAAAACCCTGGCCTACATTACCGGCACCTAAGATTTTTGTTAGGCGCTGGTAGCTGTGATTCTTAAAGTTGGGCCTAAGCCGTGATTGACATGTGACAGGTGCCATTTTTCCATGTGGCTGCTGTTTGAGAATCTGCCCCTAACTGTTCCAAACATTTTGATGACACAAAGAAAAGTTAATTGAGCTTTCATTGCATGTGAACACCTGTTTATTCATGTAAGAATAATATGGTTTGTGGCTATAATACCACTCTGTGATATTAATTTAATATACTGTATCGACATTTACAGAATTTCAGAGCAACCACATCAAGAAAAGGGAAAGGGAGAAAATGCAACATGACTTTTTAATGCTTTCTCCCGATTACTTCCTATGGAAGTTTCTCCATAAAAGACATTAATGTTTGCCACATTCCATGCCTTCCTATCCATCTCCGAATACAATTCAAACTCATTTTACTGACCTACAAATGCACTCACTCAGCTGCCCCTCATTATTTCTCTTCACTATCTCCCCCTATGATTCCCCCCTCCTACCCTCTCGAGCTCTGCTTGGCTGGTAAGTCCCTCCTATCTTTGCCCTTCTCTTCAACTGCCAACACCAGACAGGTTGTTCACTCTCTCCAAGGTAAAGAGAATGAAAGGGCACTCTCTAAAGTTAAAAGGGGATAGATTCCGTACAAACATAAGGAAGTTCTTCTTCACCCAGAGTTGTGGAAAGCTGGAAAGCTCTTCCTGAGGCTGTTATAGGAGAAAACACCCTCCAGGAATTCAAGACAAAGTTAGACAAGTTCCTGCTAAACTGAAACGTACACAGGTAAGGCTAGTCTTAGATAGGGCACTAGTCTTTGACCTAGGGGCCGCTGCATGAGCGGACAGCAGGGCACGATGGACCCAGCAGCGGCATGTTCTTGCTGCGCCTTATGCTTGGAACAAGCTGCCCAAATCCCTACGGCGGGCTCCATCTAAGGCAGTTTTCCAGGCCCAGTTAAAAGCCCACCTCTTTGAGAGTGGTTTCGACTCCTAACTCCTCTCACCTTGGGTTCTGCATCCCCAACCCTATATGTCATGTTTGTCTGTCCAAGTTAGATTATAAGCTTTTCCGAGCAGGGATCGTCAATAAATGTCAAAATGTACAGCGCTGCGTACACCTTTCAGTGCTATATAAGTAATAATTAGTAATAGTAAAAGGCGGGACTTGTATTTTTAGTAGTTTTTAAAATAATTACCAGTTTTATAATTAAGGTGCATGTGTACGTACCTAAGTGCATTGAATAGTTAGCATAGGGTTTTTCACTTGGGAAATGTATGAGATGGGGTAGGGAATAATTGGGGTTATAGGTAGAGATTAGACATGGATTTCACACTCAGTGCTCAGGAATTAACACACCCTGTCACTTATACAGTTAGTGTGGGTTAGGGTTACCATATGGCTCCAGAAAAAAAAAGTATGGATTGAGATATACAAGTTTTACTTCCATTGAAAGTAATGGAAGTAAGGAAGAAGGATAAAGGCATCTGGGTTGTACTTCCATTGAACACAAAGTTGTTTAAAGTTGTTAAATCGCAATTGGACTTTGAAAAATTGCAAGAGGACCTTGTGAGACTGGATGTCCAAATGGCAGATGATGTTTAATGTGAGCAAGTGCAAAGTGATACATTTGGGAAAGAGGAACACGAACTATAGCTATGTGATGCAGGATTCTATATTAGGAATCTCTGCCCAGGAAAAAGATGAACTGAAATTTGCTACTCCTAGGGTTTTGGCCAGTTATTAGGGACCTGGATTGGCCACCGTGAGAACGGGCTACTGGGCTTGATGGACCATTGGTCCGACCCATGGGCATGTTTGGTACTGGATTTTTCTGCGTTTGTCACAAAATGTTCAAATTCGGATTTGGAAGTTCAATTGAAAAAGGCTCTTGATGTGTTCTACACCAGTGGTTCTCAACCCTGTCCTGGGCAACCACTAGTCAGTTGGGTTTTCAACCAATCACTAATGAATTTGCATGAGAACGATTTGCATATAATGGAGAACAGGCATGGAAATCTGCTCATACATATAGATGAGGAATATCTTGAAAATCAGACCTGTTGGCGGCCCTCATGAACGCCATGATTTTAAATGATTGCTGAAAAACAAAGTCTTGGCACTTCATATTGAAATCCAGACAAACACAGAAGGAAAAATAAACCAGAAATTTGAAGGGAGCTTTCAAAACCCGTAGGATATATCGGTCCAAAAGTACTTGAATTACTTGGAGAATTATGGTATGGTTAACCTATCTGCTGAACATGTGTTATAAGGAGCAGTATCTTTCGTTGTTATTCAATGTTAAGTTCACGTCAAGTGACAATTGCAAGTTACTGAGACTGTCACAGACAATGCCAAAAATAGGCTGTCTCATGATGAATACCCTTATTAACATCTACACTGCTTTGTTCAGTAGAAATAGCTAGGGAATTCAGCAAGGCCAAGTCCTGTTTGCTGAAGATCTCCCTGTAGATTTTCAACAGGAGCCTTACGAGAGAGAACTAAATTTGAGAAGTAAACAGACCATATACTTGTAGCATATGTTAGTGTTGTCTTTAGTGATGTGCTACCAATGAAGGAATGGTCTAGCATTTTCCATATTATCCACTTCACTTGATATTATCTTCTCAGATCTCTCCTCCCCCCCCCCTCCCAACAAAGCAAAACAAGGCGGCTAATAGATATCTCTATTATATATCTATATATGAATTCAAAAAAGATGAGCATTTGCCTAGATAAGAACACCGGACTAGTAATCTGACCCTAAGAGAGCAATAAATGATCCTTTAATCGGTCGCACACAGATTTGTTGGAACAGGTACACACACTTTGTGGGATTATGGCATCAATGTATCAGCAGTGCAGTGTTTGATTGACTCAGCCAGTGGCGTACCTAGGGGGGGGGGGGGGGGGGGGCGGGCCGCCCCGGGTACCAGCCCTGAGGGGGTGTTCCCGGCCTTGCCGCTCAGTCCCCCCCACGCCCGAAGGACCGCTCGCCCCACTGACCTTCCAGCACACCTATGAAGCAGCCCGCAGCAGGATCGCGACGTCAGCAATCCCTCAGCTGCTTGGGCGCTGCTTCCTGCGCCGCGGTCCCGTCCCTCCTCTGACGTCAGAGGAGGGGGCGGGACCGCGGCGCAGGAAGCAGCGCCCAAGCAGCTGAGGGATTGCTGACGTCGCGATCCTGCTGCGGGCTGCTTCATAGGTGTGCTGGAAGGTCAGTGGGGCGAGCGGTCCTTCGGGCGTGGGGGGGGCAGTAGCTTAAGGTAGCCCGGCGCAGGAAGCAGCTCCTAAGCAGCGCAAAGATAGCTGACGTCGCGATCCTGCTGCGGCTGCTTCATAGGTAGTGCGGGGAGGCCAGGGGGGCGAATGGTCCTTCGGGGTGGGTTGGGGCATCAGGCCTTCAGGGTGGGGCGGGCGGGCGGGCAGGCAGGCAGACTTTCAAGGGGGAGGGGGGTGACAGGCAGGCAGGCCTTCAAGGGGGGGTGCAGGTCTTCGGGGGGTGCAGACCTTCAAGGGGGTGCAGGCCTTCAAGGGGGGGACAGGCAGGCAGGCCTTCAAGGGGGGGACAGGCCTACAAGGGGGGGGGGACAGGCCTACAAGGGGGTGCAGGCCTACAAGGGGGGGGACAGGCCTTCAAGGGGGGACAGGCCTTCAGGGGGGGTGCCGACCTTCAAGGGGGTGCAGGCCTTCAAGGGGGGGACAGGCAGGCAGGCCTTCAAGTGGGGGGACAGGCCTTCGGGGGGGTGCAGGCCTTCGGGGGGGGTGCAGATCTTCAAGGGGGTGCAGGCCTTCAAGGGGGGGACAGGCAGGCAGGCCTTCAAGGGGGGGACAGGCCTACAAGGGGGTGGGACAGGCCTTCAAGGGGGTGCAGGCCTTTGGGGGGGTGCCAACCTTCAAGGGGGGGTGCAGGCCTTCAAGGGGGGGGACAGGCCTTCAAGGGGGGACAAGCAGGCAGGCCTTCAAGGGGGGGACAGGCCTACAAGGGGGTGGGACAGGCCTTCAAGGGGGTGCAGGCCTTTGGGGGGGTGCCAACCTTCAAGGGGGGGGACAGGCCTTCAAGGTTGGACAAGCAGGCAGGCCTTCAAGGGGGGGTCAGGCCTTCAAGGGGGGGACAGGCCTACAAGGGGGTGGGACAGGCAGACCTTTAAGGGGGGACAGGCCTACAAGGGGGTGGGACAGGCAGACCTTTAAGGGGGGATAGGCCTTCAAGGGGGGACAAGCAGGCAGGCCTTCAAGGGGGGGTCAGGCCTTCAAGGGGGGGGGACAGGCCTTCGGGGTTGGTGCAGGCCTTCAGGGTGGGTGCAGGCCTTCGGGGTGGGTGCAGGCCTTCGGGATGGGTGCAGGCCTTCAGGGGGGGACAGACCTTCGGGTGGGGGGTACAATCCTTCGGGGAGGGTGCAGGCCTTCAGGGGTGGGGTTTAGGCGTTCAGAGGGGGACAGACCTTCGGGTGGGAGGTAAAGTCCTTCGGGGGGTGCAGGTCTTCAGGGGTGGGGTGTAGCCCTTCTGAGGGGGGACAGACCTTCGGGGGAGGGGGGTCCTGGTGTAAAAGTACACAGAGGGAGAGAGGGAAGGGGGGTTCAAAGATACGTGCATATGCCAGACTTTGGGGGTTAGAAATAATGGGTCTAAAAACAGAGGAGTGGGAGAGAGATGGTGCATAATGGGATTTAGGGAGGGAAGGAACAGAAAGGGAGAGAACTTGGAAACAGGGGATGGTGTGGAGGGGGGATAGAGATACTGGATAGGAGGATAGTTGGGAACAGAAAGGGAGAGATGGTGGATCCTGGGGTGGTGGGGAGTTGAGAAAAGGTGAATCTGTGGATGGAGACAAAAAAAAGGAAAGATGCCAGATCTCCGGGAGAGGGAAGGGAAACGGAAGGGGAGAACAGAGATGGCAGACGGATGGTTAGCACGGAGAAAGGAGACCCTGGCAAGCAAGACAACAAGAGCCTGGGACCAACAAGATTTGAATATTGATCAGAGAACAAAAGGTAGAAAAAATAATTTTATTTTCTGTTTTGTGATTACAATATGTTAGATTTGAAAAGTGTACATGAGACAGCTTGAAATGGGAACTTTTCTATTTTTGTGAATGGCAAGGCTGAGTTCAGTTAAAATATATGCTTTATAAGAAAATATAATAATGTGTTTTATAAAGTTTATAAGCATTGCTGGCATACTCGGTGAGGTGTTCCTAGTGTTGGTGGTGGTGGTAGCATGTCAGTGTGTTGAGAGGAAGAGGTAGTCTGGGAAATTCTGCTGAGCAAACTCTGGGCCCATTTCCACCCCCAGTTAGTCCACTCCACTCAACTGGTTCACACACTGAGTGGGTCTTTGGGTGTTATTTCTGGGTAGTTGTTTTAGAATCTCTTCCAGTGGTTTGTCAGTATCTCCTTCTGGTCCAAGGAAGGAAACTTTGTCAACCTTAGCATTGACCTTCAGAATATGTTTGTAACAGCGCTGCTTGTGTGGCATTAGGCTATGTAGTGATCGAAAGAAAAAAACAGACCTTTGCACATTTTTGCACTATATGGTGGGTGTATGAGGAGATTCATTTCCTGCACAGTTAAGTCCATGTGAAGTTACCTTGTGCTGTATTTGACATCTAGCAAGGTCTCTGTTTGGAAGGAAAGATCTAAGCTTAAAAATGAAGTGGCCAGAAGTTATGTAAAAAGTAGATAGCGTAGCTGGTTTTAAGAAAGGTTTGGACAAATTCCTGGAGGAAAAGTCCATTGTCTGTTATTAAGACATGGGGGAAGCGTCTGCTTGCCCTGGATTGGTGCACTCAGCAGCAACAAATACTAGTTTTGGCTGGCTCTTTCCCCGCATTTCTCCTCTCTTCCCCACGATTTAATATCCAGTTCAGGCAGTAAGTAAATGCATCGGCAGGGGGGGTCTGGTAAGTCTTGGGGGCTGGGGATGGAAGGTGAGAATCAGTTCTGTAGGCTATCAGAAATTTGCTTAATTATCTACTCACACAGAAAAGCAGTAAAGTCAATAGGTTCTCTGAGTGGGAACAACCTGTTTGATCTTGCACTCTTGTGATTGACCAATTGTTTATCACTGTTTAATTTATCACATTGATTAATTTGAGCACACCTGAGGTGTCCTATGATGGTGTGCACTGCAGGCAGAGGAGCCTTATTGTGTAAAGCACTGGAGAATTCTCTCCTCTCGCTTACCTCTCACGCTGAGGACACCCTGCTTCAGTATAATCATTTATATGATTTATCTTATAAACATTATTACGTGGTCTTTTCCTCAAGTGCTGAGACATCAGGTTGTTCCCACTTGGAGAACCTATTGACTTTTACTGCTTTTCTGTGTGGCTTTAACATTTTTGCTATTCAGTATACCTAAACTATTATTCAGTAGAAAAAATATGGTTTGTTCAATCAAATCCTGTGTGGACATTGGACTTCTATGAGTGAATGTTCTGCTTGATTGAACAAACTAAATTTTTTCTACTGAATAATAGTCTAGGTACAATGAAAGTAAATAGCAAAAATGTTTGAGTAGATAATTAAGGAAATCTTTTTCATATTGCTTGCTTATGGACTGGGAAAAAAGACTGTTCAAGCAAATGTCTCCAGAACTGCTTTAATGGAAAAATGTGATTTTTTTTTTTAAGTACTTTGTGAAATTTATTGTTGTTGTGAAATTTATTGTTATACTTTGTTTAAACTTAAAAAGCGGTGTCATTAACAGTGAATCTAATCGAAAAATCGATTCAACAGGGTGAATCGAATCGAATGAAATATTTTTCTCTGAATCGGGCAGCACTATTGGCTACCATGAGAATGGGCTACTGGGCATGATGGACCATTGGTGTGACCCAGTTAGGCTATTCTTATGTTATGTTCTCATCTGTAGGGGCCTTTGTTTTCACTTCTTATTTTAATGTATTTTTTTCCTGGGAACTTATCAGTGTTTTTTTATAATGGGAACAAAAATGGAAGAGAATTAATGTGTGTGGAATGGGGGGGTAACTAATTTCTTCAGCTAAATAATTCAATCCACTTCAAACAGACATAGGAGAACTCACGCACCATTCACACACCCTCCAACCAAAAACGTCAAAAGAAAAAAACTGTTCGACAACCTCCTAGCCATTCGAGCTGCAACACTTGACCCCCAACTCTACAACCTATTGACCTCGACCACAAACTACAAAACCTTAAAAAAAGAAATAAAAACCCTTCTATTCAAAAAACACATAAAACCAAACTAACATAATCAGAACTGTCCCAAGCATCACCTGCAACTACTCCATATGTACTTCTGATGTCATGACAATTCCGACATAATTTATGTTATGTTATGTTTGGAATAATGGTTACATAAATGAGGTTCAATAAAAGAAAATTTTCACTGCCTGTTTCTATTCTGACCATTTATTCCATTTCATGGTTATTGCAAAAAAAAAAAAAAAAAAAATTTTTCCATGAGGGGGGGGAGGGGTGTCAAAAAATGATGGGCCCCGGGTGCCACATACCCTAGGTACGCCACTGGACTCAGCTACACTTTTCAGACATTCGCAATACTAATAGCTCTTTTATTATTGTCAAATAGGAAAATAGGGTCAACAGTAAAGCTCCTCATTCTTTTCTTGCACATCTATGCGCAATGTATGTTTTTCTCTTAAGCCTTCCTGGTACACTTTTTGTTTGCTTTACAGGGAATCTACAAGTTGGAGATGAAATGAACTTGGATCACTTCCCAGGAACAGACTGACTCTGGGTGCGTGGTATCCATCATGCTCTGGACATGCACTATCTTCTTGTAAAGATTTTGACATGACATCGGTTGTCATGCAAATCACATTCCAAGGCCTTGCAGTAAATCTGTGGAAGACAGGGAGTGAAGCGGCCCTTTTGTTTCCTGTTGAATAAGGCCTGGTACATTTGCTGTAGGAATGCATCATAAAAAAGGGCCCCCCCAAAAAAAGCCCGTGTTTGCTTTATGAATGAAATCTGAACACATTATAACACGCCTTGCAATTTGTTGAGCCACAGCAACACATATAATTTTCCTTGGATACGGCAAGATATAAATAATAAATGATAAAGAGTGTTATCCAGTGTCTTTTCTCTGTGAACCGCTGCAGAGCAATATCTCAAGATAAACAGAAAACAGAAAAAAAATAAAATTGGATTACATGTTTTTTTTGATTAGCATATTCTATAAGTTGAAATAAAAGTTGTAAAGTATTCAATGCTAATTACTGTGCAACAAAAATACAGTAACGACCTATACATGAAAAGATATTGATGCAGAATTAGCTAGAAATTAATTTTAACTATTCAGGCATACAAAATTGCTATGTTTTAAGAAACCCCCAAAGTATTTTTCTTTTTTAATGTAACCTAAGTAGTGTTTTGATAGCAAAGGAAATAGATGAGTTTGCAAAGATATGCAATGCTAGGAAAAGTTTGTGAACGTGCTAGTATGCTCTGTAGTTTAGTACAATTTATATTCCAAACATGATAAGAAAGATTGCCCCTTTAAGGGTGAATTCATCAAGAGGTGCTAACCGATTTAATGCATGTTGACAATTAGTGTGCACTAAGGGCTAGACTCTACAAATGGCCTAAAAAATGGCCGCTGATCACATCAATTGCACAATGGCTACCTGAAACATAGGTGTTAGACATGTCAGCTAGGGTTTCCAAAGCCTACATTTCTGGTGCCTATGTGTGACATGAACTGCACTTATGGAGGCACCTAAGGACGCCATGCCTACTTCGACTTAGGTGTTCTAAGGCACCCTTGTAAATGCAGTCTAGGTGCTGGTTTTATAGGCACCCACCCTATTGAAGATTCCATAAAAATTCTGGGAGTGACCCTGGACCGACACACGGACCTTTTGGTTAGGAAATGCTTCTCGATCTTATGGAAACTCAGAACCATCAGAAAATATTTTGACGCAATATCATTCCACTTATTGGTTCAATCTTCCATTCTAAGCACACTTGACTACTGCAACATCATTTATTTGGGTATCTTAAAAAAAAAACCTTACAAAGACTCCGAATCATTCAAAATTCAGCGGTTCGACTGATTTTTTGGTTGTGAAAATGGGAACACATGAGTCCCTACTATCAAAAACTTCACTGGCTGCCCTTGGAAGCACGAGTTTTGTTTAAATTTTTTTGCCTTTGCTATAAATCAATTTTTGGCCTGGCCCTTATGTATCTGGTTTCTCAATTTAATCTGGACAGTTCCATTAGGTCCACACGCAGAATTCATTTGTTCTCCTTTCCATAGTTAAAGGACTGCCGCTACAAAAGATTCCTGGACAGAACTCTTGCCTCCCAGGCAGGCAAATGGAACAACTGGATGGCAACATCATCAACCATTCCACATCTTACCTCAATTTTAGAAAATCAATAAAAACGAATTTGTTTTAACCGATTGTAACCTATGAATCCAGTGTATCACTTCTCCCAACCTGTACCTTAATTTCGATGACTTTGCATTGTAACTTCTTTGACTGGTACATTTGTAACTACTTTGATCACTTAGTATTGTAACTACTTCGCTGATTGTCCAGCGCCTCTTGTTGTAAACCGCTTCGAACTATCATGGCTTTGGCGGTATATAAAAATAAAATTATTATTATTATTTTGGCCCCCTTTTATCAAGCTGCATTAGGGATTTTTATTGCAGGTCGCTGCAGTATAAGCTCCGATGCTCACAGAATTCCTATGAGCGTCGAAGCTTTTACCACAGCAGCCTGCACTAAAAACCTTAATGCAGCTTCATAAAAGAAGGGGGGAGGCTTCCCAACCCCCCCAGCCCGTGCAGCATCTGTCCTTCCCTGCCTTCCCCTCCCCCTCCCCAGCCCATGCAGCATCTATCCTTCCCTGCTTTCCCAACCTTTGTGACCAGGAAGTGACATCAGAAGGGAGACGAGACTGGCTCGAACAGCAGGTGGGAAATGCTTCTCCCGCTGGCGAACATTTCAAGAAGTGCGCAGGGGGGCAGAAAGGAGGAGAGGCACTGATGCCCCAATATGGTAGCTCCCAGGACGGTCCACATCCCCCCCTTACAATGCCACTGCTCCTGAGTATTGTCACTGAAGTCTTCACTTTTTTTTTCCCATTCATAGATCATTTGGCTGACCATAGATGGATGAAGCCCTATAATGTTTAGAGATGGCTTTAAGTCTCTATCCAGGCATATGAGTTTCAACTATTCTGTTCCTTAGGTTCTGATCTCTGCTCAAGCAAGGAAGCCATCATTGTCAACAAAATGAGTCAACTCTGAACGGAAGAATTGGCCCAAATTCCTCAAGGACGATGTGAAAGAATTACAGGAAATGCTTAGCTAAAGTTGCTGCTGTTTAACAGATGTCACCTGTCACTAAATGAAAGGTTCCCATACTTTTTCCACACAAGAATACTTACAATTTAATCTTTTGATTGGATAAACTAATCAAAATATATATTTTTGCCTAAGCTATTTATTAAGGAGCCTTTGTACTTAGCTGCACTACGAGTGGCCTACGCTATGGCTAGCATGTGTGTCCCATGTGCTGAGGCCACTATTGGAGCAGCTGTAAAATGGCCACATTCTCCATTTTTCCAATAATAGCTATGCACTAGTTTCAAGTTTATTACTGCTTGATATACCTTTTATAACAACCTAACCCCCTCTTTTACGAACGCATAGCGTGGATCATAACGCCGGCAGCGGCAGTAACTGCTCCGACGCTCATAGAATTTGTAAAAGAAGGGGGGGGGGGGTAAGTGATTTACATTAAAGAATAGGCCCTCTTTTACTAAAGTGCGCTAACCGATTAGAGCGCGCTAATCGATTTAGCGCACGCTAAATGCTAACACGTGCATGTTAGTCTATGGACGCGTTAGCATTTTGCGCATGCTAATTCAATTAGCGCACGCTAATCGGTTAGCGCGCCTTAGTAAAAGAGGGGGATAGTTTTTTGTTTTTTAAAAAAATACTTACAAAGGGAAGTTAACACTAACTCATTAAAAATAGAGGGAGAGACTTCACAGGAGACAGGAGGGAAGCTGCATGGGTTACATTGTTTCAAAAAATAAAATAAAGGAAGGAGGGAGGAAAAAACATAGTAGGGTACAGGTATGCATAAAGTAAGCTGATGTCATAATCTTAGGGCTCCTTTTACTAAGGTGCGCTAAGCATTGTAGCGCGCGCTAATCACGCTTGAAACGCTAAAGTGTGCATGTTAGTCTATGGACACGTTAGCGTTTAGCACGTGCGAGATTTAGCAGACGCTAAACACGCACTAAAATGCATAGTGAACCTTAGTAAAACAGGGGGTTAGTCTATACGTTGAAAGCATCTCTAAAAAGAAAGGTTTTGAGGTCAGATTTGAATTTAGCAGCATTTGATTCTTGCCTCATGTTAAATGGCCCTTTTTCTCAATGGAGGAGAGCAAACAGTGGAGTGCCACAGGGCCAGTGGGGCCACTGGGGCCAGTGCTATTTAACTTATTTATAAATGATCTGGAAATTGGAACGATGAGTGAGGTGATTAAATTTGCAGATGACACTAAACTGTTTAAAGTTGTTAAAACGCATGCGGATTGTGAAAAATTAGGAAATTGGAAGACTGGACGTCCACATAACAGATTTAATGTGGACAACTGCAAAGTAGTGCACATTGGGAAGAATAACTTGAATCACAGTTACCAGGTGCTAGGGTCTACCTTAGGGATTAGTGCCCAAGAAAAGGATCTCGGTATCATCGTAGACAATACGATGAAACCTTCCGCCGAATGTGCGGCGGTGACCAAAATAGCAAACAGGATGCTAGGAATTCTTAAAAAAGGGATGGTTAACAAGACTAAGAATGTTATAATGCCCCTGTATCGCTACATGGTGCGACCTCATCTAGCGTATTGCATTCAGTTCTGGTCTCCGTATCTCAAGAAAGATATAGTGGCGCTAGAAAAGGTTCAAAGAAGAGTGACCAAGATGGTAAAAGGGATGGAACTCCTCTCGCATGAGAAAATACTAAAATAGTTAGGGCTCCTCCACTTGGAAAAGAGACGGCTGAGGGGAGATATGATTGAAGTCTACAAAATTCTGAGTGGAGTAGAACGGGTACAAGTGGATTGATTTTTCACTCCGTCAAAAAATTACAAAGACTAGGGGACACTCGATGAAGTTACAGGGAAATTCTTTTAAAACCAATAGGAGGAAATTTTTTTTCACTCAAGAGAATAGTTAAGCTCTGGAATGCGTTGCCAGAGGATGTGGTAAGAGCGGATAGCGTAGCTGGTTTTAAGGAAGGTTTGGACAAGTTCCTGGAGGAAAAGTCCATAGTCTGTTATTGAGAAAGACATGGGGGAAGCCACTGCTTGTCCTGTATTGGTAGCATGGAATGTTGCTACTCCATGGGATTTGGCCAGGTACTGGTGACCTGGATTGGCCACCGTGAGAATGGGCTACTGGGCTTGATGGACCATTGGTCTGACCTAGTAAGGCTATTCTTATGTTCTTAATGGAAGAGAGTTCCACAGCGTGGGTGCTATAACTAAGAGAATTGTCGTACGGGTTGAATCATAAAATATCTGGCAAACAGAAGGAATTGATAATTATAATAGCTGTTGTTGTGTTGACCGTAACAATCTGGAAGATGGTATTTTCCCATTAGCACAAAAGTTTATGACCATTAGCGTGAGTCCTTAAATACACGTGTTGTCTAGGCAGTAAGAACTCCTGCATAACCATGCATTAATCAGTTTGCATATGTCTTTTTTTTTTTTTTTAGCAAGTTTCAATTATCTTATCAAGCATAAATCTTGTATATAAACTCCAAGCTACATCTGTATGCTCCTACCCGCCCCCTCCGCTCTAAAGCAGAGAGATGACTGTGCATCCCTCGGAAGATTTCTCCTGATGGAAACCGCCTGCAAACGTTCCAACGGCCACTTCATCACACAACTTTGGAACCAACTCCCCCCTCAAATCAGATCACAGAACTCACTGATGACCTTCCGAAGTGCAACGAAGGCCTTTCGCTTCAACTAAAGATCCAACCGCAAACAGTTCCCGCTGATCTCTCTGCCACCAACAACCACCAGATGGCGACCCCCTGGTCCAATCTTCTATAATGCCTCTCCAGGAATTCCCCAGGAATGTCCTCAAGTTACTGTACTTCCCAGCCTTGCCCTTGTGTGACTGTATTGTATAGTATTGTATCGCCAAATGTACTGTCCAATGTAACGTCTGTGAATGTTGGTTTGGAACCCATTCAGGACAGGATAGAAATCAAATCAATCATTAAATAAAATATTGATACAGTCCAATACATTTCAGAAGAACAAAAATATGTATAAAAACATTATTGACTAATCAATTCTCAAGTCCACAATTTAAAGATCCAAGATTACATAGAGTAGAAATATAAAGGTACTACTAGTTTAAACTAGAAAAACCAAAGGGAAATTAGTTCATCTGACTTCTGGCTTCCAGAGACTATCAATCTTTTAAGAGTTCAAACTTTGTACTCCCTCAAGGCGTTTCATGGATAGAAAAGCAGTTAGATGAGAAAATACATATTTTAAAGATTGATATCTCACTATGCATTTGCATAGAAAATCCCTCCTATAAGAGTAACTCCTGGTTTCAAAAGCCTTCACTTTTGTGTATCCCGAGAAACATCTGGGAATATCTGAATCTTAAAGTCCAGAAATTCTTTATGTCTGTTTTTGAAGAACATTTTCAAAATCCACATTTTATCTGGCAAAAGTGCCACCAAAGCCACGAACATTGAAGATTTAGCTACCTCTTTATCAGAGGTCTCTAAAATAATTGAAATATCTAACTGTTCTTCGTTTTGATTTTGATTAGGAATTTGCTGATCTTGTGATCTTCTAATTGGTAGATAATAGACCTGGGAAAAAGGAGGAATTGATTCCTGAGGAACTACCAATACTTCCAAAAAATATCTTTTCAACAGCTCCCTTGGCGTCACTCTGACCACCTGAGAAAAATTCAGGAAATGTAATTATTATTCTGAGAACTATTTTCCAATATTTCTATTTTTCTTCTCAAGTTCATATTATCTCAATTATAACATCCTGAGTTTGACGTATCTCACTTAAATCCTTATCATATTTATCAAACTGAGATTTTGAAGAACCCATTTCAACTTTTAATTCTTTCAATTCATTTTCTTGCTTTTTAATTCTTCCTTCCAGACACTGAATTTGAGGGCACAAAAGTTTCCCCACATTTGCCACTAAATCCCATAGGGAATCAAGAGTAATTGCGGAGATTTTAGTCAAAAAATAATTTTACAATTGCACAGTTGTAAACTGCTCACCAATCTGACTCTCCTCCCGAATACCTCCATTAGGATCCTGCTCCTGCTGAGCAGTTGGTAGACTTACAGAGTCCTTAGGTAAGCCTTCCTCCATACAATGGGAGTCCAAGTCCACTGGTGTTGACAGAAAAGCCTCTGGGAGAGGAACTACCACCATCTCCGGTGTATCCTGAACCTGCTTTGGCGAACTAACACTCTGCAGCTGAGGAGGAGGGGCTTTGCAGGCAGGCCTCAATGTGGTGTCCAGCTCTGGGAGATCCGCCGTGCCTCCGCTCCATGCCGGTGTCTCCTGCAGGTGTCCTTCCGATGTTGTCTCCTTCTGCTGTTTCTTCCAAAAAGTTATCTAACAAGCCAAGTGAAGTGGACTTGGGGTGCCGTGAGGCTCCAGCAGTGCTCCTACCGCATAACTTCAGCACGAAGAAAAAAGTTTCCCTTGTACGCAGGAAAACTATAAACCAAGGAAAATCCCAGAAAAGACCTTCCAGGCATCAAGTGAGTGCGGCCATCTTGAATCTAGAAAGCATTCCAGTTTGAACATGTCAATGCCCACACCCTAAGTGATTAGCATATCTGTGCCCACTTTGCTCTCAAACATGCCCCAGTACTAAAATATAAAATGTATGGGTAGTGCTCGCACAAGCACAAACTACCATGGGACATGTGAGCATGTCTCAAGGTAGTGGCATAGTAAGGGGGATGGGTAGGTTGACTGCCCCAGGTGCCTTCTTGGTGGGGCTGCCGGCACTTCTCCACCCCCCCTCATGCCATGCTTGTGCCCTCCCTTCTCCCCTCCACGTACCTCTTTAAATCTTCATCAGTGCAAGCAACTTCTCCACTCTGCTGACCTGGTTCCCCTCTGAAATCACTTTCAGATCACAGGGCCAGGAAGTGACATGAGAGAGAAAGCCAATGCTGGTGCGAGCAGCAGACTGGAGAAGCTGCTCACGCTGGCAAAGATATAAAGAGTTATGAGGAGAAGAGAGGGTTCAAGTAGGGGTGGGAAGGAGCAGGTGGGTGTGGTAAAAGTGGGTGGGGGAACAGAGAAAGGTACAGGGAGTTTCCACCACCTTGAATGCGTCCTACCTCGCTATGCCACTGCCTCATAGTAGTGTTTACTGCAGCTTAGTAAAAGGGCCTCTTATGGGAGAATTCATCAAGTGGTGCTAACCGATTTAGCGTGTGCTGAAAGGGAAGCAAGGGTAAAGAGGGATGAAGAAGAGGAAGGGGGACAGGAAAGAAGATCCTAATCATTACATGAAAGGACAGGTGTGTATGGCGAACTTTGAGGAATTAGTTGTCAAAGAGTGAGGTTTTCAGTTTCTTCCAGAATAATAATAATAATAACAGTTTATATACCGCAGGACCGTGAAATTCTATGCGGTTTACAATGATTAGAAATGTTACAGATAGGGCATGGTGGGCTTCAGTTCTTATAGTCTCTGTGAGATCATTCCAGATCATTCCAGATTTGATTCCAAGGAAGGTGAACAGGGATTGGAAAATTCTTCTGTATTTGAGATTATTTTTGTCGAGGGGAAGTTCAATTGGATCCTGTTGAGAATTCTGCGTGAGGTGGCCCATGCATCAAATAGGAGTTTGTTGGGCCTCACTACCTAGAAATAAGTGGTTGAAGAGGCTTATACACTGATGGCCATGTGCTAAGGGGAAAATCAGCTTATGGCTATTAATACAGAAAATTGGAAGGAAAAATGACCTTAGCATAAGGGAATGACTCACATAAAGAAGCGCTAAGGCCACTTTTTACCACAGTTTGGTAAAAAGGCCTCTTAATAAGCTGTACCTCAAAAAGTAAAAACCCCTCTTAGCTGCACCTTTGCACGTGCAAACCTCAGGTGCTCCTAATTAAAGAAGAAGCTGGAATGCCATTAATGGCAGCCTTAAAAAAGTTTATCATAGTGCTCTGTTCTAAGCATGTTCTGTAAAAAGAAATTGGAATGCCATTTTTCACTAGGACATAGATGCACATTTTGTAAGCCAAAAGGGCATTATTAATCTATCACTTTCTAGTCATGTGACAATGATTTCTGATTCATAACTCAAATGGGATATGATATAAAATTGGATACTGTTAGATAACAATCCCAGAAGATTCTTTCTGATACATGATAGATCTAGAAGACAGTTGTTTCAGGGCACTTTTGTGTATATTGTTAATTTGATGCATGATGACATGACCAATTATACCAGGCTAATGTTCAAAATGCATGTCAAAAGCCAGTGTATCAATGTATTAGATCTCTTCTGTCAACCAACAAACATAAATCAGAGGAAGATGAGCTCTGAAGAACTGCTGACATAATATAAAGGCCATTCCCGAGCATGGAATTTTTTTTTTTTTAATGAACTATAACTTTTCATAGCACATCTGTTGTATCTTAATTTCATTTTTAATGAAATTTGGCTTCAGCCCTTTGCTTTAATTAATATCTTTATAAGTGAAGGAAGAAAGTTCTGCTTTGCCCAAATAGAAACTTGAGTGGTGCTATATGTCACTATAGAAATATGAAAGAAAAAGTTAATTTTTTGTTCAAGGATGGCCATTGCTCTTTTTTTGTTGTTTGTCAACACGCTCAGCTTAATTTTCATTGAGAACATGTCTCCCTTATAACTTCCTTTCTATTTGTGCACAGTCTGCTGTTGACAGTGATAATCACTTAGGGCGCCTTTTATCAAACTGCGGCAGTGGCGTACCTAGCATATGTGACACAGAGCTGCTATAACCACGGTTGGCGCTAAAAAACGCTCCACAGTTTTGTAAAAGGGGGGATAAAATAGAAATACATAGACAAAGGTTAAATTGAACCAGCAAGAAGCTGGACTCTGCATACAATGCAACACCACAGAAACAGTGACACATGTCTCCTAAAGCAACAATTAAATAGAAAATTTTTGTTCTACCTTTGTCTTCTCTGGTTTCTGATTTCCTCATCTTCTTGTTACTGTCTTCCTTCCATCCACTGTCTGCCATCTCTCTGCCCCTCCCTATATGGCATCTTCTCTCCTTCTATGCCCCTTCCAGAAACTATATGGCTCCCCCTTCCATCTCTCCTTTCACCCCCATTGATCTGGCATCTCTAGTTAGATGCCTTAAGAACTTTAAGTCACAGTTGAAAGCCTATTACTTCACAAATGCATTTCACACCTTCCTTATAGACTTACTTTTTCTATGGTTAACACAAATACTTTTATCTTTGTTCTTTTCTTTTACCTTCTTTTACCTTCTGTTGTTTCAGTTTATGTGCTTTCCTTTATTACACTGTAACCTTTCCCTCCATATCAATCCGTTTGCGTCCAGTTTGTTTCCCTGTTATGGTCTTATCGCCCTGTAAGTCTTATTTTTATTTTCACATCAGGCTGCTCAGTGGTATAAATTAATATCTGGATTTTTAAATAAGAAACCAAAGACTGGTCTTTGGGACATTTGGAGCATTGAGATCAAGCATCAAATTACTGCATCTCAATGGCCACGTATTTGGGCTTGGAGTATGAGATGTACAGTGTCGGCATCTATGAGACAAACTTGGTTTATTCTGTTACACAGAGCATTTTGGACCCCGGTTCTTTTACAAAAATTAGATTGCTCTAAGTCTAATAGATGTTGGCACTGTCATCTTGAAGCTGGGGCATTGGATCATTTATTGTTTTATTGTCCTCTAATACATAGCTTTTGGAAATCTGTTTGGGGTCAAGTTAATAATTTACTTGAGAATCCGGTAGCGCTTTCATATGATACAATATTATATGATACTCAATGAGGGCAAAGAGCCAAATATCCTCTAAAAACAATAAACTTTTACTCATAATGACAGGAGTTGCCATTCAACATATCATGAAAAATAGGAAAAACTATGATAGACTATGTTATAGTTTTTGATGGAATTCATTATGCCATATTTTCAAAATGGAAAGAGTAATAGCCATTCAGCAAGGGCGTTTTAAAAAGTTAATGATGTTTGGGAGCCATTAACAAAATATTGTATGGATTGATTATAACTAATAATTTATTTTTCCCCTTTTGTTTATTAACGTACAGGGTGGGGGGGAGGGAGGGGTTATTTTAATGATATATTGAGCTAAAGTTTTATTGATGATTATAAAGGAGGGAGGGTATTTGTTGTGAATTAGTCTTTGACGGGTTAGTAAGTGATATTAAATTGTACATGATTGTATTTTTGTTGTACTTATTGAAAGTTTAAAAATGAATAAATAATTTTTATTTTTACTAGTTTTTATGATTGTAAACTACTTTGGTTTAACATTTCCTGTTAATAATTGCGATAAATCAAATAAAAATAACTGGATTCGGCTAAGCAAGCCGATCTAGGTGACTAAAGGTAGGCACTTTTCGATAGAATCAGGGCCTATCAGCCCGGTATTCAGAGCAAGCTAAGCAATTCCTCCCCTGCTTATCTGCAACTGTATGTAAGCCAGTGCCATGCAGTGTGATAATCATCTGCCCTGTGTGATAAACGCAAGGCAGATGCTAAACGCCCTCTGCATATACACAAAGACTTTGCAGTTGCATCACCTTAAGTTTTACCTTAAACGTGCAACAATTGCAAAACTTTGCTGCCCTTTTCTGAAAGAGTCCTTAAATGCAAGCTAACATCTGCACATCCCTACTTTAGGTGATGTTCTTCTACCGTAGAAAAAGGAGGGTGAAAAGCCCATGAGGATGTTTGTGCCCATCTAGCTGCATAGGTGGATTTTCAAATAGAAATTATGCAGGTAGTATCTCTTTGAAAACAGACAAAAGGCAAGGGAATGGGATTCAATATACCTCCTTTCTGTGGTTGCAATCAAAGCAGTGGCTGCCATTATCCAGATATATGCCTTAGCCATGGTTATCCTTGGATATTAGTGGTACTAATGTGGATTGTGCATGTGTGGAGTAGAAATGCATCCAGTTAGCAGCAATATTCAGGTCAGTTCCAGATAACCACCTGGATAAAGTTAGGACAGAAAATTGCTGCCCTAATTTTATCCAGAGAGCTCTGCGGTTAGCCCACTCTGCTCTGCAGGGATGCTCAGCACTGCTTACTGTCGGGATAGAGGTACTGAGCATCCATGAATAATTTAAACACCATGGCCAGCCTTTAAAACAAATGCCCACTGCACAGTTTATATATTGACCCATTTATTTCAAAGGCTGTTGTGTGAATCTATTTGAATTTTTGTAGCCATGTTTTATTCTATGGTGTTCTTGCTGTATCTTTTTTTTTTTCTCCCTTTTCTGATATTTTTAATGTGGAAATCTGTCATCTCTAAAATAATTTTGGGTTAGGCTGCATATTTTGTCTCCTAATATTGTGAGTCTTTGGTTCTGTGGCAGGAAATGCAATTATTTGGAGTTAGCTTACATTGCAAGATGATCTTTTCTACAACATATTTTTAGATAAAATGCAAGGATTGAAAAAACCCCCAAAAAACCCAACCCAAAAAACCCTCCATAAAACTGCAACTGTGCTAATATAATTTTATCACTTTATTTAAAAATTTAGTCAACCCAAAAGACTACTGAGTGTGAAATTAAGGAAAAAACTCCCTACTTTTATGAAAATCACTCTTCTTCACTTGTCTAATAGCCTGATTTTGTCAGATCATTTATTTCCACAGTTTTAAAATGAGCTTGACAGACACAATTTTATAACACCACTTTACTGCAAATAAGAACATCATTTTCGCTTATTAAAACCAAAGCTTAGAGAAAGCATTAAAATTAACAGTTCACTCTCTTAACCTATTGAATACTTCTGTGACTTTTGTGCACCAGACCATGTTTTAAAGCAGCAGCACCTGCGAAAGAGAAAAAAAAAATGAATAAATGCTCAGAATTCAGATATAGGTAGCTGTTCGAAAAAGGCCCTTTTTTTTTCTTATTTTGACTTTTATTTAATTGCTGGGGTGGGGGATAATAGAGTTAAAGTTCATCCAATGCAGATCATGTCACACTGATCATGGGATGTGTTGGAGCATCTGAAATGCGCATTTGAGAAAAGGATTAGTACAGCCAGTGGCATAGCAAAGGGGGGGGGCACCAGCACCCCTCCTCCTCTCTGTCCCTCCGCCTCTTCTCCTCCTCTCACCACGTACGCGCCCCATCCCTTCCCCTGTACTTCTAGCTGTTCACCTCCGCGAAAGACAATGGCAACGTTTTCCTCGTGACCGCGTCGGCTCTCCCGCTGACGTCGCTTCTGGGGGAGGGGGTGGCCACGCATAGGAAGTGAAGTCAAAGGGAGAGCCGCCGGGGTTGCAAGCAGCGCGTTGAAGTTGTTATTCGTGGCAGTGAGCAACTAGAGATATGGAAGGGCGCCATCGAGTACAGCGCTCATTATGTTTAGTTGCTCTTCATAAAAGGCACATACATTACAGTAAATTTGAAAGAGAATATGAAAGTACAAACAAAAAAGCAATAATGCTCTGGATTTTTACCTTTCTAAATAATGCTCAAGATGGCTTGTTACATTGGTAGTTCTCAGGTGTAATAATAATTTTTCCCAAAGATCGTACTATCTCGGTGGACAATTCTATACCAGGGCACCCCCTTTAAGTACCCAAGTGCAGTGTGGGCAGCATCTTTTCTTTATCGTCATCTAGATGCCCCAGTTCTCTTAAAGAATTCTACTACTACTAATTATTTCTAGAGCGCTACCAGACATACACAGCACTGTACAGAGTTACGAATGAGACAGTCCCTTCTCAAAAGAGCTTACAATCTAAATAGACAATACCAGTGTGGGGGATATAGTTATGGTGGGGGATGGTTAATCTTCTGGCTAGGGTGGTGAGCAGTGGGCAGTGGGGAGTAGGGTTATGGATTGAAGGCTATATCAAAAAGGTGAGTTTTCAGTCTACTTTTAAACAATTTAAGGGACAGGGCGTGATGGACAAACACAGGTAGTTTATTCTAGGCACACGAGGCAACTAGATGAAAGGCAGCACTTAATATTTAAAGAGGCAGCTGGTTCTGGACTTACATCATTTGGTCAGACCGTTGTATTCAGAAATATGCCCCCTATTTTACTAAGGTGCACTATGCTTTTTAGCACCCGCTAAATATACGCACGCGCTAACCGCTAAGACGTCCATAGACTAACATGCATGCATTAGCGTTTAGCACGTGGTTAGCGTGTGATAATTTTTAGCGCACGGTAAAACGCGTGGAGGGGCATAATTTTAAAAAAACGTCTAAGTCCCCTTTTGACCTAGGCCCTAAACGCTGAAAGTAGAAGCAGGGAAAATGTCCATTCTCATAAAAAACGTCCAAAAGGAGGGTTTTTTTAAATAATGGCCTGCCTCTACGTTCAGCTGTTTAAACGCCCAGACCACTACTACATCTACACTAACAACATATAATCAACCAAAAAAAGCCTAAGTCCCAAACGCCCAACACAAGGGCTTTTAGGTGAAGAAGGAGCCAGTCCTTCACCTAAATGCTGGATTCTGTAACCGGTGTCTATCAAAAACCCCCCCACCTGTTACAGAATCCACCCCCCCCCCCCCCCCCCCCCCCCCGCCACGTGCGCACCTTCAATTCCCCACCACCGTACTTCTACCTCTTGCCGGCGTGAGCAGCAGCTCCAACCTACTGCCCATGCTGGCCTCGGCGCTTCCCCTCTGATGACACTTCTGGGTCCTGTGGCTAGGAAGTGGCATCAGAGGGAGAGCCAACGCTGGCATGGGCAGCAAGTTAGAGATGCTGTTCACGCTGGGGAAGATGGGAAAAAATCATAGCTGGTTAAGAGCGACTGGTTTTTATGAAGTCATGCCCGGTGGCGTAGCGAGAGTAGGAGGCGCCATGGGCAGTGGCCCCAGCGTCTTCTGTGCCCCCCCCCCCACCACACATCACACTCGTGCACTCCCTTCCCCCATACTTAAAATCTTCACCAATGCGAGCAGCTTCTCCGGCCTGCTGTTCGCGCTAGCGTTTGTTTTCCCTCTGATGTCATTTCCTGGCCCCTTGACCAATAAATGATTTCAGAGAGGAGCCAGGCTAGCGCAAGCAGCAGGCCGGAGAAGTTGCTCACGCTAGTGAAGATTTAAAGAGGTACAGGGATAGGGGAATGGAAGGTGTGACTGTGGTGTGTATGGGGGGGTAGGGGATAGAAAGGTGCTAGCGCGCCAACCAAGAATGCACCCGGGGCGCTCTCCCCCCTCCCCTTACTACCACACTGGTCCTTCTTATGTTTTTACATTGGCCATTTATGTGCTGAATATTGACACTTAACTGGCCAAGTACTGGCTCGACCCCCCAGCATGCCTCCAAAATAACCAGTTTTTTACTGGGTGCTAATTGGGCATTTTCAGTGGCACTATCTGGCTAAGTGATTATCTGGCTATCATTCTCTGCAAGGAACTCCCCTCCCCCCCCAATATGTCCCATCTGTCTGTTCAAATTAGATTGTAAGTTCCTCTGAGCAAGGACCATCTGTTGCATGTTGAATGTACAGTGCTGTGTACGCTATATGATAAATAGTAGTAAATGCCACTGAATATGAGGAAATGATTTAACCAGCCAGGAGCTATTTCTGGCTGTTTATATTGCTTTGAATATCAACTCCAAAGTTTATTTTATATTTAAAGTGGCTTTGGATACTAACCAGTCAATATACGGTCACAGGGTTTTAGGATTTTTTTAAAGGGTTGACCATTGCTGACTAATTTAAACCTGGATATTCAATGTCAGACCATATCTGGGCACCAGCTTTGAGTATCTAGTTCTGACTGGACATATGCTGGTAGGGTTACCAGGCGTCCAGGAAAACCCGGATATGCCCTCTTTTTAGAGGACTGTCTGGGTACGTGGATGAACTTTCCAAAACCCAGTAGTTTGCCCTGGTTTTCGAAAGCCAAGGCCTCCGGCTGCATCTCGGAGGTGGGAGAAGAAAGATGCGGGTTTGTGGGAGTGGAGCTGGAGCTGGGGCTGGGGGCGTAATGGGGAGTGGCTGGAGGCGGAACAGGATGGGACTGGAGGCGCAACAAGAAGGGGCAGGGAGCAGAACAAGCTGGGGCCATGTGACAGGGTAACCCTGTGTGCTGGCCACTGGGACTTGTGCAGGTCCCTTCTGGTATTCAGCTGGGACCTGCATGTGACATTTATGTGGATCCTGGGTGAATATCAGCTGGGACTCACATAATTGGATATTTCATCCCCCCATCCCCCAGTTATGATCCCCCTCTCGACCTCCCAACAACATAACATAACATAACATAACATAAAAGCAATTTCTAGACCGCATAACCACTAAGTTCTATGCGGTTAGTGAAAGGTTTTTAACAAGACTACACATGGATGAAACATAGAAACATAGAAAAAGACGGCAGAAAAGGGCTATAGCCCACCAAGTCTGCCCATTCCAAATACCCGCCCTCTGGTTTCACTCCCCTAGGGATCCCCTGTGAATATCCCATCTTCTCTTAAAGTCCGACACGCTGTTGGCCTCAATCACCTGCAGTGGGAGTTTGTTCCAATGATCCACCACTCTTTCAGTGAAGAAGTATTTTCTGGAGTCGCTATGGAACTTCCCTCCCCTGATTTTTAGCGGATGCCCCCTGGTGGTCGAGGGTCCCATGAGGTAGAAGATATCTTCTTCCAACTCGATACGGCCCGTGATGTACTTAAATGTTTCAATCATATCACCCCTCTCTCTTCGTTCCTCAAGTGAGTACAGCCTCAGTTTATTCAGTCTTTCTTCATACGTGAGATCCTTGAGCCCCCAGACCATCTTTGTGGCCATTCGCTGAACCGACTCGATTCTCTGCACATCCTTCCGGTAGTGTGGTCTCCAGAATTGAACGCAATACTCCAAGTGAGGCCTCACCATGGACCTGTACAGCGGCATCATAACTTCAGGTCTCCTGCTGACAAAACCTCTACGAATACAACCCATCATTTGCCTTGCCTTGGAGGTAGCTTTCTCCACTTGATTTGCAACCTTCATGTCATCACTAATGATCACCCCTAGATCACGTTCCGTCGTGGTCCTGGCCAAGGTCTCACCATTTAGTATGTAAGTTCTGTGCGGGTTTTTCTTACCCAGGTGCATTACCTTACACTTTTTAGCATTGAAGCCTAGTTGCCATGTTGCCGACCACCGTTCAAGCAGTAGTAGATCTTGCGTCATATTATCAGGTAAAATGCTTTTACCTACTATGTTGCAAAGTTTGGCGTCGTCGGCGAACATTGATACCTTATTTGGAGAACAAATAAGTTTTTAATTGTTTCCTAAAATAAGAAGCAGAAGATAATAAAAGATGTTTAAACTCCTTATCTCAAGTAGCGGCCTGATAGGAAAGTGTGCGTTTATAATATTTTTAAAATTTGCAACCTGAATTGGATGGATATGCGAAAAGAGGATGAATTTTACAAGCACACCTTTGTGCTGATAAGTGAAAAGATTCAGCCAGATATTGCGGAACTTGACCTAGAGATACTTTATAGTAAAGGCAATTTAAAGATGATACGTGCCTCCACTGGCAACCAAATGAAGCACCTCCAAACATGACCCAACCCCCTCCATTCTCTAAAAGGAGGTCCTGGAAAGGGACTATTCATGGGACAGTGGGGCTTGGAGGGGAGGGGTCTACTCATGGCTTGGGGAGACTGGGAAGGGGATTGAGAAGGTAAGACAAGGTGAACCACAAAATTTTCGGACAGCTTATATACATTGATAATTGACTCTTAAAATGTGCCATCTACATATTATATTTTTCCTTGGAAAATCTGTTAATCCGGTACAGCGGCATGATAACCTTCTCCGATCTGTTCGTGATCCCCTTCTTTATCATTCCTAGCATTCTGTTTGCCCTTTCTGCCGCCGCCGCACATTGCGTGGACGGCTTCATCGACTTGTCGATCATAACTTCAAGCCAGAAAGCTATTGAAATGTTGTACATTCACATAGAGTAGGTGTTTTCTGTCTCTAGAGGGCTCACAATCTGATTTTGTTACCTGAGGCGATGGAGGGTTATCTGACTTGTCCGAGCTCTTAAAGAGCCACGTAGGGATTTGAACTGAGTTTCCCCCGTTTTCAGCCTGCTGCACCAATCATTAGCTAACTCTTCTACTCTGTTCCGTGATTTACTTGTGCATTCCTTTTACTGTCATCTTTAGAACAAGCTCCGATCCCATCTAGGGAAGAGCGAGGCCAAATCGGCCGAAGCCGGAGCGAAGAGAAGGGGGGGAAGGAACCAATCAGCAAGGGAAGGCCGGGGGGGGGGGGTTAGGAGAAGAAGGGGAAGCGGAAGGGAAGTCGCCCCTTTTTCAGTCGGAGACCCAGGGAGACCGACGCGACTTCTTACTTCCTCTCACGCCGGCAAAAAGTTTCGCCTACGGTTCAGCACTCAAGAACCGTTCAAGGCAGCAGCCCACCTCCAGCGACTTCGCCTTTCTTCTTGAAGCAGGCCCATTGCGACGCCAGCCCATCCGCCTTGCTCAGCACTCAAAACTTGGTAAGTGTGCGAGGAGTAGGCGGATGGGAAAACTGCGGCACTCGCGGCCCCAAAAGCCCTTGTTTTTTGCCGCCTGTGGTTTCGGTCCCTCGCGCCGGGAGGGGAGGGAGGGGGCGACCGCTGGGAACGAGTGCGGCACCACGTGGCCCGGTGCTGGCCTTCGTCATCGCTGCGGCGGACCCCTGCGGGGCGTCCGGAGCGCCGCCTGCAAAAACAAAAAAACAAAAGCTGCCATTCTCACAGTAATTCCAACTCAAGTGTTTTAATAGTGAGAAAGACTGCAGTATAACAGGGAAGAAACACAGGAAAACAGGTTGCTAAACTCACCCTTCTCGCAAGGGAAGACGTGCCTGTGGTGGAGGGGGAGCGTCCAGGCCCACGAGCCACCCTACATAAGATCTGGGGCGGCGCATGACCCGGCAGCCGGCAGCCCTTAGACCTGCACAGCTTTCTGGCCTCTTAGCCGTGCGGGCAGAGTGCCCCAAAGCCCCTAGGGGGCTGCCGTGGCACACAGAGGTCAGTGCATGGGGAGTAGTGTCCGGCGCCGGGCCACGTGGCACCGCACTCGCTTTTTTCCCGGCCGCCCCCACCTCCCGGAGTGAGGATCGAAACTCCGGTCGGCGATTTTGTTTTTTTTTGCAGGCGGCGCTCCGGACGCCCCGCAGGGGTCTGCCGCAGCGATGACGAAGGCCGGCGCCGGGCCACGTGGTGCCGCACTCGTTCCCAGCGGTCGCCCCCTCCCTCCCCTCCCGGCGGCGAGGGATCCGAAACCACAGGCGGCAAAAAACAAGGGCTTTTGGGGCCGCGAGTGCCGCGGTTTTCCCATCCGCCTACTCCTCGCACACTTACCAAGTTTTGAGTGCTGAGCAAGGCGGATGGGCTGGCGTCGCAATGGGCCTGCTTCAAGAAGAAAGGCGAAGTCGCTGGAGGTGGGCTGCTGCCTTGAACGGTTCTTGAGTGCTGAACCGTAGGCGAAACTTTTTGCCGGCGTGAGAGGAAGTAAGAAGTCTCCCTGGGTCTCCGACTGGAAAAGGGGCGACTTCCCTTCCGCTTCCCCTTCTTCTCCTAACACCCCCCCCCCCCGGCCTTCCCTTGCTGATTGGTTCCTTCTCCTCCTTCCCCCCCCCTCCCTTCTCTTCGCTCCGGCTTCGGCCGATTGATTATACCCTGGCTGTGATGGAAAGAGAACTGTGGAATAAGATAGAGAGACCGAATTAAGAAACATTAAAATTGATATTTTGATTAAGATCGCTGCAACTGATTCTTTAAACCGAAGATTTAGAACATTGATAAAGTGCAAAGTCTGAACATCCTGATTTATAAATCAATCACTTGTATCGTAAGTGCAAAGATAGTATCAGAAAATCAAAACTTTTTGTGTTTACATACTTTTTTCCTGACATAGTTTCTAAATCTGACTCTAGGTTTATATATCAGGGGAAAACTGCTAAATTTGTTTCCTGACTTATTGAGCAATTTAATGTGCTAGCTAAACGCCTTGCATAAAACGAATGTTTTTAAAGCCATATTTTGTGGTGAAGATATACCATCAGGTGTATGTGACGTACAGGTTGAATGCATAATTCAAACTGCAAGAAGGGCAGATTTACAAATACGCCATGTAAATCAGCATAAAGCATCCTGACGTAATATTTTTATCTATGGTGCTCCATCTATTCCTCTGTTGTTAGAAACCTCTTAGGAAGGAATCAGGATTACAATGTACAGTACAACTGAATCAATAAAAAAAAATTGTTCAGCAGAAAATATGTGCAATAAAGTTATAGGAAGGATATGAAAGATGAAGATATGCAACAAGGTAATGCATCACTCTGTGAATATGACTACTTGGACCATAGCAAGAGAAATAAGGCGTATAGCATCACCCAAATCATGCAGACATTTCTCTTAATCGCCACCGTATCATAATCTATATATATAAAATCGGAGGTATGTATGTGTGTATGTGTGTGTGTATGTGCCGCGATCACGCAAAAACGGCTTGACCGATTTGAACGAAACTTGGTATGCAGATCCCTCACTACCTGGGGTGATATGTTCTGGGGGGGGTCTCGCGGCACACCTGCACACGTGGGCGGAGCTACAAACAGAAAATCAAATTTCACCCATTTATGTCAATGGAAAAAATGTAAAAAGCTGCCATTCTCACAGTAATTCCAACTACCTGGTGTGATATGTTCTGGGGGTCTCGCGGCCCACCTGCACACGTGGGCGGAGCTACAAACAGAACATCAGATTTCACCCATTCATGTCAATGGAAAAAAAGTAAAAAGCTGCCATTCTCACAGTAATTCAAAAACGGCTTGACCGATTTGAACGAAACGTGGTATGCTGATCCCTCACTACCTGGGGTGATATGTTCTGGGGGTCTCACGGCCCACCTGCACACGTGGGCGGAGCTACAAACAGAACAACAGATTTCAACCATTCATGTCAATGGAAAAAATGTAAAAAGCTGCCATTCTCTCAGTAATTCAAAAACGGCTTGACCGATTTGAACGAACCTTGGTATGCAGATCCCTCACTACCTGGGGTGATATGTTCTGGGGGTGTCGCGGCCCAACTGCACACGTGGGCGGAGCTACAAACATAACATCAGATTTCACCCATTCATGTCAATGGAAAAAAAGTAAAAAGCTGCCATTCTCACAGTACATCAAAAACGGCTTGACCGCTTTGAACGAAACTTGATATGCAGATCCCTCACTACCTGGGGTGATATGTTCTGGGGGTCTCGCAGCCCACCTACACACGTGGGCGGAGCTACAAACTGCAAATCAGATTTCACCCATTCATGTCAATGCAAAAAAATGTAAACAGCTGCCATTCTCACATTAAAACAAAAACGGCTTGACCGATTTGAACAAAACTTGGTATGCAGATCCCTCACTATCTGGGGTGATATGTTCTGGGGGTCTCGCGGCCCACCTGCACACATGGGCGGAGCTACAAACAGAAAGTCAGATTTCAACCATTCATGTCAATGGGAAAAAATGTAAAAATCTGCCATTCTCACAGTAATTCCAACTACCTGGGGTGATATGTTCTGGGGGTCTCTCGGCCCACCTGCACACGTGGGGAGAGCTACAAACAGAACATCAGATTTCACCCATTCATGTCAATGGAAAAAAAGTAAAAAGCTGCCATTCACAAATTACTTCAAAAACGGCTTGACCGATTTGAACGAAACATTGTATGCAGGTCCCTCACTACCTGGGGTGATATGTTCTGGGGGTCTCGCGGCCCTCCTGCACACGTGGGCGGAGCTACAAACAGAAAATCAGATATCACCCATTCATGTCAATGGAAAAAATGTAAAAAGCTGCCATTCTCACAGTAATTCAAAAACGGCTTGACCGATTTGAACTAAACTTGGTATGCAGATCCCTCACTACCTGGGGTGATATGTTCTGGGGGTCTCTCGGCCCACAACTCTATGTTGCTTGCTCAAGGGTGGGTTCCCCCATCAATTTATATGTTCTTGCTCCTGGAGGTGAAACTAAAAATTTTGTTTAAATTCACGTTTTGCGTTAGTTGTATTGTATTCATTTTGTCAAATATTTCACATTATAATTTCAATATTGTACTTTTTATAAAGCTGTAAAACAATAATTTCATTCACCACTATAAAGTATCTTTATTTGAATCCATTTACAGTGTTATTGCTATAATTAAATACCCGTGCAACGCCGGGTCATCAGCTAGTTCTTAACTAAAGCAAACCAGCTCTGTTGGGAACTACCCCGTGTCTTGTTTTCTTGTTATGTTTTCATTTTTATGGAAGTGTTATGTCCCTACCAGGGTCTGCTCATGGACTCAAAGACAAGCTGGTCAGATGTGAGCGGAGACATTTTCTTCAGATTGTAAAAAGCAATAAAACACAGCTTGGCAATACCGAAAGAGTACAGAGATGTGTATTCATTTGAAATGCCAGGAAATGTCACCGATACATTCTATGAGTGAGATGTTTCAGATCACTGGAAAATTAAAAAAAGCAGAAAAACACATTTTTTTTTTCATGTACCACAAATAGTGCACACTGTTTTGAATGAGTATGTACTCTTTTGAAAGAACAAAAAAACAAGGAAGAATGGAGGAAAGTGTAATCCAAAAATCCAAAAATATCTCTCCAAGACAAAAGCACCACACAAGCCAAGAAAGCTAGCTTATTACTTAGGGCTCCTTTTATCAAGGTGCACTAGGGGGGTTAGCGCATTGGACATTTCATCACGCGCTAATCCCTGTGGCAAGCCAAAATACTAACGCCTCATCAATGGAGGTGTTAGTGGCTAGCGCGGCAGGCGGCTACTGCACCTTGATAAAAGGAGCCTTTAAGCTGGCAACAAAAAAATTTAACGTGGCTTCGTAAAAGGGTGGTTTAATTTTTTTTAATGGGTTCAATTGGCACTGTTAATGCTCCTCCTGGCAAATACGCTGGCATTCCAGTAGGCATTTTAGAAAACGCTGGGTCTACCATCCTGACCTGTTTCTCAATTCCAGTCTCTACATTCTGGCCCCAATTCTATAAATGGCGTCGAAACTGAAGACACTGAGGAATACAGCATATAGCGCATGTCAATCATAAGTTAGGCGCCTTTGAAAGAATAGCGCCCAGTGGCACCTAAATTAGACTTAGGTGCCGGTAGGTGTCAAAACCTTAGGCAGCGTTTTCTTGGTTTAAATACTGGCGCTTAAGTCCAATTTGGGCGCCTACCCAAAACACGCCCATGATCTGCCTTGAACCATGCCCATTTTATTGTAGGTGCCTAGCTGAACGTGGTAGGCGCCTACTGACTTATGCGCCTAGATTTTAATTTAAGCCAACTATTAAGCCAATTAACCCCTCCTCCTTTTTATTAAGCCGCAATAGAGCTTTCTATCACGGCTAATGCTCCAACGCTCTTGGGAATTCTATGACCATCGGAGCAGCGTCGGAGCATTTAGGCCCAAATTCTGTAACCAGTGCCTAATGTTAGGCACCTATTTTGGAGGCGCTCAACTAGATAGGCGCCTATCAAAATCGAGTAACAAGCTCAATTAAGCTTTTTAATCAGCAATAATTGAAACTTAGGCACCTATCAAGAAAGAGCGATTCTGCAATAAGGCGCCTCTAAAAATTTAGGCGGCCTTCAAAAAAAAATAGGCGCTATGCACGTTAGGCATGGGCGTGGCTACATGTTAGGTGCCTTGTTGCAGAATCGCTGCTCTTAAGCGTGCTTAAGTGCTCAGCTAGGCGCATAACTTTTAGTTGTCCCTAGAGCTGGCCTATTTCTTGGGCGCCTCCAAAATAGGTTCCGCTCAGCGAGATTCATTAAACAGCACCCGATTTTACTTGAATCGCGCTGAACAGTGCCTAATTAAGCGCCTAACTTTTGGGTGCTTCTTATAGAATTTGCCCTTTAGTGCTCCGTGCTGTGGTAGAAAGCTTTAGCACAGCTTCACAAAAAAGGTGGTGGAGTGGGGATGTAAGCTCGTTATTGGTACTGATTCAACTTTTTAAATAATTAAGGGCTCCTTTTACTAAACCACGAAAGAGCTTCTTATCGTGGGCTGGCGAGATAAATGCTCCAATGCTCATTCAGTTCTTATGAGTGTCGGAGCATTTACCTTACTGGCCTGCGGTAAGAAGCTCTTCTGCAGAGTTGTAAAGCCCACCTTAAGTTAGGTGCCTAGATCGGCTAGGCAAGCCAATCTAGACATCTAATTGTAGGCGTTTAAAAAAAAAAAAAATAGAATCCAGGCCTCTATGTAAAATGGGGCATCACAGCATGAGAACTAATGTTTAATTTTTGATTCTTTGAAGAAGTATTTCTACAAAATTGATAGAATTATTATATTTGAAAGTATTTGCAACTCCACCAGAGGATTTGTGAGCGTTGGACAAAAGAGGATCCACATCTTGACGTTCATGAAGCCCAACAGTGATCTAATAAAGAGAAGCCAGGAGCGGAATAACATCCCAGTGCTTCTGATCTAGTGATATTTCACCATCCCTTCAAACCATTTCAGATTGATGGCCTTTTATGAAAGATGAGAATCACTGATGACATAACTTAACTGAGGGAAAAACACTGATGAGGCCGGCTGGCTAAGGTTACCTTTACAGGCAAGATTCTTTTTCATCAAGATGAACAAAACGGAAAAAAGTTGATAAAAGATCCCTGTTGTTTTGTAGCCTTTGATGTGGACCTTATATTTCATTATGCCTTATGTAGTTCAGCTGTCTGCAGTGGCACCCTGCTGGAGGGGGAGGTGATGGGGGTGGGGGAGTATATGAAAAGTTTAAAGTCAATGATGCAATTGTTAACATCTTCCCTGTTTAAAAACCATGTGTGCCAATATTTCCATGCAAAAACGCACACAGACATAATTTGATGTGACCCATTGCTATTTCTTAATAGTTGCAGTAGTGAGAATCTGCTTAATGCTTGTGGGGAAAATTTACAAGTATTACTTTCGGGAGAGTGCGGTGTAGTGGTTAGAGCTACAGCCTTTGCACCCTGAGGTTGTGGGTTCAAACCCTGTGCTGCTCCTTGTGACTCTTGGCAAGCCACCTAATCCTCTACTGCCCCAGGTACATTAGATAGTTTGTGAGCCCACTGGGACAGATAGGGAAAATACTTGTGTATCTGATTTGCAACCCATTCTGAGCTCCTTTGGGAGGATAGTCTAAAAAAAAAAAATCAAATAAATAAATGCTTTCTGGTGAATCTGGATATATTTGTTAAACCGTGTCCACTGATACCACTGGCGTGTGGTCAGGGCCTTCAGGGGATTTGCCCCACACCCTGAGGCCACTGTTCTGAATTTTATTGGTTGAGCAGGCAACAGGCAGCTGCTGCTCAGCCAATCAAATTCAGATCAGTACTGTCAGGGCCTCCAGGGGGTTTCAGAGAAACCCTATCCCAAGAGCCCTGCCCTTTTTTTTGATTGTTTACGTTTTGTTAGATGCAGTCTGACTGGTTGAGCAGGCTGCCCACTCAACAAATCAAACTACATCAAGCAAAAAGTAAACAAACAAAAAAAGCAGGGCTGTAGAGCTGAGGCTTTAATGGCTGGGATGGTTTAGATGGGCTGGAGTGAGCTTTGAGAGACTCCAGTAGATGGAAGCTAAACACAGTACCGGGCAGAGCTCTGGGTTTCTGGCCCAGAAATATCTAAGAAAAAGGACAATTTAAATTAAATCATTAATTTATAGAGAGTGTACGGTTGGGCAGACCGGATGGACCATTTGGGTCTTTATCTGCCGTCATTTAGTATACTACTATGTATAAAGATGACGCCTGCAGGCATAAGGGTTATTGTTGTGGTGTAAAAACATAAGAACATAAGAATAACCTCACTGGGTCAGACCCATTAGTCCGTTCTCACGATGGCCAATCCAGATCACTAGTTCCTGGCCAAAACCCAATGAGTAGCAACATTCCAGCATCTCAAAGAATAGCAAGATTCTGGAACCCCAATAAGAGCAACATTCCAGAGCTGAGATTATGATGTCATAATGCCTCATTCCACAGTGCCTCAGAGTCAACCTCAACAGTGATGTTACAATGGCTTGATTGTCCTATACTTGGCTCACATAAGAGCATACGAATAGCCTTACTGGGTCAGACCAATGGTCCATCTAGCCCAGTAGCCCGACCTCACGGTGGCCAATCCAGGTTACTAGTACCTGGCCAAAACCCAAAGAGTAGCAACATTCCATGCATTCCAGGGCAAACAGTGGCTTCCCCCATGTCTTTCTGTACAGGTGGGTACAGTAATTATTGGGCGGGCTCACCATACAATATAAGAAGGTTATGGTGAGATGTGTACCTGGAACTCTTTAATGTGAAATTTACTGCAGTACCCCCTAAAGTGCCCCTTTGCTCTGCTCAGCAGTCTACTGCCAGTTTGCTAAGGATGCTGGCTGCTTGTAGGTCCCAATGACTTGTTTGTGTGCATTTCTCATTTGGATGGTTTTGTTTTCAAAAATGGTCCTAAAAGATAGACATACTAAGCACAAACAAGCCTAGAAAATGGTAATTTTCAAAACAAAAATTAGATGTTTTTCTTATTTGAAAATGGTCATTTTCTCTACAGGGTTTTTGGACGGGTTTCCCAAAACATCGAAACTCAGACTTAGATGTTCTATCGAAAGTGCTCCTTCACAAATTTTTTGAGATACAACGACAATAATATTCAAGGTGAGGATGCACCATGAAGCAGTACAGAAGCATTATAATATTCTTGGTCTTATTTACCAGACCTTTCCTAATAATTCCTAGCATCTTGTTTGCTTTTTTTTTTTTTTTTTTGCAGCAGCCACACACTAGGCAGAAGATTTCAGCATAGTGTCTACAATGACACCCAGATCTTTTTCTTGATTGCTGACTCCTAAGGTGGATCCTAGCGTAAGGTAACTATGATTTGGATTATTCTTCTTGATGTCCATCACTTTGCATTTGTCCACATTACATTTCATCTGCTATTTGGATGCCCGGTCACCCAGTTTCCTAAGGTCTTCCTGTAATATTTCACAGTCCTCATGTATTTTGAAAACTTTGAATAGTTTTGTGTCACCTCATTTGTTGTTCCAGTTTCTAGATCATTAATAAGTATATTAAATAGCACCAGTCTCAATACAGATTCATGTGGCACTTCACTATTTACCCTCCTCCACTGAGAAAAATAGCCATATAACCCTACCCTGCTTTTTGCTCAGTAACCAATTTCCAGTCCACAACAGAACATTGCCTCTTATCCCATGACTTTTTAATTTTCCCAGGAGTCTCTCATGAGGAACTTTGTCAAAAGCTTTCTGAAAATCTAGATACACTACATCAACCATCTCACCTTTCCATATGTTTATTGACACCTTTAAAGAAATGAAGCAAATTGATGAGGCAAGACCTCCCTTGGCTGAATCCATGTTGATTCTGTCCCATTAAACCATGTTTGTCTATGCGTTGCATAATTTTATCTTTTATAATAGTTTTCCCTGTTTTTCATTGCACTGAAGTTAGCTTACCAAGTTTGTAATTTTCCAGATCACCCCTGAAACCATTTTAAAAATCAGTGTAACATTGGCCACCCTCCAATCTTCAGGTACTAAGGACAATTTTAGCGATAGGTTACAGATCACTTCCATCAGATCAGCAATTTAATGTTTGAGTTCTTTCTGTATCCTAAGATTTGTAGAAGTTCTTATATACCACTTATAACCTAAGTGGTTTACATTCAGGTACTCAAGCATTTTCCCTAATGCACCTGGGGATTAAGTGACTTGCCTGGGGTCACAAGGAGCAGCTTGGGATATGAGCCCATAACCTCAGGGTGCTAAGGCTGTAGCTGTAACCACTGCGTCGATTTGGCTCAGTACATCTTCAAGGTTCGCCAAGATTTCTTGTAGTTTTTTCACATCATCACCCTTGAAAACCATTTCCGGTTTAGGTAGATCTCTTACATCTTCTTCCATAAAGACTGAAGCAAAGAATTCATTCAGCCCTGGATTCTAAAAACGGCACTGGTAGGAAGGTGCCAGTAGGCACTCTATGTACAAGATGCAGGCAAAATTTATTGTACCAAAATTAAAATGCAAAGAATAATAAATAATATAATAAAACCCTTTTACCAATCAAGGGACCCGACACGGTCCGTGTTTCGTACAAACCTTCATCAGGGGTCCATGGTAAAAAGGGGGGTCTAAAACATACCATAAAAAATTCCTGAAGATAACAACTATCAAAATGCCTGTATGTTGTATACGCCGAGAAACGCTGACAAAAGTGAAGCGTCTCAAAAAAGCAGATGTAAGAGGCATTCCTATGAATTGCTCTGCACCTTTTTTCATGTTTGTTCTGTACTGAGAAAAATAAAAAATATTAGAAATCTATCCACTGGTAAGAGAGAATTCCCTGACCTTTTTAAAATGGGTCTCTTGAATAAAATAAAGCATGTGTCTGAGTTTATCTCTTTCCCTTAAAAACATAATCCTCTTAGCTGAAGAACTGAGGGTTAAAAAAAAAAAAATTCTGAGAAGTAGACACGAAGACAGTCAACAGTGCTGTAACAAAGATACTTTTGTTAATAATCATCAAGGTCATATTAACATTTAATGCTACTACTGGAGAAATTGACAAATATGTAAATGAATCATACAATTATATTTCTTGCGTTTTTAATAATTGTTTTCACATGTAAATGTATGATTCATATACATATTTGTCAGTTTCTCAGATGTTATCTCTATCAATGTTTATATCTTTTCCAGTTTATAATTGTCCCCTGAGGAAGGCGACGACATCACCGAAACTCGGATCTTAGTCAGGACTTTGTCTTTTGGAACTTTGCTAGTTTCAAAACTTTGATACAAACTGCTAATAAAGGCTTTGTGACCACACGTTGGATTTGACATCTCCAACGCCTCTCTTGGTTTATTTTGCTTTGTCTCGAGGCTTGATACCTTCTTTCTTTTCCCTTACTTAATAGAACTGCCCATGATACCCCTCTCTATAACTTGGCACCTAAATTTAAGAACACAAAATAAGGGAACACACTTCAAACCAGGGGTCTCAAAGTCCCTCCTTCAGGGCCGCAATCCAGTCGGGTTTTCCGGATTTCCCCAATGAATATGCAGGAGATCTCTGTGCATGCACTGCTTTCAGTGCATATTCATTGGGGAAATCCTGAAAACCCGACTGGATTGTGGCCCTGAAGGAGGGACTTTGAGACCCCTGCTTCAAACTATCAATTATACAAAGTAACCAATGTGTATGTTATTCTTTTCTCTTCCTGCTGAGGGCGTGACACATTCTTACAACAATATAAAGAAACAGCCTCAAAGACTCAACCAGCGGTGCAGCGAGGGTGAGAGGTGCCCAGGGTGGTGGTGCCCCTCCTTCATCTTCTTCTCCACCTCCCACTGCCACATGCTCCTTACTCACCCCCTCCTTCTACGTGTGTGCTGCTTCCCTTCTCCTGTATCTCTGTAGTAGTGCTGTCCGATTCACGATTCGAATCGGTTCACCGATTCGAATCAGGTGAATCAATTCGAATCGGTTCGTTTTTGTAAAAAAACAGACTTACCGATTCATCCCGATTAAAGTTCATTCTTTTTTCACTTCCGGCCGCTGGACTCATTCCCATCTAATGTAACTTGCAAAACCAGAAGTTACATCAGAAGAAACAAAAGGATGTGGGAGCGTCGAGGGGGAGCGAGCAGACCTCATGCAGCGGACCAGTCGGAAGCAAAGGGTATTTTTGGCTGTCTCTGCATTTCTCCTCTCTTCCTCGCGATTCCACATCCAGTCGAGTAAGTAACTGAACCGGCAGGGAGGGCTGAGAATTGGCAGGGGGTGCTTAGAATTGGCAGGGGGGGCTCAGAATCATCAGGGGGTGCTCAGAATCGGCAGTGGGTGCTCAGAATTGGCAGGGGGAGCTGAGAATCGGCAGGGGGGCAGAGAATCGGCAGGGAGTGCTCAGAATCGGCAGGGGGTTTGAGAATCATCAGGGAGTGCTCAGAATCGGCAGGGGGTCTGAGAATCGGCAGGGGGGACAGAGAATCAGCAGGGAGTGCTCAGAATCGGCAGGGGGGGCTCAGAATCAGCACGGGGGCTCAGAATCAGCAAGGGGGGCTGAGAATTGGCAGGGGGTGCTCAGAATCGACAGGGGGGCTGAGAATCGGCAGGGGGGGCAAAGAATCGGCAGGGGGTGCTCAAAATCGGTAGGGGGACTGAGAATCAGCAGGGGGCAGAGAATCGGCAGGGAGTGCTCAGAATCGGCAGGGGGTGCTCAGAATCGGCAGGGGGGCTCAGAATCGGCAAGGGGCTGAGAATCGGCAGGGAGTGCTCAGAATCGGCAGGGGGGCTGGTGAGTCTTGGGGACTGGGGATGGAAGCTGAAATCGGCAGGGGTGCTGGTGAGTCTGGGGGGACTGGAGATGGAAGCTGAGAATTTTTGATATGATATTGCCTTGGTTAAATAAAATGTTTAAACTTAAAAAGCTGTGTCATTAACAGTGAATCGAATTGAATCGAAAAATCAATTCAACAGGGTGAATCGAATCGAATCGAAATATTTTTCTCTGAATCGGGCAGCACTACTCTGTAGCATTCTTGGTGTGAGCAGCAACCCCCCAACCTCCTGTTGCACTAGCATCGGCTTTTCCTCTGATGTCACTTCCGAGGCGCAGGTCACCATGTTGCATCAGTATATGCGCTGATGCCCCCTCCCAATGCAATTTTTTTTCAAAAGCCGGACAAAATGCTGGGTTTTGAAAAGATGTCCGGTCCCCCCGGACATAACCTCAAAAGAAGGAAATGTCCGGGAAAATCTGGACGTCTGGTAACCCTAGGCCAAATGGCCCATCCAGTCTGCCTGTCCCCAGTAACTATTATCTCTTACCTCTCTCTAAGAGATCCCACGTGCTTATCCCATGCTTTCTTGAATTCAGACACAGTCTTTGTCTCTACCACCCCTTCTGGTAGATTGTTCCGCATATCTACCACCCTTTCTGTAAATAAGCATTTCCTTAGATTACTCCTGCACCTATCAGGGTGGTCAATGTTACGCTGATTTTTAAATTACAAGATGTAGGAAGAAGCACTGTGGGTTAATCTGGAAAAAGGGCATGGAAAACTTATGTTAGTATGATATACAGGCAAGTTTTATTGGTAAAAAGCTATTTGACCCTACACGGTCTGTGTTTTGGCTCTAAGAGCCTATATCAGGGGTCATAAATCTCCCCTGAAGCAGCCCTGTTTAGTAAAACATAGCCATGTTGGGCACCTTTATATCTGATTATTCTACAATAAGGACTTTTCAATAACCCTTTGCCATAACTCAGTGGCGTACCTAGGGGGGGGTGGGGGGGGGCGGGCCGCCCCGGGTACCAGCCCTAAGGGGGTGTTCCCGGCCTTGCCGTTCAGTCCCCCGCCACCCCCGAAGGACCGCTAGCCCCACTGACCTTCCTGCACCACCTGTGAAGCAGCCCGCAGCAGGATCGCGAAGTCAGCGTCAGCATCCCTGCGCTGCTTCCTGCGCCGCGATCCCGCCCCTCCTCTGACGTCAGAGGAGGGGCGGGACCGTGGCGCAGGAAGCAGCGCAGGGATCGCTGACGCTGACTTCGCGATCCTGCTGCGGCTGTTCATAGGTGGTGCGGGGAGGCCAGGGGGGCGAGCGGTCCTTCGGGGTGGGTCGGGGCATCAGGCCTTCAGGGTGGGGCGGGCGGGCAGGCAAGCAGGCTTTCAAGGGGGAGGGGGTGACAGGCAGGCAGGCAGGCCTTCAAGGGGGGACAGGCTTTGGGGGGGGTGCAGACCTTCAAGGGGTGCAGGCCTTCAAGGGGGGCAGGCAGGCCTTCAGGGGGGTGCAGGCCTTCGGGGGGGGTGTAGGCCTTTGGGGGGGTGCAGACCTTCAAGGGGGTGCAGGCCTTCAAGGGGGGGAACAGGCCTTCAAGGGGGGAAAGGCAGGCAGGCCTTCAAGGGGGGGACAGGCCTACAAGGGGGGGGGACAGGCCTACAAGGGGGGGGACAGGCCTTCAAGGGGGGGTGCAGGCCTTCAAGGGGGATGCAGGCCTTCAAGGGGGAGACAGGCCTTCAAGGGGGGGAAAGGCAGGCAGGCAGGCCTTAAAGGGGGGACAGGCCTACAAGGGGGGGACAGGCCTACAAGGGGGTGGGACAGGCCTTCAAGGGGGGGACAGGCCTTCGGGGGGGTGCAGACCTTCAAGGGAGTGCAGGCCTTCGGGGGGGGGTGCAGTCCTTCAAGGGGGTGCAGGCCTTCAAGGGGGGGAACAGGCCTTCAAGGGGGGAAAGGCAGGCAGGCCTTCAAGGGGGGGACAGGCCTTCGGGGGGGTGCAGACCTTCAAGGGAGTGCAGGCCTTCGGGGGGGGGTGCAGTCCTTCAAGGGGGTGCAGGCCTTCAAGGGGGGGAAAGGCAGGCAGGCAGGCCTTCAAGGGGGGGACAGGCCTACAAGGGAGGGAGAAGCTACAAGGGGGTGGTACAAGCCTTCAAGTGGGGGACAGGCCTTCGGGGGGGGTGCAGACCTTCAAGGGAGTGCAGGCCTTCGAGGGGGGTGGTGCAGGCCTTCAAGGGGGTGTAGGCCTTCAAGGGGGGACAGGCCTTCAAGGGGGGAAAGGCAGGCAGGCAGGCCTTCAAGGAGGAACAGGCCTACAAGGGGGGGGGGGAGAAGCTACAAGGGGGTGGGACAGGCCTTCAAGTGGGGGACAGGCCTTCGGGGGGGGGGTGCAGGCCTTCGGGGGGTGCAGACCTTCAAGGGGGGGACAGGCAGGCAGGCCTTCAAGGGGGGGACAGGCCTACAAGGGGAAGGGACAGGCCTTCAAGGGGGGTGCAGGCCTTCAAGGTGGGACAGGCAGACCTTTAAGGGGGGACAGGCCTTTGGGGGGGGGACCATGATTTAGAAGTACACGGAGGGAAGGGGGTGTTCAAAGAGACATGCATATGCCAAACTTTGGGGGGGGGAAGAAATAATGGGTCTGAAAATAGAGGAGAGGGAGAGAGATGATGGACCATGGTATTTAGGGAGGGAAGGAACAGAAAGGGAGAGAAATTGGACACAAGGGATGGTGTGGAGGAGGGATAGAGATACTGGATAGGAGGGTAATTAGGAAAAGAAACGGAGAGATGGTGGACTCTGGGATGGTGGGGAAGGAGGGAGAGATGCCGGATGAAAGGGTATTTAAGAAAAGGTGGATCTGTGGAGGGAGATGAAAAAAAGGAAAGATACCAGACTTCCTGGGAAGGGAAGGGAAATGGAAAGGGAGGACAGAGTTGGCAGATGGATGGTTAGCATGCAGAAAGAAGGAGACCCTGGCAAGCAAGTTATCAGAAGAAAACCAGAGCCTTGGACCAAAAAGATTTGAAATATAACCAGACAACAAAAGGTAGAAAAATTAATTTTATTTTCTGTTTTGTGATTATAACATGTCAGATTTGAAATGTGTATCCTGCCAGAGCTGGTGTTGGACTGCAAACGTGAGCTAGGATTTAACAGAAAGAGGAAAAGTCCTTTTTGTTTCTTTATTTTATTTACACCACAGCGCCAGTGTGGTTAGGAGAAGCCAAAGGGGGTGAAAAAGCTATAAAACCCACCAGGAGTTTTGAAAAAAATCACCCAACTGGGCAGGAAAATCGAATTGAAAAACCAATTCAATAGGGCTGAATCGAATCAAAATTTTTTTTTCCTGTATCTGGCAGCATTAGTTTGCGCTACTGTCTTAGACTTTAGGACCTGGGATTGGGGAGAGATGGCATCCTCAGTACTTTATAATGCAAGTGAAACGAGGATTTGGTCAGACTTTTGAAGGGTCTGCAGAAAAAAAATATTGTATAGGCCGGGGACATGAGACAGCAGGAAATGGGAACTTTTCTTCCTTCTATTTTTGTGAATGGAAAGGCTGAGGATGTCAGAGAGGTCAGTTAAAATATGTGCTTTATAAGAAAATATAATAATGTGTTTTATAAAGTTTATAGCATAGCTGGCCTACCCAGTGAGGTGTTCCTAGTGGTGATGGTGGCAGCGTGTCAATGTGTTGAGAGGAAGAGGTGGTCTGGGAAATTCTGCTGAGCAAACTCCGGGCCCATTTCCACCCCCCAGTTAGTCCACTCCACTCAACTGATTCACACACTGAGTGGGTCTTTGGGTGTTGTTTTGGGATCTCTTCCAGTGGTTTATCTCCTTCTGGTCCAAGGAAGGAAACTTTGTTATCCTTAGCATTGACCTACAGAATATGTTTGTAACAGCGCTGCTTGTGTGGCATTAGGCTATGTAGTGATCGAAAGAAAAAAACAGACCTTTGCACATTTTTGCACTATATGGTGGGTGTATGAGGAGATTCACATTTCCTGCACAGCTAAGTCCATGTGAAGTTACCTTGTGCTGTATTTGACATCTAGCAAGGTCTCTGTTTGAAAGGAAAGATCTAAACTTAAAAATGAAGTGGCCAGAAGTTATGGTAAAAGCAGATAGTGTAGCTGGTTTTAAGAAAGATTTGGACAAATTCCTGGAGGAAAAGTCCATAATCTGTTATTAAGACATGGGGGAAGTGTCTGCTTGCCCTGGATCGGTAGCATGGAATGTTGCTACTCTTTGGGTTTTGACCAGGTATTAGTGTCCTGGATTGGCTACCATGAGAATGGGCTACTGGGCATGATGGACCATTGGTCTGACCCAGTTAGGCTATTCTTATGTTATGTTCTCATCTGTAGGGGCCTTTGTTTTCACTTCTTATTTTAATGTATTTTTTTTCTGGGAACTTATCAGTGTTTTTTATAATGGGAACAAAAATGGAAGAGAATTAATGTGTGTGGAATGGGGGGTAACTAATTTCTTCAGCTAAATAATTCAATCCACTTCAAACAGACATAGGAGAACTTGTGCACCATTCACACACCCTCCAACCAAAAACGTCAAAAGAAAAAAAACTGTTCGACAACCTCCTAGCCATTCGAGCTGCAACACTCGACCCCCAACTCTACAACCAATTGATATCGACCACAGACTGCAAAACCTTCAAAAAGAAATAAAAACCCTTCTATTCAAAAAACACATAAAACCGAACTAACACAATCAGAACTGTCCCAAGCATCACCTGCAACTACTCCATATGTACTTCTAATGTCATGACAATTTAGACATAATTTATGTTATGTTATGTTTGGAATAATGGTTACATATATGAGGTTCAATAAAAGAAAATTTTCACTGCCTGTTTCTATTCTGACCATTTATTCCATTTCATGGTTATTGCAAAAAAAAAAAAAAAAAAAAAAAATTTTTACATGGGGGGGGAAGGGGGTGTCAAAAAATGATGGGCCCCGGGTGCCACATACCCTAGGTACGCCACTGCCATAACTGTTTCTTCATCATCAGTACTATTGGGACTTGCTCATCTGTTTTATGACACATAGATCATCCTTATATAATAACTTATATCCTAACTTTAAGCCTTAAGTAGTGAGAAGATGTGATCACTTACATCAGCTTGCTTCCCCCTAACCCCAGAGTCCAGCATCTCATCTCCTGTTCCTTCCCCTGGTCTTTGTTCCTTTCTGATGCTAGTACATGTTTTTAAGACCATAATGACCTTATGTTTGTTTAATGAATCTTGTTGAATTGTAAATCACTTTGATGGTCTTTTTATTCAGAGGAGATGCCTTATAAAATATTTTAATGAATAATAGTAAAAAATACATATACTTCTATACCAATGTTTCCTTATTCTCTTCTGAAGGCATATGTAGCCAGTAGTACTTTCAAGAGTACCATAATGAATTTGTAAGAAAAAGTTTGCATATCCTAAGTCTCCAATATATAGTCTATAGCAGTGTTTTTCAACCTTTTTTGGGCAAAGGCACACTTGTTTCATGAAAAAAATCACGAGGCACACCACCATTAGAAAATGTTAAAAAATTTAACTCTCTGCCTATATTGACTATATATAAAGTAATTCTCTTGAATAGGAATCAAATAAACACAAAGAAAGTATTTTATAATTACTTTATTACGAAATAAAAAATACTTTATTCAGTGCGAAACCTGGGCCTGTTTGGCTGAACACAAAGCTGATATTCTGGCTGGAATCGAAGAAAGACACACACGTAGCTCTTCGTCAACAGCTCTCAGTCTCTCTCTGTATTTGGTTTTTATAGCATACAAAAATAGACAAATATACCCTCCATCCTTTTTATTAAACCACAATAGCAGTTTTTAGCGCAGGGAGCTGCGCTGAATGTCCAGCGCTACTCTTGACGCTCATAGGCTCCCTGCGCTAAAAACCACTATTGCGGTTTAGTAAAAGGTGACCATATTGTAAAATATAGACAGCAGATATAAATTCAGAACTGTGCATAGTAAGTGAAGGGAAGTTTTCATCTCTGGGAATTTACCCAGTTAACTATTAAGTTATTTGGGCAAATTCCTTTGAAAACTGTGGTAATACTGCCTCCACTTTGCTAAATTTAAAATAAAATCATTTTTCCTACCTTGTCTGGTGATTTCTGGTTGCACTTTCTTCTTCTGACTGTGCATCCAATCTTTCTTCCCTTCTATCAGCCTGTATGCTTTCTCTCCTCCACACCTCATTCCCTCCCCCAACTTTTTCTTCCTCTCTCCCTGACCTTTCTTTCTTTCTGTTTCTCTTCTTTCCTTCTATTTCCCTGCCTGCCCCCTTTCTTTCTTTCTCCCTGCCGTTCCCCAAGCCACTGCCACTGCCGCTGCCATCGGGGAACAGGCCCCAAAGCCGACGCCGACGCATGCTCTCCCTGACGTCAATTCTGCAATTGGAGAGGAAGTTCCGCCCAGCCAGGCAGCGATTGGCTGGCCCGAACTTCCTCTCCGACTGCAAAATTGACGTCGGGGAGAAGAAGACTTATCGGCTCGATAGATTAGATCGCCAAGACAAAGTGAGTCCTGGGTGATCGACTCACTTTGCCTTGGCGAGCTACTGGCGCCCCTGCCTCGGGCCCCCTGTCAGCTCCGGGCCCGGCGGCCCTGCGGCACACCAGGCAACATCTCGCGGCACACTAGTGTGCCGCGGAACAGCGGTTGAAAAACACTGGTCTATAGTATCTCCTCAATATACATTACTCATATGAAGTCTGTCTAATAGACATGGCTGAAAAACACTAGTATATGCAGTCAACTGAAAGGGATTTTCCCTCATCATTTAATGACAAAGAAAGGATGTCAAAATCCAGGCTTAAATTTTGAGGGGAGAAGATGCTAAACCAAAATAAGGGGAAGCTTATTAGTGGCTAGTTGATAAGGCAGATTTAAAAGAATACTTAAGAAAAGGAGTACATTGTTTTTTTTATATTTGAAATTTTATTGCCTTTTTTCCCCTGTGATGGCTGGCTTGCTGCTAGACAAAAGCACGAGAATTGACCCACAGGAGAAAATCCAACAGAAACAAATAGCTCTGTGGAGAGTAGATGTTCGAGATGTAGGCTTTCTTAGAAATTCAACTTTATAATCCACATAAATATGTCTAGGACCCAATACAATGGGAACTTTGGACCCCCAGTATTGTGTTCTCAAAATTAGAATCTGTGCTTCTAATTTGCATCTATTTTGAATCTAATTCTATTCGATTTGTTCTTAGAAGTCTCAATCAGTAAAATCGTCAAGTCCAATGAACACATTCCAAATTTTGCACCAGTCATTAAGAAAGTCCTGATCATCATTGAACATCAAGGGGCCCTTCATAATTCTTAGGTCACGTGGTATCATTTGTTTCCTGCAATATTCCAAAAGGAACACATAATGTAAGTCCAAGCGAATAACCTCTTTATTTAATTGGATAATGTCTTTCTATTGTTCTAGAAGAGTAGGCGCATGATCTTCAACCTCAATTCGTGGAAAATCCTGTAAGAGGTTTTCCGATCTTTCCTCAGGGAAACTAAGGATGTGGTCCCAAGCTCGAAAGGCCACAGCAGGTCAAATGTAGCACAGGCAAAAGCAAAGGTACCTATATATTGGCAATTATTACCAGGATGCCCTCTTCCCCTGCCCCCCCAGCCATGCATGCGCCCCTTCCCTTTCCCCATAGCTTATTAACTTCTCTGGTTTGAGCAGTATGCCCATGTCAGTGTCGGCTTCCCTTTGATGTCACTTCCTAGGCTCGGCTCCCGGAAGTGATGTCAGAGAGAGAGACTACTGATACAAACCAGGCAGCAACTTCACACCGGGGAAGTAAAAAAGGTACAGGGGAAGGCAAGGGGTATGCGCGTGCAGCAAGGAGAGGAGAGTGGGAAGGGGAGGGGGAGGGGTGGAGAGAAGGAGGGGTGCCATGCCCTTAGGAAGACCTCCAGCCTCCCCCCACCCTTTACTACACCACTGGATGTAAAAGATTAATAAAGATACAATGCCTTTATATTAGATTTCCTTAATAATTTCTGTACTGGTTTTTGGGAACTACACTTCTTCATTAGATGTGGTAGGACCGAAGCCCGTATATGAGACACCAAACATTTTTAAAAAAGCATCTTAATTATCAATAACTAGCTGATGCCCCGGCGTTGCACGGATATTTAATTATAGCAATAACACTGTAAATGGATTCAAATAAAGATACTTTATAGTGGTGAATGAAATTATTTTTTTACAGCTTTATTAAAAATACAATATTCAAATTATAATGTGAAATATTTGACAAAATGAATACAATACAACAAACACAAAACTTGATTATAAACAACATTTTTAGTTTCACCTCCAGGAGCAAGAACATATAAATTCTTGGGTGAAGAGACCCCCAGAACATATCACCCCAGGTAGTGAGGGATCTGCATACCAAGTTTCGTTCAAATCGGTGAAGCCGTTTTTGAAGTACTGTGAGAATGGCAGCTTTTTATTTTTTTTCCATTGACATGAATGGGTGAAATCTGATGTTCTGTTTGTAGCTCCGCCCACGTGTGCAGGTGGGTGGAGAGACCCCCAGAACATATCACCCCAGGTAGTTGGAATTACTGTGAGAATGGCAGCTTTTTACATTTTTGCCATTGACATGAATGGGTGAAATCAGATTTTCTGTTTGTAGCTCCGGCCACGTGTGCAGGTGGGCAGCGAGACCCACAGACCATATAACCCCAGGTAGTGAGGGATCTGCATACCAAGTTGCGTTCAAATTGGTCAAGCCGTTTTTGAAGTACTGTGATAATGGCAGCTTTTTACATTTTTGCCATTGACATGAATGGGTGAAATCTGATTGTCTTTTTGTAGCTCCGCCCATGTGTGCAGGAGGGCCGCGAGACCCCCAGAACATATCACCCCAGGTAGTGAGGGATCTGCATAGCAAGTTTCGGTCAAATCGGGCAAGCCGTTTATGCGTTGGCAGCTTTTTACAGTTTTGTCATTGACATGAATGGGTGAAATCTGATTTTCAGTTAGTAGCTCCGCCCACGTGTGCAGGTGGGATGCGAGACCCCCAGAACATATCACCCCAGGTAGTGAGGGATCTGCATACCAAGTTTCGTTCAAAACGGGCAAGCCGTTTTTGCGTTGGCAGCTTTTTACATTTTTTCCATTGACATGAATGTGTGAAATCTGATTTTCTGTTTGTAGCTCCGCCCACTTGTGCAGGTGGGCCGCGAGACCCCCCAGAACATATCATCCCGGGTAGTGAGGGATCTGCATACCAAGTTTCGTTCAAATCGGTCAAGCTGTTTTTGCGTGATCGCGGCACATACATACATACACACATACATACCTCCGATTTTATATATATAGAAGATTGTCATCCTCACACTTATTCTTGTGTCTGTGTTCATGTTTAAACGCAATATAATTTTCTGTGGTAAATAAGTGAGGGCTGTTAGCTGTCTTTTAATGCCTCTCATGTCTATTTCTTTACATTAAGGCCTCCTTTTACGAAACCACGCTAGCAGTTTCTAGCGTGGGGAGCCGCGCTGAATGACCTGCACTGTTCCCAACGTTCACTGAGTTCCTATGAGCGTCGGGAGCGGCGCGGGCCATTCAGCGCGGATCCTCGCGCTAGAAACTGTTAGCTTGGTTTTATAAAAGAGGGGAATAGATCTTGTGCTTTGATGACATCTAGGCCTAAATTCTCTATTACTGCGTTTAACTTAGGCGTGCTTTGGACGTCCGCTGCAAGTGAATAATTACGGAGTTAAGGGTCTTAATTGATGTTAATTGGGTAATTAACGACACATAGACGTCCCTAGGTAGTACATAACGAACTAACGTCTATTGAAAGCATAGTCCCGTCTGCAGCTCTGGACGTGGGCGTTCCGTGGGCGTTCCGTTGGGCGTGCCAAGTGGGGACGCTAGATAGGCGCTACTTGGGCGAACGCGTGCGTCTAAATCTCGTGAATTATGTAGACGTAAGAAACCCTGGTCTAGCTTGGATTTCAATGCCGTTTCAACTATCGTAATTGCGGCTCTTTGTTACACGCGAGGCAGACGTCCGCTGTGTTTTTCATCAATAATTCCAATAGTGAATTTCAATAGGTATATTTCATCTTTTCTCTGTCCGAATAAATATAATGACACCATAACAATGGAACACATTATATTGCATGGATAACAAACCACATTTCATCCCAAACCATAATATAATTTTCACATGGCTTTTACAACCCCCTTTTTTGTCTCAACAAACAGCACTGCAATCGGCTCTCTTTTGAAAGCAAAGAAAAACCAGCACACATTATCAGCACTTAAAAAGAGAATAAACAGATACACACCTTAACAATCCAGCTTCCCTCATTGCAAAATGGAGGTGTTCAGTTGCACAAAACTGACCTCATTGTGACCTCATCAATCTGCATCTTCCAGTAATATGCCACAATTAAAAGACGTGGTGGGTGTTGAACCCACAACTTCTGGATGTTAGCAGCACAGGCTGGGCTCCTAACCGATAGAGCTACAGCTGCTTGACTGAACTGTCCGTGCTTCATTAGGTATCATATCAGGATGAACTCAAATAAGTTTAAGCAAAGGAATGCCTAAAGATTTGGAACGTTTTCAAGTAGAAAACAAATATGAAATATGTATTAAAGAATTGCAGCACAAATAACGCCTAAACGGAACAGATTATTTACAGTCCTATATGCATTAGTACAGTGCTTAGAATGAAGATTAGCGTGTGAGAAAAACGGAGCTCCACCTCACATGCATTCCAGCACACTTGGGAATATGGGTTTGGGGCTCAGTGAAAGCAGCCTACTATGACATTATAGCTAAACTCCTTTTCCCTTAGCACTTCACTAAGATATGATATGACAAGGGAACCAGAGGAATTGGAGCTGTGGGTCAGTGAGGAAAGGCACTCTCTACCAATTGTCCGGCCTTTGAGGGTTCAAATCCCAGCCTGTATTTTACTTGTGGCGTATCTGCCTTCCAGGTGCACTTTGATGATGCTTTCCACTTCTTATAGGAGTTGAATATAACATTTCTCCATTTAAACATGGCATACGTTGTTAGTTTTTATCGTGGTAAAGTATACATTTCTGAAATGGTGAAGAAATGGCAGAAAGCGGTATAAGCAAATCCAAACTGCTATAAGCACAAGAAAGCATTTGTAGCTCAACACGCTAATGCTCCTTTTCTGAGCTTTGCCATCTAAAACTCCCCAGTTTGACTCCCACCTTTGCTAATTTTAATAAGGTCCTAGTTTTTTGCTATTAGCTCTTATAACATTTCCCTTTGCAGGCAAACCTATTTTCAACTTACCATGGCTCGGACATCCTAAGCAGTGATGAGAGCACATTAACCAGGCGATCCACAAATGTCATCTTGCTGTCAGAGGAAAGGTGTCTCTCATCACTGCTTAGGATGTCCGAGCCATGGTAAGTTGAAAATAGGTTTGCCTGCAAAGGGAAATGTTATAAGAGCTAATAGCAAAAAACTAGGACCTTATTAAAATTAGCAAAGGTGGGAGTCAAACTGGGGAGTTTTAGATGGCAAAGCTCAGAAAAGGAGCATTAGCGTGTTGAGCTACAAATGCTTTCTTGTGCTTATAGCAGTTTGGATTTGCTTATACCGCTTTCTGCCATTTCTTCACCATTTCAGAAATGTATACTTTACCACGATAAAAACTAACAACGTATGCCATGTTTAAATGGAGAAATGTTATATTCAACTCCTATAAGAAGTGGAAAGCATCATCAAAGTGCACCTGGAAGGCAGATACGCCACAAGTAAAATACAGGCTGGGATTTGAACCCTCAAAGGCCGGACAATTGGTAGAGAGTGCCTTTCCTCACTGACCCACAGCTCCAATTCCTCTGGTTCCCTTGTCATATCATATCTTAGTGAAGTGCTAAGGGAAAAGGAGTTTAGCTATAATGTCATAGTAGGCTGCTTTCACTGAGCCCCAAACCCATATTCCCAAGTGTGCTGGAATGCATGTGAGGTGGAGCTCCGTTTTTCTCACACGCTAATCTTCATTCTAAGCACTGTACTAATGCATATAGGACTGTAAATAATCTGTTCCGTTTAGGCGTTATTTGTGCTGCAATTCTTTAATACATATTTCATATTTGTTTTCTACTTGAAAACGTTCCAAATCTTTAGGCATTCCTTTGCTTAAACTTATTTGAGTTCATCCTGATATGATACCTAATGAAGCACGGACAGTTCAGTCAAGCAGCTGTAGCTCTATCGGTTAGGAGCCCAGCCTGTGCTGCTAACATCCAGAAGTTGTGGGTTCAACACCCACCACGTCTTTTAATTGTGGCATATTACTGGAAGATGCAGATTGATGAGGTCACAATGAGGTCAGTTTTGTGCAACTGAACACCTCCATTTTGCAATGAGGGAAGCTGGATTGTTAAGGTGTGTATCTGTTTATTCTCTTTTTAAGTGCTGATAATGTGTGCTGGTTTTTCTTTGCTTTCAAAAGAGAGCCGATTGCAGTGCTGTTTGTTGTTCACTTTTATTTCCTTGCATCTTAACAGTTCTCAGAAGTGGTGGAATTTGCTGTTTCTCCTCAGCATTCTGCAGCCACAGGTGCATGAGATATTTTCATTTGCTCCTAACTGCAAGCCATTCTAGTAGGAATGTGTTTCTTTTAATGCAATATAGGCATTGTGCAACAGCTATGAGTTAAATCAAACTTCAGAGGGCTTGGACAGGTGTTGAAGAATGATCCAGTTAGGGGGGGGGATGTTTTTGGTGGGGGGAGGGTGTTCAGCATGAGAGAGAACAGATTGCATTACCTATTAGACAATGGGCTGCACATAATAAAAGCTGAAGCAAAATATTGATATGTAAAGGCAAGGCTAAAGAGTTACCAGGTGTCCTGGCTGAGAAATGAATATAACCTATTTGCTAACCTTACTCAAGACTTGAACCCCCTGATGTATGGAAGATGAAAAAAAAGCAATGCCTTAAGGCATAGAGCTATAGAGGTAACTTTGTTTAGAACATAGAGCTTAGAGATGTGAAGGAATTGACTACAACGTCACTACAGCTGTATATTGCTAAACCACATCCAATGCACATCCAATTAGATTTGAATCCTAACGGTTCCTATGACGTCCGCCGCTAATTAGGCGTGCTTAGTATATAGAAAGCTTTGGCACAGCCATTTTCCCTATGTAAGACCCCCTCATGTGAGTTGGTGTTTGTGGTGTTCCGTTTCCTCAATGATGAAACTTTGTGCTATGAAACTTGCCTGTTCTCCTTTATACTCCCTTCTGCCTTTGACACTCCTCCCCACCCCCATTATCTGTATTTCTTTCGTTTATGGATTTTTCTGGGTGTTGGTGTGAGGGATTGTTGAGGACTTAAATTTTGTGTTAAGTGTGGAGGGGAATCAATTGTTAGGGAAAAGAAGGGGCCAGGCCAGGTTACACACAGATGCCTACACCCACCACTCTCCCTGCTTTCAAAATGTCATGGTCTGCCCCACTTCCATTTTCCATATCTGCAACTCTCCATGCAAGAAATTCGATTTCCGTTTTGGAGCCATGTTGTAAGGTGAAGATATCTTTTCAGGCTACTTGTAGAACACGTTCAAACACACCCCCATAGAATAGCCAATGAGGTGTGATAGGCGTGGTTAGGAAGCGGGCCAAGGAACCGCACCCGAACGGTGCCCAATAGGCATTGAGAAACCTTTCCCGTCCTACTGACGTCAGACGTTAATTAGGCGTGCATGGGTATAAGAAGGTCCAGGTGAGCAGTGTTTCTTTTCTATTCTGTTCTATTCCTTATGCAGATGTTTGAGACTTTACTCTGTCTTAGTCTTTTACTTTTTTTTTTCCTATCTCTGCCTCCCATTTCTCTCTATTCCACAGAGCCATTAACAAGCTACATGTCATTCTAATATGTTGTTTTATCTTTTCTAGAAGTAGCTCAGATAGTAAGTCCAGGTGAGAATGATATTTTGTAAGCTACTTAGGTGTCCTTATGATAGAACTAAAGAAACCAACCAGCAAAAACTGACTTCTCTTTATGGGCTTTCATTGTGTGCTATTGTTTATAATAGTTATTTTATTTCTGATATCTCTTACTCTTCATTCCACAGGGCTGACAAAAATGACTGAGAAGACTGATAAAGACCATGCTGGTAGAAATTTTGCTGGTAGAAATATGGATATATAAGTAAAATGGATGTGTTCATACATCTGAGAGGGTTTACTCATAGAGCTAAAGTTAATTCTTTGTAGAATCAAATTACAGGCAAGTTAAAATCAGGTGAGGAATGGTTCTGTGTACTAACTCATTGATAAGAACAGGTTGGGTGTGTTGGGGGGGGGGGGGGAACACTGCCATTCAGTGGACATCCAATCAGTGTACATGGTTCAGGTGGAAAACTCCTAATGAGTGGCTAATGGCTGCCATTTTTAATAAGGAGTCTAAAGGTATGTTAGCACTTCTGTTACTTCTAGGTGTGTGTTCTGCCACAACTTCAGTGTTTCATTTTGGAGACATAGATCTTTGTTAACAGTTTCTCTATTCTTCATTTCAGGTTAACTCTGCTCATCAGCTCAGCACACCAGCTTGCACCTAGCCAAACAGTTGTAGGTGAGAATGATACTCTACTATTCTTCACTTGAGTCACTCTTCTGATGAGTGAAATAAATGTTTCACACTTCTATTGTTCTCTTCACACAGGTATCCTTGATGACTTTCAGGAACAATAGTAAATTGATAATGTTGGCCTCATAGAACACCATGGCACGCATTCCTGCTGTTATATGCACACAAACAGCAGCTCAACATAAATGAGGTTAACACATTGCTTCAGGGAAGGGAGGATAGATATGGACCTTGGGGGTTGAACCCCCTGTTTGTGAACCTTGTGTAAACCAGCTTCTCCTCTTTTCTGTTTTCAGGTGTCTTAAACAGGCAACTGCAGTATTGTCAGATGGAGTTTTGTATTACTGAGAGCAGTGCAGCTGTGAGCATCTTTGTGGTTTCCACACCTGCTTAACCAAAATAGTGCAGCTCAAGAACCAGGAGGATAGATTGAGGTATGTGGCCTTTACTTCCATCACCTTCCGTGAAAGGAAGAAAAACCCACATGTCTCATTTGGATTCTCCTGGTGTGGAGCCAACTCTTAGTAGCAGTAACCCTATTCCTTAACAACAAATCTACCACAGTGACTTATATTTTCTTCCTTATGTAGCCATTTACTTTGGAACAGGGACTGCCTTATTTTGCACATCATAGCTGAGATGTCGTTATCTACCTATAGTTGCATATACCCTTGCATTCACTTACTTTTTTCCTAGATTCTGCAATGATTTGACATCAGAGTGGCTAGCAGGTAATAGAATGAATGACAGACCCCAATAAAGATTGTCAAACTTTCTATATGTCACCTTTTTGTATATTGAAAAGGGCCCATTCAGCAGTCCCTCCTGAACCCCTATCTACCTTGGACTCTGTCCACTAAACTGCTGATGCTACATGGTTAAAACCACACAGGAAAGTTTAAACTATAACCAACTTTTTTATTAAAATATAAACTTTTTAAAACTTTTAAAAACTTAAAACTTTTTTTTAAATAACTATTTACATACACATAACACAGGGAAAGAGGGTAGGTGCCCCCCAAGAGCAGCTTGAGCTACCTCAGGCGAGGGGGGCGGAAGAGGTGCAGTCAATGAGAGGGTGTATGGCTGCTGGCACCATGCCCTCTTTCGGCTACCAGCCGCAAGAGGGCATGTTCCATCCTCTCCACACACCCTCTCATTACCTGCACCTCCTCCAAGATGGCAGAGTAGGCCGCCATCTCCCTGGCTGCCCCCTCCTGAGGCTGGTCGGGCTGCTCCTGGGGGGGAACAGCAAGGAAAGGGGGTGGGATGGGAACAGGAAGGGCAGGAGAGTGAGGGGAAGGGCTGTGGGTGGGGGAAGGGGAAGGTCCAACAGGGGATGGTGGTGGTGGTCCAGGAGGTAGTGGTGGGGCAGGCGGTGGGGGTCCAGGGGGCAGTGGTGGGGCAGGCAGTCCAGGGGGCAGTGGTGGGGGCAGTGGTGGAGGTCCAGGTGGCAGTGGTGGAGGTCCAGGGGGCAGTGGTGGTGTGGGCGGTCCTGAGGGCTGCCAGGCCTCCTCCTCCTCTTCCTCCTCCTCCATCTCCTCTTCCTCTGCTGAGGACCAGGGTGGGGCTCCCTCCATCACCTGCGGGGCCTCCTGAGGGGGTGCCTGCGGTGCTGCTTGACAAGAGAGAAATAGGATACAGTCAGATATGTCCACAACACTTTTGAACATGACATTATTTACTACGTTATTTTCTTCAAATGCTAATAACAGGATGCAAAGCACCTACTCCACTGTAAACATCAAAATGTAGCGTAAGTAAGTGAGGCAAGTAGAACACCATAAAGCCATTGTGACATGATATCACAATAGCAGCTTTACTGCAGATTTTATGATTAAGAATGGTTGACAGCTACTCAAGCATTTTCATCTATTTATTCTGGTAGGCTGATCACAAAGAAACACACGCTGGACTCATTACTCACCGGCTTCAGCGCGCAATTCCTCCCTCACCCCCTCAAGGAAGGCCCGCTCCTGGCGCCTCAGCAGCCGCCCCCTTTTCCTGAGATCCTCAACCTAGATAATAGAGAGAGAGAGAAAGAACAGAGAGGGAGGGATATGATGTGCCATCTAGCACTGTGGCATAACATGTTTACTTAAGTATTGACCTCTATAAGCACATAAAAATGGAGTACGCTGCCCTCCAAGAGCCGCTATCCGCTTTGCTGCCTGCCTCTACCCCCTTCTGCCACATGTTTTACATGAATGTATTCACGTACTCCAGCTCTTTCCCCTTTCTGTGCTGGAGGCATCGCTATCTCTCTACTGTACCTGGGACAGTGGGGGGGGGGGGGGGGGTTTTGAGGTGACATGGCCAGCATCACAAGGAGGAGTGTGGGATTGAACTCACAACCCCAGGGTGCTGAGGCTGTAGCCTATCAGCACTGCCCCACATTACAGCATGTCCTGGTGAGCTTACAATCATACAGCAGGGGCAATAACATAGTTTGGTCAGAAGGAGCAGCGTGGCTTGAAACCCCTGACGTCAGGGTACTGACGCTGTCACTTTAAACGTCATGCCACTATCTCCCTAGACCAGCAGATTGATCCAGGAAAGGTGAAGGTATTTGAAATGACATAGCAGCAATTTGGCAAAGTTGATTTCAAGATGTTTCTATTACAAATGCGAAGCTTGTGACCCAAAAATTAGTTGTGTGCATGTTGTGAATGGAATAGATGCCTTCTAGGAGCTGAATTTGACATTTGAAATCCTACTACTGCTCCTTTGGGATGTGCTTTAATTTCAGTATTCAATGTAAAAGATTTATTATGCACAATTGTAGTTTTTAAAAGGAATCAAAATTTACCCACAAAAACATGAACAATTTGATTGAGACAGGTTTCCATCATTACATTTTACATGATTATTTGTGAGGGCCTGACTTGGAATACTTACTTCCCTGGGACAGGAGGCTCTACGATTGAACCGCCGGGTCAGGCGGGTCCAGGAGTCCCTGAACTGCAGGTATGACCTGCGATGGCCTGCCACTCTAAAATAGTGGTGCTCATGCCCTAAAAAGAGCCTGGCCAGCAGCCTGGAGTCCTCTGTGGAGAAATTTGGCTGTCTCCTAGCTGCCATTTTAGAGGAAATAACTGCGTATGAAGAACAGCCGATTCTATGATGTCACAACGCAAAAAAACGCGATGACGTGTTTGTGCCGCTTGGGCGTGCTTGCGGTGGCAGTTCCGCACTACATCAACACTGTTAAGTACATCCTAAACCACGCCGATATCGCTGTTATACAAAAAAGTACAGCAGAATGAACCACCTCCACCAAACACAATGACAAATTAAATAAGTGAAGATTGGGAAGTGAGGTTCACATGCTTAGCTATGCATGTTTGGGTGGGTGGAAAAAAAAAATATTATGTCTTTGGTAACCTTAGTCAGGACTTGAACTCCTGACCTTTGGAAGATACAGGCAGTGCTTTTAAGCACTGAGCTATGGTGGGGACTTGGGAATGGGAGTCTCCAGAAATGGCTTTAGGTACAAGATTTGACAAGGGGTAATCATTGCATCACTAAGGTATGCTTTGACAGGGGAACCAGAGACACAAGTGTAGGTTAGTGAGTAAAAGCACTATATTGATCATCTGTAGGTTGTGAGTTCAAGTCCCGGCTTGTCTTTTACTTGTGGCATATCTACCTTCCAGGTGCACCTTGATGATGTCACAATGAGATCAGCATTGTGCTGCTTGCTATTTCCTCTTCCTGTGAACTGGAAGCCACATTCAGGTTTAATCTGTGTTTTGATTCTGTTTCTTGTTGTGAAGAATGAGCTGATTGTTGCAATGTTTTAAGACCAGGAGAGTGTTCTTTCGAGCAAGATATCACTTCTAAACTATCCTCTCTGAAATAATGTCTCTGTGAAATCGAGAGAAAGCTTATTGGATGACTTAGGGTGCCTTTCCTGCCAGTCTTTGTGGAAGTTAAACGAAGTTTATAAAAAAAGTCTATATGGTGTTCAAAGTCCTATCCTTTCCACTTCTAATAGGAGGTGAGTATGACATTCCTGTACAGCTTTCTGTGTAGCACACATCTACCGGTTCCCACCTTTCATACTGATAATGTAAGTTCAACACCCACTAGGTACATTTCATCTTCTAGTTCTCCTTTGAAACATAACATATTTTTTTTCCTTGTATTAATGGTAAACTGTACAATTCTGATATCCTAGAGGAAAAAGATACAACACAGAAGTGTTCTCTGCTAGATTAACTAATATATAGTTTAGAAAATGGTATACTGTGTTTTAGTTATCTTTTTCATCATCCTATACTTACAATGCTGAATGTGTGATAATAAAGAGTATAAATAAAGTATAATTTAAACAAAAAAAAAAAACGTACCTACGTCTATCATGGGTCCATTGGAGACGTCCAAAAAACCTTACCCACGTCTATCATGGGTCCATTGGAAACGTCTTAATGACGTTTCAGAAACCTGCGTTTATTTTACGCGGCTAGATTGTCGGGACGTCTACCGTACGCCTAAGTACCGGTTAATTGGCCCTGCCGTTTCTGGACGTCTAAAGCACGCCTAACTTAGACGTACTAATAGAGAATTTACTCCCTATTGTCTATGTTTGTTTTGTATCAGCTTTTATTTTACACCAACTATTCTAAATAGATTGATTTGTTTGCTTGTTGCTTGCGTTACAGATGTCTGCCCTCCCACGAAAGCTTCCTAGATCTGGCTCAGATCCAAACTCAGAGAAGAGAATATTTTTTTCAAAGCATGTAACATTAAGTACTTCACTTTTTGAATAGGGCAACAGATTTAGTAACTATAGTGGAATTAAAAAAAAAAAAAAGAAACTTTAAATTGAAGTGAAACAGTTGAACATGAATTTCATAAAACATGGGGAGGAAATATCCAAGTTTTACATGGATAAATGTTTATTTACAAAAATCCCACTATCAACAAGATTGAAAAAGAGGTACAAAGGCCTCAGTCCACCGAACTCAGTGCCTTATAAATCTAAACAGAAACCAGGTAATACAACAACAAACAGAAAATAGAGGAGAAAAAAGGAACTTTGCAAACAATTGCTTTTAAATTTGACTGTGGCAACTCTTATCAATCATTAGCTCCAACTCCCCCCCCCCCCCGAAAATACAATAAACATAACCATATCTTTTGAGCAGCTAGTTGCTTGTTTTTTAAATTTAGCTGTTTTTTTTGAGAGAACGTGAAGATAAGGGAGCCCGAGACCCTGTGTGGGTGGAAGAAAACACAGGGCTGGGAGGCCCTTATGTCGCCCATTGACCGGGGTGGGTTGGAGTAAGGAAGAGTAGGTAGGGCGAGGAGGGACTGGGTAGTGGGCCTGTCAGGTAGGGGGATTCAAAAATGATAGGTAGAAAGCAGGGCGGCACGCAAGGGCAAGGCTAGAAAAGGAGGGGACTTTGGAGGACTCGCCGTTCAGGGTCCTCCAAGGCGGTTTTTGCCCACCCTCCCGCCCGTGATTTTGGCTGGGGAGAGTAGCTCGGGGTGGCGGATCTCCCGAGCTACTGGGTCATTGGGGCTCATCAGGTGATGAGCGGTGGGCCGGCGGGGTGCCGTGCCTGGTGGGTCAGGTGACCCGGATAAAGGGGCATGAGGGACATGCCACACCTCTGACCCTTGCTGAGGTGGCGGGGTCGAGGGCACTGAACGATGTTAATTGGGTAGCTCGGGAGGAGCTCTTTGTTATCATGTTGACGAAATAAGGATGTGTTAAAAGTGTTATGGTTAATAAACTGAGCTGCGGCTAATTTTCCATCAGAAAGTCTATAGTGTGTTTTGTCAAAGGGAAGGGTCAGGGTTATAAATGGAGTGTGTATATTTTGGGGGTGACCACAGGGCCTATCCAGATCCCGCTGTTAATGATTGTATCTATTGAATTCTGAAGAGTTTTTCTTTGGAACTAATGAATGATATGAACTGCCACAATGAAATTTGAAGGCAAATGCATCTGAAATTCCTTTATCTCCTCCGTTTTCTGTTACAGTGGTGCCTCACCTTCCTGCTTTTTTTAGAAGCCATGATATACTGTATAAACAATAATTTTACAGTGAGAGAGGGCAGAGTCTCAGTGGCAAAAACTGAGACTTAACTGTTCATTTTTTTTTTTTTTCTAGCATCGGGGAAGCGGCGAGAGTAGCTCCGCCCCCCCCAACGCATCAGCAGTAGGTGCCGGGCCCCTGCGAGCCGACGGTCCGCCACTGCACAGGGAGCCAGGCGGAGAGAGGGCAGTTAAGCGCAGTGCCTGCGTGGAAGGATGCAGCTCGGGCGACTTCGTTGTGTGACACGAAGTTCGTTGTAGGAAGCAAGACATGAAGTTCGTTGTGCGTAGCGTTCGCTGTGCGAGGCGTTCGTTATGCGAGGCACCACTGTATATATATAAGTCGTGTTTGTTTTACTTTATGGATGTTACTTTTGTAATGCTTGCTTAGGAATAGGCGGTTGACAAATTTTTTAAATAAATAAATGCTTCTGTTTTAAAAATATTGGCGAGCCTTGTATCAAATTATTTCATTGACCACTTTCTTTTCATCAATAGAAAATGAACCCTACACAAGCTTACAACATTTCCATTTCCTTCAGTTAAAGGTTGCATCTATAAGTACTTTTTTCAAAGAATTTTAGCCTACCAGGTTGTGTTATGAGAAAGGAATTTTGGTAAACTAATACAGGATTCTAGTTCTTATCTGGTTTTTAGAAAGGTATTGACGACTTATTTGTTTGATACATTTTATAAATGAGTTTATAATATTTTATGCTTGTATAACTTTCTTATACTGTAAACCACTTTGAACTGAAAGGTATAGCAGTATATAAGTGTATTTTTCTATGTTATGTTTATTGGTAACTGTGCTGAAAAGAGCTTAGCTGTTAGGCACCCTTTATAGAATCAGGCCCAAAACCAGGGAGAGGGGGGGGGATTATATTTTGTTGTATTCATTGACCAAATGAAAGTGCTGTTTATGATTTTAATTGTATGCATGAAGTAATGCACTTTGTGTTTGTTCTTGAATTAGGGTGGGGGGATGTTTTGTAGTATTTCTTTGATCGATTGTAAGTGCTTTCTTGAAGTCAGTTGTATGTATATTTTAATGCACAGTTTTCGAATGGAAAATTAATAAAGATTTATTTAAAAAAAAGAATCAGGCCCAAAATGTCTACCAACTCTAGCTTCAAAATAATAAAAAAAATCTGACCTTTTCTCTCTTAATACTTTAGATCGACAACAAAAATGTAAAGCTTAATATCAGTAGGAAATGAGAGTTGAAGCTGGAGTAGGAGTTGAAGATTTGGTGTAGTGACTCCACAGCCCTGCTGGAAACTTACCATATTTTTCGCTCCATAAGACGCACTTGTGGGTGGAAATAAGGGTGTGCCTTATGGAGCGAGTATCCCCCCCCCCCCGGGTAACTTTTTGTAATGCAGCACGTCCACTGGCAGCCTTCCACACTCCCACAGTGGTGAGCGCGTAGGAGGACCAGCCCCCCATTCTGATTGGTTGCTCGGAGGTTAGCGGAACTGTGATTGAGCCAGATCGCAATCTTTTCATTCAGAACAGCCCTTGTCTCGGCAGCCAGCTCCACCAGCCTGCCCACCGGCGGAGCCGTTTCTACCTCAAGCTCCTCGGCCTCGGACGCCTGCCACAAGACCCGGCTCTTCTCCCAGGTATTTTTCTTCTCAGTGGCCCCCGCAATCCAGTCCTTGTTCACTGTCTCCCCTGCGCAAACATGATTGACCCTGATGCTCTCGGGAGACAATGCTGGCGAACGATGGCAGTGACCGAGTGAGACCCAGGTGGATGTGGCACGTAGCTGCCCCAGGATTTCACCTAATGCGCGCTGCTCAGAGAGGGGGACAGCAGGACGATAAGGGCGGCAGGCATGCAGTGGAACAGTGCACGGGCTGCTGGACTGTGGCTCCCCCGAGCCCACTCCTTCCTTCTGTGCTAGGTAGAAGAGAAGGGGAAAGATGCTGGAGACCCGGGAGAGAGTCATACTTAACTATGAGGGAGTTGAGCAACAGTGCGATATACTAATCCCAGGGGAGGGGGGAGGGGGGAGGGGGAAGGGACAGGGAGACATAAGAGATGATGGGCATGGAAGAAGAAGGGATAGAGAAACAGAGGGGCAATGCTGACCATAGGGGGAGAGGGAGGGACAGGGAGAAAGAGGATGAAATGCAGGACAGGACAAGACACACAGAAGGAAAATGCTGAATATGAGAGGGCAGATATAGAAACAGGAGGAAGGAAAGGAACAGGATACAGAAGGGAGATTTTGGCTACACAGGACAGATAAGGCTGCAGGCGGAAGATGGTGGACATGGAGAGAGAAGAAATGTGAGATGGACAGAAGTTACTAACAAGACAAGAAAAAAATAGTGCTTTGGCAGCTGCTTTCATGGAGTGTCTGTTGTGTTTATTTATGGTCATTTATCCTAAATAAGTTGTTACATAGTAATCACATTGCCCACAATATCTGACTGAATGTGTATCCCCCTATATTGCGCTCCAGAAGCTGGCTATACCATCCAGAAGAGTTAAGGCTGCAAACTGTGAGGGTGGGGTTAGGGTTACCAGACACTTGTAATGTAATGTAATGTAATGTAATTTATTTCTTATATACCGCTACATCCGTTAGGTTCTAAGCGGTTTACAGAAAATATACATTAAGATTAGAAATAAGAAAGGTACTTGAAAAATTCCCTTACTGTCCCGAAGGCTCACAATCTAACTAAAGTACCTGGCATCCAGATGGCCTTTCAAAACCCGGCACTTTGAATTTTGAAAAGCTTCCAGCTAGGAGCGATGTCGATACAGCGCTGGACTTGCCACTAGGCCTGCCTACCCTGTCTTAGTCTACCCTGTCCCGGCCTACCACTAGACCACCAGAGGGGGGATAGGGTACAGAGCCTGGCAGGGAGGGGGGACAGAGTGCAGAGCCTGGCAAGGTGTGGGTTGGGTGCAGAGCTTGGTAGGGAGAATTTGGTTCAGAATGTTTTTTTCTTGTTTTCCTCCTCTAAATCTAGGGTGCATCTTATGGTCAGGTGCATCTAATGGAGCAAAAAATACGGTAACTCTTGATCTCACTGGAGGAACTTATGGAGCTGTGGAGAGGTTATTAGAGGGATTTCACTGCACACTGTAGTGGGGGGGGGGGGGGGGAATTAACTTTCCACTGTTGCAGTGACATGTTAAACAATGAGTAGTGATTCCAGTCTTCCACTACAGCAGTATTCATTACAGGAATAAATTCATGGCAGTTCTTACAAAAGTCACATTACTACATTTAATACATAACCAGAAAGACATTCTGAAGTGTACACAGATATTAAACCTTTAATATGCATTCAGTTTGTCTTCTGTATCAATGTCCAGTTGTAATTCAGGATGGAAAAATAACGTGAACTTATATTAACCTAGGCGAAAGATTAAAAGAGGGAAAGGGAGCTCCCTGGTAGCAGATGCTGAAGTACCAAATAACCATATTGTGTAATAAATAGCAGTCATGGCTTTAATTAGGAATTCAATTGAAGATGGGAAATACTTGCCTACAGTAAAATCATTCCATGTAACAGTTCTGTTAACAATGTTATCCTTCCCCCCCCCCCCCTAGCAGCTGCTGTGTGGCAATGGCCCCAAAGCCCCTTAAATCCCTTTGGGCTTCGGGGGAATTACCATAACGGCCCACTCTAAACACCTTTGTAAAAGTGGCTCTTAATCTTCAGCATTCTTGGCTTTAACTTTCAGTTTTATAGATAAAAATCTTACTTTTATTAGCTTTATTGTGCATGGTTCCCCCACTCTGAAATGCAACTTTCTAATCAGGTTCAATGCAAAAGTCACATCAGTTCATTGAAGTCAGTGACCGAGTTCATTGAAGCTTTCTATATTGCTTATTCCTAAAAGGGCTCTTAAAAATGTAATCCATTTTGAATTTTACTAAATGTTACTCTAAATCACTGTCATTAGCATAAAGCTCATTCTGCTTGTCATTATTATAAAATTTCACTAATGAGGTAGAATGCTAGATTTTGCCATTGCTTAATAGAACTCACTTAAAGGGCTAGCTCAGTGGCTTTGTAGCAGTGATGCACGATTGGGAATGATTGCTGGCTTAGGTCTTTCACTGACTGGGCCAGCCGGGTCTGAGGATGCTGCACTGGCAGTGTTTACTGCTCCTTGGGAGGATGGAGACACAGTCTGTGAGCAGATTTAAGGCCCATGATTGCAGTACTCTGAAAGGATGAGTACACGGTTCAAGTCTAAAACTACTGCTATGTGAGTGGACTAAGATGAACCTGGAGAAGATTAAGGGGTAATTTCTAAATTTTGTTAGGTGCCATGGTGACTTGATGAACATCATCAGTTTTTCGTGGCAGAATACAGAAGTAGTTTGCCAGCTTTTCTTCTGCACAGTATAAATTTGATGTTGTCTCCACTATCGCATCCATACTGTCCACATGCTGCTGCTCAGATAGGTGGTACATCGTTAGTCTGGCATCTCCGCTGAAACCATCTCCGCCTTGGGAGACTCCGCAGGCGTCAGTACACCAAATCTTCAACTCCTTCACTTCACTTCAGTTATTCCGCAAACAACTGAAAACCTGGCTTTTCAGCAAATTGTAGCTCTATCCTTCACCCCTTTCTCTCCCCACTTCTACACTTAAGTTCATGTAATCCTTTTTCTTCTTCTCTACCCACTATTTTAAGTTCTTGTAACCGTGTCGAGCTCCATTCTCATGGAGATGATGCGATATATAAACTTAAGGTTTAGATTAGATTAGATTAGAGATAGAAAGAAAGAAAGATAGACAGTGGGAAGGAGAAAGACAGAAAGAAAGGAAGAAAGAGACAGGGGCAGGGAGAGACACAGAATGAAAGAAAGACAGACATACATATATTCTAGCCCCCGTTAATGTAACGGGCTTAAACACTAGTTATTAAATATTCAATTTAGAAACCTGACTGGATCACAGCCCTCGAGGATTGACGTTGGACAATCCTGGTCTAGAACATGAGTTTCAAAAATAGCAAATTGTAAGAGTTTGTCATGAAAAACGTCTATTTGCACCTCTATGCCACTTTTTGGACATTCTTCTTTTTTGGAAATGAGCCTCATAGTATGATAGTGTATAAGACTGCTTTTTCGGGGTTAAATGCTGAAATACTGCCATGTTGAGCCACACTTTGCAAGTGTAACTTTGCTTGGTCCCTCACTGATACAAGTGGTGGCCATTTTGGAATAAAGTGAGACTGTTATTAATGAGTTCATTTCTTGGATTCCTTCTTCTGGACCTCACTTTAACCAGCGAGACTTCCTTTTCCTCCTATTTATGCTGATTCCTGTGCTAAAATAGCATGACTTGGGATATAATAACCATTCTTAACAAATAGCACATGTTTCAAGTTTATTAGGATTTTATATACCGCCTATCAAGGTTATCTAAGCGGTTTTTACAATCAGGTACTCAAGCATTTTCCCTCTCTGTCCCGGTGGGCTCACAATCTATCTAACGTACCTGGGGCTATGGAGGATTAAGTGACTTGCCCAGGGTCACAAGGAGCAGCGCGGGGTTTGAACCCACAACCCCAGGGTGCTGAAGCTGTAGATCCAACCACTGCGCCACACACTCCTCACTAGTGTTGATAACCTCCCTTCCCCCCCCCCCCTAATAGAAGGAAAAAAAAATCCTGGGTAGTTGCAAAGGAAGACCTGTGGCCTACACCTAGTCTTGATTCCTACCAAGCTGAAAGCCCAATGAAACGGAAAGAAACTGTAGGGGTACAAAAACCTCTCATCTCAGTTAAATGAATATCAATTACAGGAATTTTTTTTTTTTTTTAAATAGTATGTATTTGCCATATTTTTTGACCTGAAATGCATTACAAGTTTTTAAAGGAATATCTTTTAAAATAAACCTTTTACAAAGTGAACTTTTGCTATAATGCAAATGTAACATACAAAACAAATCTGATCAACTGAAAATAACTGTTCAGGAGAAAGAGCATGTAAGCCACTGTTGTTCCACCAGGGTGCCTTGCTCGATCTCCAGGTGTGCCACAGGTGTTTTCTGTCACTCCTGTCCCAGCCCCAGTGATAGCAGGCAGTAATTTAGACAACCTGATAATGCCAGTCCCCGAGTCTTCTCTCTGACATAACTTCCCACTTCCGTATAGACAGAAGGCATCAGAGAGAGGGTTCAGATTGACATGAGCAGGCTGCCTGACTTGCTGCCCAGCTGTTGCCGCTGTAGCCACTACAGGTGAGGGAAAAACAGGCTAAATTCCCCAGTTTGTGTACCCAGATAAAATGGAACCTTCAAATTAAATCTACTTTAACTTGGCCATACATCGTGTGTCTGTATTCCTGTATTAGTTTGCTAGGTCTCATCACAAATTTTAAACAAATAATTACATAGTGAAAGTTGTGTGGCATTCATATTGTGTCCATTTGGTATGATCACATTACTCTATCAATAGTTCTATGAATGTGTACCTGGTGGGAATCTATTATCAAGGAATTTAGGCCTAAAGACCTATAGATTGAAAGCAGTGAAGGAGCACTGTGGTGGATCGGGCTGGGTGGGCAATGATATTTGCTTAAAAATTTGTGGTTTTGAATGCATGTTATTTGTGGCTAATTTCATTATCTTTAAAGTATATCAGTGTCCAGAAAACTAAGGCACTTGGGAACAATATGCCGGTCTCAAGTAATTGAGAGTTCTTGTGTAGGGTGACCAGATGTCTGGATTTCCATGGACATGTCCTCATTTTGAGGACATGTCCGGGTGTCTGGGCAGCTTTTCAAAACCTAGCACTTTGTCTGGGTTTTGAAAAGCTTCCCCCGAAATTGTGTCAGGCATGCGCGGATGCCCTCCTATCTGCCCAGAGCAAGCAGCAGGGGCGGGGCTAGGGCAGGATTAGGGGCAGGACTGGGGCATAACAGGGCAGGGATGGGCAGGCCTGTGGGTGGGTCTAGGGCAGGGGTAGGGAACTCCGGTCCTCGAGAGCCGTATTCCAGTCGGGTTTTCAGGATTTCCCCAATGAGTATGCATAAGATCTATTTGCATGCACTGCTTTCAATGCACATTCATTGGGGAAATCCTGAAAACCCGACTGGAATACAGCTCTCGAGGACCGGAGTTCCCTACCCTGGTCTAAGGGTTCTGGATTTTACTAATGTAAAATCTGGCAACCCTATTCTTGTGGATTCCGATCTGACTTTCAGGGGTCATGTTCAAACAGTGGTTAAGAAGGTATTTTTTTAAAATTGCATATGATAAATAATCTAAGGCCATATTTGTCAAGCACTACCTTTAAGACTGTTCTGCAGACAGTTATTTTATCAGGCCTTGATTACTGCAATCTGGTTTCTTTAGGCATACCTGCTTTGGCCTTATGTGCTTTGCGGGTTGCACAGAATTCAATAGTCAGGACACTTTTTCGACTGGGGAGCCGTGATCACGTATCAGAATGCAATATCACGTTGTAGTGGCTCAAATTGGAGCACAGGATACGTTAGAAATTGTTGTTAATGGCTTATCTTTGCTGGCACAATTTAGACTTAGACTTAGTTGTACTGCAAGTATAACCAAAAGTTTAACGAGACTGCCTAGACAAACTTATACATTGTGACTTAAGTGATCTAAAACCAGAAGGTATCCAAAGTGACCAGATAATCACTGCAGACACAAAGTACAGCCCCACACACACTTCTCCAGTGATCACTGACCTCCCCTCCCACCATAAAAATTGGAATAAAAATGTACGTACCTGCCTCCAGAATATCAGCACCTGGCATAGGAAAACCTAGTAGAGCTGCACAGAGGTGGCTTAAGTAGTCTGGAGGGTGGGCTAGTGAACCATAGAAAGGAGGACCCAGGCCCATAAGCCACTCTAACCACTGCATTCATGCTGAAACATGTGTACCCACCAACCCCCCCCCAAAAAAAAAACAAACCTAAAACCCGTATTATACTGCCATATAGGTGGCACCTGAAGCCATAAGGGCTATTGGGGTGGTAGACAGGTAGGTTCCTTTGCAGGGCCACATTCTGGATTTGTAGGTACTTGGAGGGCCTCAGAAAAAATAGTTAATGTCTTATTAAAGAACTGGCAATTTTGCATGAGGTAAAATTTTATAATTTATAAATCTTTCCTTTTGGCTAAGTCTTAATAATATTGTAATTTATAGCTAAAGAGACATATCATCAAGAAACTGTTTTATTTTACATTTGTGATTATGATAAACATACCGAAGGCCTCAAAATAGTACCTGGTGGGCTGCATGTGGGGGGAAGGGAGGCGGGGGGGGGGGGGAGGTCCGCCCTGGGTGCAGGCTTGGGGGGGGGTGCACAGCCGGCCAGGTCCGGAAAATTCAGCAGTGAATGGTACTAAAACAGCACCCTTTCTCCCTCCCTGCCCCTTACCTTCGTGGCCGCGAGTCTAAATTACCTACTTACAGCAGCTGGAGTTGCGTGTGGCTGCCGTAAAGGTCATCGCTGACGCAACCAGAAGTTGCATCAGAGACGACCTTTACGGCAGCCATATGCAACGCTCCGGCTGCTGTAAGAAGGCAGTTTAGACGTCGCCGGCCACAGGGCAGGGAGGTTTGTCGGACCGGGCCTGTTTTGGGTGGGTGAAAGTGCCATGAAGGTAAGGGGCAGGGAGGGAGAAAGGGAGGAATGGTGGGGTGGAGAGGAAAAGACGCTGAAGGGAAATGGGTAAAACAGAGGGGGGGAGCTGAAAGCACATGGAGAAGACAGAGGGGAAGCAGGATGCTGAAAGCACATGGGGAAGACAGAGGGGGAGAAGGACGCTGAAAGCACCTGGGGAAGACAGAGGGGGAGAAGGATGCTGAAAGGAAATGGGTGGGATTTGGGAATGGACTACTTCTGTTTAGGGCAGTACACAGCCAGCTTTGATTTTAGTTTCAGCTGAAATCGAGTGGAGAATTGTGGCCACACATTCATAAAAACATAAGAATATAAACATTGCTATACTGGCTAAGTCTAAAGGTCTATCAAGCCAGTATCTTGACCAGTCCAGGAATAAGCAGTAGATTTTCCCAAGTCCGTTTTAATAGCTTATGGACTTTTACTTAGGTTTACATATTTGTTTAAGTAAAAAAAAAAAAGAGGACATGGGGCCCCGCCCCACCCCTTCCCTAACTCCACCCATTCTGCCCCAGCCCTGCCCCCACATAGACCTCATCTTCTCTCCTTCCCTGAGCTCAGGGCTGCATCTGGAGGGTCTCTGAGCATGCACAGATGTAGTGCTTGCAAATGATGTCATTGTGTTACATGCACGTATGCTTTTTCCTCCAGACGCAGGCCCAAGCTCTGGCAGAACCGGGGCTGGACAAACTGCTGGGTTTTCAAAATCCATCCAGCCACTCAGACAGTCCTCTAATAGAAGACATGCCCAGGTAAATCCAGACACATAGTAGCCCTACTTTTACTATAAGAACTTGTCCAAATCTTTTTTAAACCTTGTTAAGCTAACTGCTTTTGCCACATTTTCTGCCAACAATTCCAGAGTTTAATTACAAACTGAGTGAAGAAATATTTTCTCTGATGTGTTTTAAATTTACTACTTAGAAGCTTCATCATGTGCCCTCCTTGTCCCTGTATTTTTGAAAAGAGTAAATCAGCAATTCACATTTACCCCTTCCACTCCGTTCAATATTTTACAGATATGTGAAAAAAACTGTTTTCAGTCACCTGCATAGCTCCCAGCTCAACCCAGACTCTGCCCCTGGTCTATCATAATAACATAGTAACATAGTAGATTACGGCAGATAAAGACCCGAATGGTCCATCCAGTCTGCTCAACCTGATTCAATTTAAATTTTTTAATTTTTTCTTCTTAGCTATTTCTGGGCAAGAATCCAAAGCTTTACCCTGTTCTGTGCTTGGGTTCCAACTGCCGAAATCTCTGTTAAGACTTACTCTAGCCCATCTACACCCTCCCAGCCATTGAAGCCCTCCCCAGCCCATCCTCCACCAAACGGCCATATACAGACACAGACCGTGCAAGTACTGGCCTTAGTTCAATATTTAATCTTATTTTCTGATTCTAGATCCTTTGTGTTCATCCCATACTTCTTTGAACTCAGTCACAGTTTTACTCTCCACCACCTCTCTCGGGAGCGCATCCACCACCCTCTCTGTAAAGTAGAATTTCCTAACATTGCCTTTGAATCTACCACCCCTCAACCTCAAAGTATGTCCTCTGGTTTTACCATTTTCCTTTCTCTGAAAAAGATTTTGTTATACGTTAATACCCTTCAAGTATTTGAACGTCTGAATCATATCTCCCCTGTCTCTCCTTTCCTCTAGGGTATACATATTCAGGGCTTCCAGTCTCTCCTCATAAGTCTTCTGGCGCAAGCCTCCTATCATTTTCGTCGCCCTCCTCTGGACCGCCTCAAGTCTTCTTACGTCCTTCGCCAGATACGGTCTCCAAAATTGAACACAATACTCCAAGTGGGGCCTTACCAATGACCTGTACAGGGGCATCAACACCTTCTTCCTTCTACTGACTATGCCTCTCTTTATACAGCCCAGCATCCTTCTGGCAGCAGCCACTGCCTTGTCACACTGTTTTGTCACCTTTAGATCTTCGGACACTATCACCCCAAGGTCCCTCTCCCCGTCCGTGCATATCAGCTTCTCTCCTCCCAGCATATACGGTTCCTTCCTATTATTAATCCCCAAATGCATTACTCTGCATTTCTTTGCATTGAATTTTAGTTGCCAGGCATTAGACCATTCCTCTAACTTTTGCAGATCCTTTTTCATATTTTCCACTCCCTCTTCGGTGTCTACTCTGTTACAAATCTTGGTATCATCTGCAAAAAGGCACACTTTTCCTTCTAACCCTTCAGCAATGTCACTCACAAACATATTGAACAGGATTGGCCCCAGCACTGATCCCTGAGGGACTCCACTACTCACTTTTCCTTCCTTCGAGCGACTTCCATTAACCATCACCCTCTGGCGTCTGTCCGACAGCCAGTTTTCTGACCCAGTTCACCACTTTGGGTCCTAACTTCAGCCCTTCAAGTTTGTTCAACAGCCTCCTATGAGGAACTGTATCAAAGGCTTTGCTGAAATCCAAGTAAATTACATCTAGCATATGTCCTCGATCCAGCTCTCTGGTCACCCAATCAAAAAATTCAATCAGGTTCGTTTGGCACGATTTACCTTTTGTAAAGCCATGTTGCCTCGGATCCTGTAATCCATTAGATTCAAGGAAGTACACTATCCTTTCTTTCAGCAAAACTTCCATTATTTTTCCAACAACTGAAGTGAGGCTCACCGGCCTGTAGTTTCCTGCTTCATCCCTGTGACCACTTTTATGAATAGGGACCACATCCGCTCTCCTCCTGGTGGATAGAGAGGGATTTTTAATTGCACTGTCTGAATAAGTACTGCTAAATATCTACTCTGCACAATTTATTCAGTCAGGAGCCATTTTTGCTCGGTTAAATTGTTTTGAATACCAACCCATTTGCCTTCCTTTCAGAAATACACAGCTATTTCCCAGCTAATGCTGAATTTTATGTTGATCCCTTTCTCCCTACTCTTTTTTTTTTTATACATCCTGTATAAAACACCTAGTATATTTTCCCTATACTGGTAAAGGGGATGGGACTTGATATATCACTTTTTCTGTGTGGAGTTACATAAGCACAGTGATTTTGATATGTACTTATTTTGTACCTGGGGCAAAGAAGTGCTGAAAGACTTGCCCAGAGTCACAAGTTGCTATGGAAACTGAATTCACAATCCCAGGGTGCTGAGGGAGCTGCTCTAATCACTAGGCCACTCCTCCACTGCCCTGTCAATGCTGGCCATGGTCCTCTGTCCTAATACGGGATGGATTTAAACCTGAGAACGCTATTAACTGAGTCATATTGATATGAATTAAGGGAATAGGAAATCTGTCAGGAGTTTTCAAAGTTGTGCTAAATTTGAAGGCATAATGGATATGCACGTTACGCACAGAAAACAATTAGCTAAATGTGCACTTATTATTAAAATTGATTGGTTTTACTTTTTATTGCATAAACATCTTAACATTTAATAATTAACTATACAGCAGTAGATGGAACATACCTGGACAGTAATTAATGATTTACTACTCCGACATCAGTATAGTAATTAATGTTTTTTATTATTTGATCTTTTAAAATAATGCATTATGGATCTTCCTTTCAGCTTCTGAAATACATTTTTGCTTGAGCACCCAGAGTGATGTCAATCTTTTATCATCTTGACTAGTTCATACTCTTTCATTCGCTTATGATCCTCATTTCCTTGATATTCATTCCTAATCAAGTATTTTTTCTCGGTGCCTGAAACTCATAACTTATATTTTCATGCAAAATAATCTTCTTTTTCAACAATTCGGTACGATTTTGCCAGGATCATAATATATGACAAATGACCTTTCTCTCCCCATCTCATCAAACTAACTGCTGAGCACAGGAGATAAATTGAGAAACACTATAGCAAGCAACTTTTCTTCTTGTTGTCCTACATTGTGTCCGTCTTGAGATAACAAATAGTTTTTGATTTTGCAATTACAGAAAGTATATGATTTCAAAGTGGGGCTGTTCTTTTTGACCCAAAGAAAGGGGAGGGGGGGAGAATCCACACAAGCAAAACACAAAGGGCTCCTTTTACTAAGGTGCGCTAGTGGTTTTAGCGCGCGCTTGACGCACGCTACAACGCCACGCACGCTAAATGTTAACGCTTCCATAGAGCTTGCGTTAGTATTTTTTGTTTAGCATGGGGTTTGCGTGCGCTAATCTTCAGTGTGTGCAAAAAACGCTAGCATACCTTAGTAAAAGGATCCCAAAAAGACAGTGGATACAAATATAAAATACGTGGTACCTCGGTTTGCGAGTGTTTTGCAAGATGAGCAAAACATTCACAAAATTGGTGCCTCGCAAACCGAGCTTGCCTCGATGTACGAGCGCCCCCCCCATGATCCGGCACCCCCCCAAGCCGCAATCTGGCACCCCCCACCCACCCGAACACTTCGCTTACCCTCCATCTGGCACCCGGCACCAGCACTAACACCAACGCACAGGACATGCCGGTGCCTGTGCCCGAAGATCTGCAGTCCTTTTTGCTGGGCCTTGAGCATCTGCGCATGCTCAAGGCCTTCGAGTTCCCGCTCTCTCCGAGATGGAAAATTAGTTTGTTCAACTACTCATGCAACATGCAACTATTTGCAAACAAACTGATTGCAGATAGTCTTTATAACAAGACCTCAAACACCCAACACTACTTGATTTATTTTGCGTCCTTACTGGAGTGACGTGTTCATTATAATGCAGGCAATACCCTAATGCATCAATATGGTGCTAGGAAAGATTTTGAAGAAGAGCACTTAACTTACGTTTCCTCAGGGGCTGATAGGAGCACAAATGGTGCGGGGAGAGCCTCTGTAGTCATCAGTAATGCGGCAGAGTTCACGGGCGGACAAGGCCGAAGCAGCCTGTTAGAGTGCTGCTGGCGCGACGCTGCTTAGGGAGGTAAGTAGGGCTCGTGGCCGGTTTCCACTGGAAGGGAGGGATGGGGATTCAGCTGCATGGCAGGTGCGGGTGCTCGGGGGAGGGGGAAGGGGGTGCTCTCTCAAGGGTCCTGCTGCACAAGGGATGGGAAGAAGGGAAGGGAAACTGCTGGCAAATCCCGGGACTAGAGCTTATTTTGGAGGTAGGGCTTATATTAAGACCTACCCCGAAAATCCTGCTAGGACTTATTTTAGGGGTAGGTCTTATTTTCGGGGAAACACGCTAGATCTTTATACCAAGATGTCAGTGTATACAAATCAATCTCATGAATATTCATTGTGGATATTCTAAAATCTGACTGGCTTTCCCAGGATTTAGATGCAGAGTTATAGAATGCTTTCATTTCCACGCCTAACTGAGGGTAGTTAGATATGAGTATTTATATCACCCTTTGGCAGGCATAAATGCTCACACCCAAAGTTTGATGCAAAAATGACCTAAGCTAATATTCTACAAAAACTGCTCCACTTGGAACTGCCTTTGTAGAATTTGCACTTAGGCCCAGATTCTATAAACAGTGCCTTAACCTAGGCATGGGTAGGTGTCCTACCAGCACCTAAGTTAAGTGCAAAATGCTGTTTAAAGCAGTTAAAAAAAAAATTCAAGGCACCTGCATTAGGAGACATTTTATGTCGCCTAATGCCACTGTAGACATGGCTAACACCGCAAGTGGCATTAGGCATCATAAAATGCCTCCGGAGGCACAATTCACGTGAAGGGTAGATGCCGGAAAAGTAGGCCTTGAAAACCCTGGCCTACATTTCCAGCGCCTAACTTTCTTGAAGCCACGATTCTATAAATGATGCCATCGCTTGATTGACACGCAGTTGGTGGTCATTTTTAAGGTGGCTGACAATGACAGCATAAGAACATAAGCATCGCCTCTGCCGAGTCAGACCATAGGTCCATCATGCCCAGCAGTCCGCTCCCACGGCGGCCCCCCAGGTCAATGACCTGTAAGTGATCTTTTACTCTAAAGCATTTTGTACCCATCAATCCCCTTTTCCTTCAGGAACTCGTCCAATCCCATTTTGAAACCCAAAATCGTACTCTGCTCTACCATCTCCTCTGGAAGCGCATTCCTGGTGTCCACCACCCTCTGAGTGAAGAAGAACTTCCTAGCATTTGTTCTGAACCTATCTCCCTTCAATATTTTTGAGTGGCCTCTAGTTTTTGTTGCCCCCGCCAGTCTGAAGAATCTGTCCCTCTCTACCTTCTCTATACCCTTCATGATCTTTATTGGTCTTAGTGTACATTATCCAATAGCCAACTTTGGGTGCCATTTGCTGAATCTACCCCCTAAGGAGCATAATTCTCAAAAGGTCACCTAAAGTTAATGAAAGCTGTGTGTACAACTGCTGTAGAATAGTGGCCTAAGTCCACATTTATGCACTTAACTTTAGACAAGAGTACCTTCACTAACTCAATGGCTGGCATAAATGGTTATGTCTAACTGCAGACTGTTAGGCGTGTAAAGGTTAGCATTTTATAATACATGCGCGTAACTGCCAGACATGTCCCTTATCCGCTCATGTTGCTCCAAAGTCCACGCGCCTCTTGAAGTCGAATGCTCTGGAATTTGAGCAGACAACTTATAGAATATCAGCTAAGAGCATTAATGTGCGTACCCGCTAATTAGTGCTAATTAGCATCAATTAAGGTCAATTATTACCTATTATTGCTTGTTAACACCAATTGGTTCATCATTAAATTAAGATGCATGCAAATTTGGGTGTGTGATTTTCTAGAATTAGGAGGGTAAGTAGCTACTTAAACATGTAAATGCCAATTGCCAGCATTGACATGTGCTCTTACCTCCAAATTCTATATAATGTACCTAGAGTTCTGTGTGTACATCAGTATGTATAGCTGATGCACATGTACAATTTAATTAATAGGCTTAATTGGCACCAATAATTGGCAATTAACACCTCGTGATTGGCATTAATTGGAGTTAATTTGAAAGTTAAGTGAATAGCTTGCTAAGTACATAGTACAAAGTGGTATGCATCTTGTCTAAAATGCGTAGTTAAAAATGGGCATTTTTAAGAGTGGATCACGGGCGTGTTTTTGATTTATGTGCTGATGAAACTTCCCAGAAATAAACATGAGAAATGGCATGAAAAAAAAATGTTCTGGCTGCCCATCCCAGGCTAGGAGAAACAATGACATGGAAAGAAATCCAGGAAGTAGATTCAGGAGAGAGACAAAAGGAAAGATTGCTAAACTTTATGATGTCAAAAAGGCACCATTCATTTTTTGCTTTGTCTTTTGATAATTATTGGAATTTGTACAGCAGATCTTAAAACCAAGCAACTGGCAGTGCCAGTATATCAGAGGGCTGCGTTGGTACTGCAGGGTTAACATCAGTGTTGTGCAATACTGAGTTACTAGTAATTAGCTGTTGTAGTTAATTACTTTCTTGCAGTAATTAACTACTTATTTGCTAACCCAGTAACTGTAATTAATTACTTTTGAAGAGTAATATGACATACAAAATACAAGAACACCCACTCTCTCTCTATGGGCTCCTTTTATCAAGCCGCGCTAGCAGTTTAACACGCGTAATAGCGCGCATTAAACCACTGGCCGCACTAGCCGCTTAAGCCTGCCTTGAGCAGGTGGTCATTTTTTGGCTAGTGCGGCTTGATAAAAGGAGCCTTATATGAACATAAGAACATAAGTATTGCCTCTGCAGGGTTAGACCAGGGGTTCATCGTGCCCAGCAGTCCACTCCCGCAGCGGACCTCCAGGTCCATGACCTGTAAGTGATCCTTTACTTAAATCTTTTATTCCCTAATCATTTAATATCCTGTATAGTAACCCTCTATCTATACCCTTCAATCCCCTTCTCCTTCAGGAAATCATCCAATCCCTTTTTGAAACCCAATATTGTACTCTGTCCTATCAACCCTTCTGGAAGCACATTTCAGCTGTCTACCACCCTCTGAGTGAAGAAGAACTTCCTAGCATTGGTTCTGAATCTGTCTGCTTTCAATTTTTCTGAATGTCCTCTTGTTTTTGTTGTCCCCACTAGTCTGAAGAATCTGTCCCTCTCCACCTTCTTTATGCCTTTCATGATCTTATAAGTCTCTATCATGTCCCCTCTAAGTCTCCGCTTTTCCAGAGAAAAGAATAAGAAAGGTTTAATGGTGTGCAAAGTGCTCAGAACCAATCAACTTTGCACACCATTAAACTATTTATTTATATATATAGAGAGAGTGGGTGTTCTTGTATTTCGTATTACTCCATGTATCACCCACTTGGTAATAATTTCTTCCCATTTTTTGTTTGAGTAATATGACATGACAGAGGATGTGGTTAAACAAAAAACAATTGGCAATGGCTTTTAACTCCCAATGAGAACAGACACCGGCATTCAAATGTCAATTAAATATTAATAAGACATCAGTACAGGCACAACTAACCCTTCAATCGACATTTGGCCCCGGGCAGGAACTCATAGGTGACAAACACCAGACTAACCCCCTGTTTTATTAAGGTGTGCTAAGTGTTTTAGCGCACGTGTAGCATGCGCTAAATCTACATGTGCGCTAACTGCTAATGTGTCCATAGACTAACATGCACATGTTAGCAATGGTGTACTAAGGGGGGGAGGTTCGCCCCGGGTGCACGCCCCAAGGGGGTGCACAGCCGGTCACCTTCCCTATTCTGCTGCTGCTCCGTCTCACCACCGCATCCCGGTACCGGCTCCCCCGCAGAGTCATTCCTTAACCCGGCCGGCCGGCCGGCAACTGGTAGGTGGAGACAAAAGGTGAGGTGGGCTGGTGGGCGGGGAAAAAGCGTCGGGCCCACAAGGCTTCACCTCTGGTGTCAATTCTAACGTCGGAGGGTAAGTTCTGGGCCAGCCAATCGCTGTCTGGCTGGCCGGCAACTTCCTCCCCGTTAGAACTGATGCCAGAAGTGAAATCTTGTGGGCCCGATGCTTGTACGCATCGGGCCTGGCTTGGGGAAGGAGCAGGGAGAAATCGGCTGCTGGCTTGAGGGTGGGGGTAAGGAAAGAATCATGGAAGTGGAGAAATCGGCACGATGGCTTTGTGGGGGCTAGGGGGAGAGAGAAAGGCAGAAATAAAGAGGGGGGCCAGGGGGAGAGAGAAAGAAAGGCAAAAATAAAGAGGGGGACCAGGGGGAGAGAGAAAGAAAGGCAGAAATAAAGAGGGGGCCGGGGGAGAGAGAAAGAAAGGCATAAATAAAGAGGGGGGTCAGGGGAGAGAAAAAGAAAGGCAGAAATAAAGAGGGGGGCCAGGGGGAGAGAGAAGAAGGACCAGAAGAAGGACCAGAGACTTATGAAATCACCAGACAAAAATGTAGGAAAAATGATTTTATTTTCAATTTAGTGATCAAAATGTGTCCGTTTTGAGAATTTATATCTGCTGTCTATATTTTGCACTATGGCTCCCTTTTACTAAACGCCAATAGTGGTTTTTAGCACACGGAGCTATGAGCGTCGAGAGCAGCGCGCCCCGCCCCATTCAGCACAGCTCCCTGCACTAAAAACCACTATCGCGGTTTAGTAAAAAGGGTGGGGGTATTTGTATAGTTGTTACTGAAGTGACATTGCAGTGTCATCTGCCTTGACCTCTTTGAAAAAACCCCAAATATAAATGATAATTAACATTTTCTCTGCATACAGTGTGCTTTGTGTTTTTTTTTAATTTTATTATTGGTAGATCATTTTGACTTGGTCATTTTAAAAGTAACTCGCAAGCCCAAAAAGTGTGGGCATCCCTTCTGTAAACAGTGGTGTCCGTCCCAGCTTGTGCTCCCTCCGGTGGTTGTTTCACTTCTGGCCAGCTCCCCTGCTCAAAGCCGCGGGTATCGGCTCCTCACGCAATCTGCGGCTGCATCAGAAGTGTTTCCTCTGATGTCACGATGTCAGAGAGAAGGCTTCCAATGCAGCCGCGGATCGTGTGAGGTGTAGACGCCTGCTGCTTTGAGCAGGGGAACTGGCCAGACATGCTGAGCAGGGAAGAGATGTTCCTGCTGCACAGGGAAGGTGGGGAAAGAAATGTTGCACAGGGAAGGGGGGGAGAAATGCTGCTGCTGCACAGGGAAGGGGGGAGAAATGCTACTGCTGCACAGGGAAGGGGGTGAGAAAAATGCTGCTGCTGCTGCACCCAATTGGGGAGAGAGAGGGAAGAAGGGAGAAGGAAGACAAGGGAGAGGAACCAGAGATGCCAAGTCGAATGGAGGGATGGAAAGGAAAGGAGATACCAGACCATGGAGGGGGAGGAAGAGATTCCATGGCATGGGGGGAGGGAAGGGAAGGAGATAGAGATAGAGATACCACACCATGGTGTTGAGTGGGAAGGAAGGAAGGAAAGGAGAAGAGAAAGAGAGAGATGCCAAAGCATAGGGGAGGGGGTGGAGACAGAAAAATGGAGAGGGGGTGAAGCTGAAATGAATCATGTGCAAAGGAGAGAAGGGACCCCGGATATACAGTTTATTGAAGGGACATAGAAAAAGGGAAGATACCATATGGAAGAGAGAGAGGGTGGATGGTAGATGGAAGGGGCAGAGGGAGTGTGGGCAGTAGATGGAAGGGGTAGAGAGAGAAGGCAGAAGCTGGGTGGAAGGGGCAAAGAGAGGGCAGATGTTGCATGGAAGGGAGAGAGGACAAGCGCTGTATAGAAAGAAGAGAGAGAAAATTATTAAAGCAGAAACGACAAAAGGTAGAAAGATTTTTTTTGCTGCTTTACTTAGAATCAAGTAGTATTGTAAATGTATTGATAAAAGTTTATAAATAGGAAATGGAAATAAGGCAATTTATTGGACTACACCCCTTTCCTCAGGACAGAATAGCATAACAGCAGTATACTGTACTGTTCTGAAGAAAGATTTGGCCTCTGAAAGCTAATTGAAAAATGGATTAGTCCAATAAGATGGTATTTTCTTATTTCTCATTATTTGTTTTATTTTTATTTGTTAATTTGTAAAGTGGTGATTGTTATGTATCAGTTTTTTCAAATTTATATCTACTGTCTTTATATTTTGCACAGTATTAGGGGGATATGTGTCACAGTTTTTGTGGTGTTGTGGTTTTGCATTGTATGCAGAGTCTGGTTTCTTGGCGGTTCAGTTTAACTTTTGTCTACATATTTCTATTTTTAGTTTGTGATTATTCCGTATTGGGCGAGGGTGTATCTCTGTTCTGTGTGTATGAAAAGGACATAGTTTTCAGTTGGCATTGACTGCAGGATCAATTGACTGTGCGGGATCTGGCTTGTTTAGTTTTATAATGTATGTGTTAGTGTTCTAGTGCTCCCTGCAGTGTTTAAGATGCTGCCTTTTCCTAGGTACACTTTTGTTGTGCGATATGTGGATTGTTACTAAAAAATATATTTTTCATATATATGGGGGGGGGGGGGGTCAAAAAATGATGGGCCCCGAGTGTCACATATGCTAGGTACGCCACTGCATGTTAGTGTTTAGCACGTGGTTAGCACATGCTAATATATAGTGTGTGCTAAAAAGCTTAGCACACCTTAGTCAAAGGAGCCCTAAGAGTCTAAATAAGCCCTTCCCCGTACATCATTATGTCCAAAAAATTCCAAATATCAATGGAAAAATAGTAAATGAAAAAACGCTCGGTGTAAATTCAGAGTGGGAGGAAAAAGGATTTAGAACGCTTTTGAACCCTCAAACTATCATGATTTCATAAAAAATCTACTCAATGAAAATTAGTTTAGTGGTACAAAGAAAAATCATTGAAAAGCTATGGCCGTTAATATGGTACAACTTAGCTGAGTCCCATCAAATTTTCTGTCGCCACTCGACAGAGCCTCATTTCGGAATCTTCGTCAGAAACAGAGACTGGTAAGTGCTGGTAAGACGAGGAGACAGCTAGTCCATTCAGCGAAGACAAGGAACAGTAAATCCTGTAGAGAGCAACCTGCCAAAGCTTAGCATAATCAGGCTAATGCTGGATGTAGTTGGCATGAGTTGGTCAAACCCCCTTGAAATGAGCATGAAGGGATGAGGTTATACAACATTGGAATTGGGGTTGAGTAGAAGATGAACATTTTATCTCTTCACCTACCATGAAGCTTTTACCATAAGTGGCCTGAGACCCTGGGGAACTGTGTTCAATTCCCACTGCAGCTCCTTGTGGTTCTGGGTATTTATTTCATACTTGGGGCAATGGAAGGTTAACTGCTTTGATTGGAACCACAGAAAGATGGTACACTACTACTACTATGTATTATTTCTATAGCGCTACCACATGCACACAGCGCTGTACATTATCAAGTCCCTTTTCCTGTCGTGGATGTGGTATTTGTAAAGGAAAACCAAGTAGTTTCTCTAGGTAATTGTAATCATTAATCAATTACTTTTCTAAATGAGTAATTTAATTATTGCAACCAGTTACTCTAAGCTGAGGAGTAACTAGTAACTGTAATTAATTACTTTTGTAGAATAACTAGGGAAACACCATCACCACACCACGTGTTCATGAAATGGGAGCTCCGTCTTAGAAATAGAAGACACCAAATTTTTCTGTAATCTTGATCTCTCCCCTTTCTCATTATGCAATTCATTGACTCCCTTTCAATATACTGTACAGTGGAACCTTGGTTAACGAGCATAATTCGTTCCAGAAGCATGCTCGTAAATCAAATTGCTCGTATATCAAAGCAAGTTTCCCCATAGGAAGTAAAGGAAACTGCTTTGATTGGTTCCACCTCCTCCCCCCCCACGAGGCTACCGGCGCTGCTCCATTCTCCCCCCCCCTTGAGGAATTTGACTCTGTTCCAAACCCCTCCCCGCGATCCAGCTTCCCCCCCCCGTGAACCGGCATCACCCCGCTCGCATTGCCCCCCCTCCACCGCGATCCTACTTTCTCCCCTCCCGAGCAGTCAATGACCCCTTTAACCGACTTGGCACCAGTGCCGGTGCCCGAAGATCCTCCCTCTTCTGGCGCGGCTGGGCGGTGCGTCGGAGATCCTCCTTCTTCTGGTCTGGGCTGGGCTGGCTTTGAGCATTTGCGCATGCTCAAAGCCTTCTGGTCTCGCTCTCTCTGAGTTTGAGAGCGAGACCAGAAGGCTTTGAGCATGCGCAAATGCTAAAAGCCAGTCCAGCCCAGCCCAGCCCAGAAGAAGAAGGATCTCCGATGCACCGCCCAGCCCAGGCCGTGCCAGAAGAGGGAGGATCTTCGGGCACCGGCACTGGTGCCAAGTCGGGTAAAGGGTGTCATTGACTGCTCGGGGGGGGGGGGGAAGTAGGATCGCGGTGGAGGGGGGCAACGCAAGCGGGGGGAGGGATGCCGGATCGCTGGGGGGGATGCCGGATCGCGGGGGGGGGGGGGGCAAGCTCGGTTTACGAGGCACCAAGTTTGCAAATGTTTTGCTCGTCTTGTAAAACACTCACAAACTGTTGCACTCGTAAACCGAGGTACCACTGTACTTCTTTGCAAGATGCACCCACATATCATATTCCTTAACATTCTGTTCATATAAATCCTATTCCTCATCCTGAACACCTCTCCCTACCAATCCCTTCTTTCCTCAAGCAAAGAGAAAATTGTCAAACAAGTCAGTGTGTTTCAATCAACTTACATTTATCCAGGCATACATTTCATGCTAAGCCATTTTAGGCAGTGAAATTCAACATTTTAACCTGTTATTTTGTTTTACAAGCAGAAAGAAACCCGTAATTTTATAGTATTTATTCCTCTTGTCATTCTCTTATTTGCCACACGTGTGCAGACTTAGTTAACTAAAAACACCTTTTTTATTTCAAAAATTCATTCAGCTCTAGTGACCTTTTGCTTTGCTTTTTTGCTAATGCCATTCTTACTCTTGGTTGGCCTTCCTTGACAGCTCGGATGGCTTCTTTATGCAGATACCGAGATAAACCAGGGTCATCCTTTCATTCACATCACTAAAACCACTTCATCAGCCTCTGCCTCTGCAGAAGATACTCTTAATCTAATCAAGAAAACATCAAATTCCTGCAAAGTGCCCTTGTTAATCCTGTCACTTGCTACCTTGCCAGATTTTGCAAAATGTAATTTAATTAATGAAATAAAAGAGCTTGTTATTCTCCCAAAGCTGTTCATAAGAAGTAGATATCAATAATTTGCCTGCAATGTGAAATTAAGTGCAAAGGTACCACTTAAATCCAGCGGGACCATATTTGTTTTAAGAGAAAACTGACTGGTACAACTCTTCATGTGTTGTTTTTTTTTCAGGTCTAACAATCTTTTGGCAAAAAAAAAAGTCAAAACTGTGTATTAAGAAATATAGAATGACCCGAGCTTCATTTCCAATGCTTTCTCATCACAAGTATCACCTTTCTATTTCTACTGCTTCAATGTGACCATTTCTTGTGGAAAATATAGCTGCACTGCGCATAATTTATTGACAATTATGTGCGTGAAAAGCTTTAATAAAATTACAAGTCATATGTGTAATAGTGCATGCATGGTACCAAGAAGGTGAGAACTTTTAAATGATCCGCATGCAAGCATGTTCTGGGAAGATTTGGGAGCGGAGCATGGGCACAATTACAATTTCTGCTTATATTTTACAAGACAGGTAAAACCAGAGGGAGACAAAGAGCACAAAAGTTTGCAATACAATGTCAGTGTTGAAGGCCGCAGATGGAACAACGAGCCGGAGCCAAATTCTCAGGGAAGCAACTTTATTGAAAGACCTGACATGGCCAATGTTTCGGTGAGTGCCTGCATCAGGTGTCTACAGGAGGTTCAAAGTTTAGCTGAGACAGTGTGGAAAGAGTCAACAGGGCGGTAGGTGCATGAAACTGCCTTCTAACGGAAGTGGAATTAAAATCAGGAACAGAGTTCAATGGAATAAGCACAGAAGATTCCTTGGCATGAATAATACATCAGCTCTTGAGAAACTATGCTGAAATAACAGAATTGATTACTATCGCCGTGAAGATTGATAGACGAGTAGATAAAAGGACAAAGAATAATCTGATACTTGCTTTTTTTGCATGTGCTTTGAGACTGTATTTTACATCTGGACCTCTGATGCAGGCACTCGCCGAAACGCGGGCCTTGTCTGTTCTCTCAATAAAGTTGTTTCCCTGAGGAGAAGGAGTGGCCTTGTGATTAGAGCTGTTTCTTCAGCACACTGGGGTTCTGAGTTCAATCCCAGCCTGCTCCCTTTGACTCTGGGTACATCATTTAACCCTCCATTTTCCGGGGTACCACAGTAAGATTGTGAGCCTGCTGGGACAGATAGGGAAAATATTCAAAAGTACCTGAATACCATTTAATGTATTATGAACCAGTTTTAGTTAATACATTCCAATAAATAAATTTGGTTCTGCCTTTTTCTTCCATCTGCAGCCTTCTACGCTGACATTGTGTTATGTGTTTTAGAACATATATGTGTATGCATGTACTATGGGGTCCTTTTACTAAGCTGTGGTAAAAAGAGTCCTTAGAGTGTCCTTATGCAATTCTTTCCTGCACTCTAAGGTCATTTTTACCACAGCTTGGAATTGGCCAATTTCCGCAATTAATAGCAATGAGCAAATGTTGCCATTAGCTCACAGCAATTAACAAAAAAATTAGCTCATTAAGCCTTACCGCCACCCATTTTGCAGATAGAAAGGGCTCGCATGCAAATCCTGTACTAATCAGTTAGCGGCTCTAGCATACCAGGGGCAGGGCAGTGGGGATGTTCTGCCCTTGGTACAGACAGGGTTGTGTGTGTTTGCGTCCCATGTATGTAGCTGTCACCTCTGCCCACTCCCTTTGATATCAGTTTCCTGTTCTGGGGCAGGAGACTGGCAGAACTGATGGCCACATGGTCCTGCAACCGTTCCACACACCCTCTCACTGTCAGAAGGAGGAAGTGTTCTGGTCAGAGGAGGGGTTGCTCTGCCTTAGATGGCCTCCATACCAGATACGCCGCTGGCGTGCTATAATGTGACTGCCCACTGTCCACCCCCCAGACATGCCCCCTCAGAGAAAAATTTAGATTTGTGCAATGTGCATGCACTCTGGAATTTTTAAGGTCACACAAGGGCTTACCACAGCTTTGTACAATGACTCCTATATTCTCCCAAATACAGAGAAATGCATGTGGCTTCAATCTAGCCATGCTTTTTCCTGCTGTACCCTTAGTATTTTATAAAGATACATAGGCATCAATGTGTCTTTATAGAATAAACACCTTCTTAACCGCCAAAACTAGGTAACCTTCTCTATAATAAACTAAGTCTGTAAGGGTGAAAAGGATGGGGCACTCAGTCATTTTATTGCCATCATCTACTGTGCTACTAACAGGAACAAGAAAAATATAAGATGTAATTAATAGCTCTAGAAAATAATGATTGCAATTTAAAAACTGGCAATAAAAGTAGAAAAGCAGGTTGTTTTAGTTTAAAGATTTAACCCTACTAACCACAATGCTTTCAACGCAAAATGTGCACCTAGCTAATTTTTTGACATTCTCTTTATTGGTATATAGTGCAGTGTGCCTAAGGTATAATTAAAGATTTCCCTAGATTTATGAGACTTTATCATTATCAATAAGGTTAAAGAATTCTAAGGGGACACATTTCACCACTGTGCAAGAATGTGTGAGGGTTTTGCTCAGCAATTTCTGCAGTGGCAAGGATATTACTAAATCACTTTAGATGATTTAAAATACCTGTTATTCACTACAGTGGACATTACAAGAAAAGTAGCACAAAACAGGGCAAGTTGTTTAGGGTTTCTTTTCTTTCTCTCTCTTTCTTTTTCCAATTGACAGTTTTCTCCTTTTCTGTTGAAATCAGGTTCCATAAACCTTGCATTGTACCTACCCAGTATATTTTTTTTCATTTCACCATTTTGTTTCCTCTCCCATATATCTCAACCATTACAGAGATCCAGGTTGTAGCTCTTTCCATGGCATAGCCACAGGTGGAACTGGATGGGCCAAGGCCCACTTAATTTGGACTCAGGCCCACCCAAAAAAGTGGCACTTATGCTGTGGATGGTGAAGATCCCTGAACCTTGCCAGTGGAGGTTTCTTCCTCCTTGGGTTCCAATGCTTTCTAATGCCGGGAGTGGTACTGGAGGATTTCAAAAGGGCGGATGTCATCCCTCTCCACAAAAATGGAAGTAAGGAAAAAGTAGGGAACTACAAGCCCATAAATCGACTTCTGTGGTAAGTGAATTAATGGAAACACTTTTAAAACAAAGAATAGTGCAGCTTCTGGAATCCAGTGGATTACAGGACCCAAGGAAACACGAATTCACTAGAGGCAGGTCTTGACAGATAAATCTGATCAATTTATTTGACTGGGTGACCAGAGAATTGGATAAGAGTGTACTAGATGAGGTGTATTTAGTTTTTAGCAAAGCCTTTGACAGTGTTCCACACAGGCGTCTAATAAATTTACTGAGTGCCCTCGGTATGGTCCCCAAAGTGAAAGACTGGGTCAGGAAGTGGTTGAGTAGAAGGTGATAAAGGTTAGTAGTGAATGGAGCTTGCTCTGAGGAAAGGGATGTTACCAGTGATGTGTATCAAAGTTCAGTTCTTGGAACTATTCTTTCTAACATTTTTGTAAAGGCTGTCTAGTAAGATTTGCTTCTTTGCAGATGATATCAAAATCTGAAATAGAGTAGACAGCCTTGATGCTGTGGATAACATAAGAAAGGACTCAGGAAAGCTTGAGGAATGGTCTGGAATTGGGCAGCTAAGATTTAATGCTAAGAAATGCAAGGTCATGCATTTGGGCTGCAGAAAAGCAAGGGAATGGTACAGTTTAGAGGGTGAAAAACTTTTTTGAACGAAAGAGGAGCGGGACTTGGGTGTGATAATATGCGATGATCTTAAGCTGGCCAAACAGGCTGAAAAGGTGATGGCGAAAGCTAGAAGGATGCTAGTGTACATAGGGAGAGGTATGGCTAGTAGGAAAAGGAGGTATTGATGCCCCTATATAAGACTTTGGTGAGACCTCATTTAGAATATTGTGTACAATTCTGGAGGCCGCACCTTCAAAAAGAAGTAAAAAGGATGGATTTGGTCCAGAGGAAGGCTACTAAAATGGCGAGTGGTCTTCATTATAAGACATATGGGGACAGACCGAAAGATCTCAATCTATATACTTTGGAGGAAAGGCAGGAGAGGGAGATATGATAGATAAGTTTAAATACCTACATGATACAAATGTGCATGAGCCAAGTCTCTTTCATTTGAAAGGAAGCTCTGGAATGAGAGGGCATAGGATGAAGTTGAGAGATGATAGGCTCAAGAGTAATCTAAGGAAATACTTTTTTTACAGAAAGGGTAGTAGATGCATGGAATACGTGGAGACAAAGACTGTGCCTGAATTCAATAAAGACTTGTGGGATCTCTTAGGGAGTGAAGGAGATAGTGCATGCTGCTGCTGGGCAGACTGGATGGGCCATTTGACCTTTATTTATTTATTTAAAGCATTTATAGCTTGCATATCCAAAATCTATCTGCCATTTATCTGCCATCATGTTTCTATGTTTCTTCCAAACAGCAGCTATTGCCTGAAACTTACGCCAACACCAGCCCTTCGGCAAATGCTGTTTTTGCAAATAAGCAAGCACTGAGCAGCATAGCTTGTCGGTGGCAGTGTTAGCTCAAGGCAAATGTTATCAGCTACCATTTGGAAGTGTTCTTGCTGCCCAAGGAGGAGGAAATCTTCAGCTGGCAGGGTTTAGGGATATCCAGCAGCTCAGGTATTTAATATTTTGAGTTGGTTGACAGGCAGGAAGGGACAGAGAATGGAGCAGTGTTAGGGTATGAATTTGATGCTCATTCACCCTGGGTCAGTCCACCCAAAATTGGTCATCTGGCTAAGCATCTGAGTTTTTTCCAGTGCAAGTGCAATCTTAACCAGTAGGTGTCACCATTTCTCAATGACTACAAATTCCATATTAGGGGGTGTGAACTCCTAACTAGTGAATGAAATGGGAACAAATTTGTCTCCATCCTCCCATCCCCGTGAGTTTTGTCCCTGTCCCCGCCCCATTTCTTTAAGCTCTATCCTCATCTGTAAAGTGTTTTAGGCTTATCCAGATGAGCAGCTTGAAGGGATGGGGCAGGGACAGAACTTGAAGGGACAGAATGTGGATAAAGATAGATCCTGTGGGGACAGGAACAAATTTGTCTCCATGTCATTCTCTACTCCTAACCTTCCATCCCCATCCAAGAAGCAGTAGCCACACTTGGACATTTTAGCCCAGGTCTTCTGTGAACAACACTCGACAGGCTATTGACTGAGAATCTCTTAATATCCTTATTCATTCATTATTTCTCATCTAGATTATTGTAACTCTCTTTATCAAGGTATCGCTTAGAAAGAAATTAGAAGACTTCAGATCATACAAAATGTAACCGTAAAAATTATCTATAAGGCCAAAAAAATTGATCATGTCACTCCTCTTTTAAATGATGCTCCATATCTCATCGTATAACATTTTAAATCTTATTTCTTACCTTCAAAACAAAATTAGAACATTCCCCAGCATTTATACTACTTCTAGATCACTTTATTCCACTCAACAAAATTCTCCCTTCAATCCCATCAATCCGTCATATCGTTTACGACACCACGCGCTAAATCACTTTCTCTGTTGTGGCACCAACTTTATGGAATGCCCTACCTAATTATCTTAGGCAAGAAGACTGTGTATCCAAATTCAAATCAAATCTTCACACATTCGTGTTCAAAGACACTTTCAATATATAAAAAGACTTCATTGTTGATAGCAAACAAGAAACATTCTCCTTTTCTCTTTTCCTTTTGTGTCTCCCCCTTTTTTTTTGAGAATACAGTGTAAACTTATTACCTTCACCCCTTTTGTATCAAGTTACTGTTTTCTGTCCTTTGCATCCATCAGTTTTTAACACCCTTTTATCTTATATTTATTTTTAAATTTACTTGTAAACTGCTTAGACTTAATCTCCCTCTTTTACTAAGGTGCGCTAGCCGATTTAGTGTGCGCTAATTGATTTAGCGTTCTCTAAACGCTAACGCGTCCATAGACTATAATGGGCACGTTAGCATTTAGCATGTGCTAATATTTAGCGTGCGCTAAATCAGTTAGCGCACGCTAAAACGGCTAACACACCTTAGTAAAAGGACCTGAATGATAGACAATATATCAAATCAAAAATAAACTTGAAACTTGAGCTGTTCCTGCTGCTTCTTACCATCAATACGTGAACTATTTTATGATACTACCCGCAAATCCATTTTTTCAGCCACTGCCCCCTCTCTGTGGAATGCCCTTCTTTTAGATGTTCGATTAGAGAACTCCCTGGAAAAATTTAAAGCCAAACTTAAAACCTTCCTTTTTAAAGATGCCTTTTCTCTTTAGTACTATATACAGCTACTTAACCCCTTGATTCATGTGAAGCTTTGCAATATCTAATATTTCTTTTGAGATGATTCCCCTCCTAATGTTTTTGCCACTCCCAATTTACCGCCCTTTTTTATTAATTTTACTTCGATGTATTTTAAACAATCTTTCCCTCCCCTACTTTCCTTCCGTTTCATGTACGTCATGTCAAATTCGTCTAGTATTTTTTAATATTTGATAAAATATTGCTTTTATTTACCTATTTTAATTGCCCCTTACAATCTTTTTACATTGTACGCCCTCTAGACATTTGATTTGATAGACGGTATGTCAAAAATAAAGAAACTTGAAACCTGAAACTCCTTACTGCTAAGCCCACCCCCTTGAGAAAAATATACAAATCCTAAAAAGAAAACCCCCCCAAAACAAGTAGACTGGGAAATAATAAAAGAAACAGGAGGCAAAAGTGAAACATACTCCTGTCAAAATGTAAGTTGGGTTGAAATAAAATATATTTTTCTCTTGCAAACAAGAAGTAGGTAGCTTTTCTAAGAGGAAATCTGACAGGTCAGCACTGTGTATGTGCTTAATAAAGCTCTATTCACGGTAATGGATCAGTGCTCCGCAGACTGCATATTACATAACTTCAAACTTTAAATCTTAATTGAACAGTGTTGAACATAGCAGTTTCACAGACATTGCAGCATGAGATGCTCAGAAGTGCACACTTCAAGCCCGAATGCGAAAATATTCCTACTCAGCAGCTCTGCAATCCACATCCCACATCCATCCATTTCATGGCTATGTTGCTTCCCTTCAGCCTTCTCTTCCTGAGCGTCTTTTCTTGTAATTTTGGTATATCTTGGAAGTAATTTCAGAAGGCCTGTGCAGTGAACATAAGAACATAAGCAATGCCTCTGCTGGGTCAGACCTGAGGTCCATCGTGCCCAGCAGTCCGCTCACGTGGCGGCCCAACAGGTCCAGGACCTGTGTAGTAATCCTCTATCTATACTCCTCTATCCCCTTTTCCAGCAGGAAATTGTCCAATCCTTTCTTGAACCCCAATACCGTACTCTGCCCTATTAGGCTCTCTGGAAGCGCATTCCAGGTGTCCACCACACGTTGGGTAAAGAAGAACTTCCTAGTATTCGTTTTGAATCTGTCCCCTTTCAACTTTTCTGAATGCCCTCTTGTTCTTTTATTATTCGAAAGTTTGAACAATCTGTCCCTCTCTACTCTCTCTATGCCCTTCATGATCTTGTAAGTCTCTATCATATCCCCTCTAAGTCTCCTCTTCTCCAGGCAAAAGAGACTCAGTTTCTCCAATCTCTCAGCGTATGAAAGGTTTTCCATCCCCTTTATCAGACGCGTCGCTCTCCTCTGAACCCTCTCGAGTAACGCCATGTCCTTCTTAAGGTACGGCGACCAATATTGGATGCAGTACTCCAGATGTGGACGCACCATCACCCGATACAATGGCAGGATAACGCCGACAGTCGAAGGATCCAAGATGGCGATCTGAGACAGGACGCGCTGAGCTGCGTGTCCCAGGACTGTGCTTCTCTTAATTTCCTTAACGGTAATTACTTACCGCGATGCCGAAGAGACGGGGCCGGAGTGCCGCTTCTGCCTCGCGGCGTCCTGGAGCCCCGGGTCTCGGGAATATTCAGGATTTACTGCGGCGCATGCAGGAGGTCGCAGTGACGTCGGATGGCGGCCCGCTGACAACACAGGGAGGCGAAACCAACGTGGATGTCCCTGGGCCCGACACTACACTGAGCCCCGACGTTAGGGCACCGCCCCCGCAACCCCAGACGACCAGCTCTCCCAGGGGCGGGGAAACCCCGGATTCACTGGTTTTCTCCTCTCCAGAGGCAAGGGAAGATTTACTGGAGAGTTTGGAGACTGGGGCCCACTTTTCTAGGGCCCCTATGGAGGTACCTGGGGGAATATCATCTCAACATGAGGGGGAAGGGCTGAAGACACCCCCCGAAGGACTTCAGAACGGTGAGCACTCTACACCTACACAAACCTCAATTGAATTGATTAAACCTGCAGAAGTGACTTTAGACTCTATCTGGGACTTATTGGCTGGTTTTGTTAAAAAAATTACTCCTACACTTCAACAAATTGAAGGGAAAATTAAGGAACATGATAAAGAATTGAAGGATTTAAGAAAAGAAACGAATATTTCTAATTTATCTGTTCTAAAAATGGAAAAAGAAATTGTATCATTGAAACAAGTTCAAGAGGCCTTAGTTAAAGATAATATTAACCTAAGGAAGAAGACTGAAATGCTTGAGAACAATTCACGCAGTAATAACTTAAGGTTAATTAACTTTCCAAGACTTGAGTTAGTAACACCTAGAGAAATGCTTAAGAGATATCTAGTAGAGAATTTAGAGATACCTGAAGATTCATTACCACCATTTTCACGGGTTTATTATTTGCCTGATAAACAACAAAATCAACAACTAAAAGAAAAACCTTCAGATCAAGAACTTCCAAATATATCACAGATCTTAGAAACATCTGAGAAGGATCTAGCATCACCAGCCACCATGATTATTACTTTAGCTTTGCCAATTGATAAAACATGGTTGTTAAAACTTTTCTTTAAAAATAGACAAAAAAGCTTTCTTGGTTATAAAATACAAATGTTCCCAGATTTGGCACGGGAGACGCAAAGGCGTCGCCGTGAATTTCTTCTTTTGAAACCTGGGGTTTTATCTTTGGGAGCAACCTTTTATTTGAGACATCCGTGTAAATGTATTGTATATCACCGTACTCTTAAATATGTGTTTTTTGAACCATCACAATTGACAAACTTTGTGGCTATGTCTCGCCTGAATGTTAACAATCTTTGAGCCCTATATTTAGGATATTGTGACCTCATCTCAGTGCTATAGTTCTCAGCTTCTTTTACAATTTTCTTTTTAGATAATTTCGCCAATTTTCAATAATTCTTGGATCCTAATTGTGGACTTGAGCATAAATAGTATATTTGTTTAATTTAAGATTTATATTGCTTTGTATTTGATATCTATCCTATTCTTGCTTTCTGTACAAGTGTAATACTTGAAATTTAAGTTGAAAATAATAAATAAATAAAAAAAAAATAAATAAATAAAAAAAATAAAAAACAATGGCAGGATAACTTCTTTCATTCTGGTTGTAATACCCTTCTTGATTATGCCTAGCATTCTGTTTGCCTTCTTAGCGGCCGCTGCGCACTGTGCCGTCGGCTTCATTGTCATGTCCATCATTACTCCCAAGTCCCTTTCTTGGGTACTCTCATTCAATAACATCCCAGTGATTTTATGTATAAGCAGTAGGGATAGGCTGTCATTTGCAACAACATATCCCAGGTCACTAACAAATGAAAATGAGCAGGAACCCCCCTCCCCCCAACATTCTTGGGCTTTTTTCCTTTGCTACACTATCTGCTATAATAAAACCCTTAGCGCGCATGTGCAGTTGAAACTTCATGCGGCTGTGATCCCTGATCCATGGCTCCGTGTCGTCGCGTGCACAGTAGGAGCTTTCATCAATTTGCGGCGCATGCAGCGGTTTCCCCAGCAACGTTCCTGCCCCGATCTCCGACGCTGGCTGACTTCTGATGACGCCTCTCCTTTTCACCCTGGACTAGCAGCGGCTGCAGCCGCGGGGCATTTGCTAGGCTGGCCCACTTCAATAATGCGAAGCAGGCCGGCCTAGCAAAAGCCCCGAGGCTGCCCGGCCTAGCGGATGCTGGAAAGTGAACAGATAAGGGAGAAGGGGTACTACTGGACAGGGGGGGAGTAAAAGGAACAGAGAAGGGCTACAGCTGGACAGGGGAAGCAGGGAAGGGGTAAAAGGAACAGAGAAGGGCTACTGCTGGACAGGGGAAGCAGGGAAGGGGTGCTGCTGGACATGGAAGAGGTAAAAGTAAGAGAGAAGGGAAAACAGACAGGGGGCAGAGAGAAAGAAAGAAAAAAGACAGACAGACAGGGGGCAGAAAGAAAGAAAGAAAAAAATGCCTAAGTCTACACATCTATTCTAGCACCCATTAATGTAAAGGGCTAAAAAACTAGTTGGCAAATAATGCATAACTAGAGTATTTTCAAAGAGAGCACTTTCCAGAACAGCAGATTTTAAACACATCAAATGCTGCTGAGGAACTGGGTTTGATTCTCACTGCAGCTCCTTGTGACTCTGGGCGAGTCACTTTTCTCTCCAAGTACAAAATAAGCACCTGTTTATAATATGTAAACGGTTTCATTGTAGCCACAGAAAAGTGGGATATCGAAGCCCATTCCCGTTCCGTATATATCCAATGCAATGGGATTGATTGATTTAATTAATTTGATTTGTATCCCTTCCTTCCCAAGGAGCTCAGAACGGGTTACATGGTAACACTCGTACATAATAGTTAACAAACAAGGCACATAACAATTAACAACAAAGCACAGAAAACTAAACCCCTCTTTTACGAAGGTGCGCAGAGTGTTTTAGCGCGCGTTAAGCGCACGCTAAATCTACGTGCTCGCTAACGCATCCATAGACTAACATGCATACATTAGCGTTTAGCGTGTGGTTAGCATGCACTAATATTTAGTGTGCGCTAAAAAGCATAGTGCACCTTCGTAAAAGGAGCCCTAAGACAATAGGGATACAGTGAGATGCGTCTAGTTCAATTGCTCTGGATTAGCAGATACTTGGAGCTTGAAGCATGCATAGGGAGGCGCATGAACCCTGAAGCATGCTTAGGGAGTCAGTGTGTGCTCAGGGAGAGAGTCGGTTGAACATCTATTAAGAGAACAGCAGTTTAGGAGTAACAGTCTGAATGCTAGCTTGTCCTGAGGTAGGTTTTATTGCTTTTCTAAAGCTCAAAAGTCCATCGAGGGATTTAATGTTAGGAGGAAATTGATTCAGAATACCGCTGCGAAGTTGATCTTTGGAAAGAGCAAATTCGACCATGTGACTCCTTTGCTTTTCTCTCTCTATTGGCTCCCGGTTTATTTTAGAATTCAGTTTAAGTGTTTATGTATTGTTTTTAAGATTTTACATGGTATCTTTGCTCCTCTTGTTCCTCTGCTATGGATTGTTTATAGATTTTCATATGCGAGAGGCATTCATCAATTTAAACTTTCTCTTCCTTCTAGGAAAGGAATCGAAGGAGTTAAGAATTTTATCAGCTCTCTGGCATTTAAATTTCCCCAACTATGGAATGAACTTCCCCTAATTTTGAGGTGTCCCAGTTCTTTCCAACTCTTCCGTAAATTTCTAAAAACTTTTTTATTCGCTAAACATTTTGAAAACTAACTCTTGTATTTCAGTTTACTTTATTTTTAAAATTTATTGTTAACTGCGTTGAGCTTACTTTGGTTGAAGATCCGGTATATAAGGTTAAGTTTTAGTTTAGTAAGTGAGAGTATGACCTTCATTTGACACTTTCTAGTTGGAGGTTCTAACCAGACGTGTTTCTTCCTGGGAGCGAAGGGGTCTGGGACGTAAGGTGGGAGTTTGGCTGATATGTAGCTGGGTGCCATGTTATTATTAGAGTTGTTACTGTTGATTGTTATAGTATTTTAGGGGGGAAAAAATAACTTTTGCTCTTATTCTTTTATTCCTTTCCTATTTTTAAATGGAGTTCTTTTCTGGCCCGATCGTACTCGGGGGGTGATCGCCGGTGCCAGGAGAGCTTGGACTCTCTCCTGGCCCACTCGAGTCGGGGGTCGCCGCGGGCCAGGAGAGCTTGGGCTCTCTCCTGGCCCACTCGAGTCGGAGGTCGCCGCAGGCCAGGAGAGCTTGAGCTCTCTCCTGGCCCGATGTTAATTGCGAGGGGGGGTGATGGATCGCGGCAGGACAGCTGCCTCATCTCCCCTACCGCGATGCCATCACTCATCTACCGGAACTGCCGCAACCCGCGGCAGGAGAGATAGGGCATCTCTCCTGCCGTGGGTCGCAGCAGTTCGGGTAGAGGAGTGATGGCATCGCGGTAGGGGAGTTGAGGCATCTCTCCTGCCGCGATGGTTGCGGTGGGTAGGTTGCCGGTGCGCTGAACTGATGGCGCCAGCGGCCATCAGCTCAGCGGCCCCCTTTTTGGCACTTAGACCTGGTTTGACTACGTCTAAGTCAGAAAGGTCTAAGTGCCGACTAGGCAACTTGTAAATGTTTTGGTTATACCTGTTGTACGCCTAGGTGTAGGTCGGCCCACCTCCCGCCCACTGTCCGCCCTTTCCCCTCCTCTAAACACACCTCTTTTCTCTCTGTGCGTCTAGAGGCAGGGGAAAGGCCTAAGTTGTTTTTAGATACGTCTAAAAACCAGCTGTGGTTATGGGTACTTGGACGATCAGGCTTTTTGATCGTCCAAGTAGCCATTTAGGACACTTTTTAGATGTTTTTTTTTTGTTATTATTAACCCCTTAATATTTTTTGCTGTGAATTCATTGAATAATGCATTACAGTAGTCCATGTGGGAGAGGACGAATGCATAGAGAAGTTGTGTAAAGTCTGGTTCAGAGAAATAGTTTCTTATTTTGAATAGTTGTCTTAGATAGTAGAACGAAGACGAGACCACATGTGAAATATGGTTGGTAAAGTGATAAGTTAGACTGGAAATAGTAGATGGCATGGATAGGCAGACTAGTTAAGCCACCTGGAATGAACTTCCTGACTCCATTAGGCTTTTAGGCCAGCTGCAATTATTTCGTAAATTCCTGAAAAGTTTGTTGTACTTGCAATTTTTAAATTGTTTAACTACAGTCTCAGTGAAATGATAATAGTGTATTATAGTTATTTTTCCTATGCTTTTATTATGTACTTTAGTTTTTAATTAGTTCTTTCTTCTCTTATGTTTTCTGCTATGTACTCTAGTCTTAATTTTATGTGAACTGAGTCGAGCTCCACTTGGAGATGATCCAGTATATACACATCTTCGTCGATTTACGGCTGCAATTGGTTCCGACTGACAGGTCACAAGTCTATCTGGACGTAAGTCGGCCTATACTAACTACAGTATTTTTTACCCCTCCCCACGTACCTTTTTCCTGGTGGTCCAGCAGTGAGGGGTAAAAAATATTTAGTATGGGCTGGGGTGGGAGATGGTGGAAACGCGTCATAAAGTCGAACCGTTGTAAGTTGCATAGGTCGTAAATCTACGAGGACCTGTATACCAAAGATTAGATTAGATTAGATTTATGTGCCTTAAATTTTCTCTTTTTCTATGTCTATGTATCACTCTTGATTCTGCCAGAGCTAAAGCAAGATGTCTTCTACCCTACCTAGTGTCTTAAAACTACTAATAAAGATATGCTTGACTTATAAAAAGAAAAAAAAAATTACATGATTACAGCTTGCACTTTCTAAAACTGTTGAAGAGTTTCATGGACCAGACAGTGAAGGATCAATGAGAAATGCCTGGGCACAAGACAGCAATGTGTCCAATGTCATTCAAGTACTTGGCTGTTTAAATGCTGATAAGTAGTTGCACAAAAGATTTTTGCAAATTAGGCTGTGATCAGACTGCAGAGAGCTGCATGTTCAGGCCCTGTCATTCCTCACCTTAATAAGCTCTGAGTGCAGGTAGCTAAGACCTCTTTTTTGTACTCTGCATAGCAATTTCTTATAGGAATTCTACATACGTGACTTAAATTACTGGTTTGGTTGACAAGAAGGTGGCACATTGCTGAACTTTATCACTCTTAACAGATAAAAGAGGTCATTTTAGAATGCATGCATGGATGACTGATGTATGGAGATAAGGGGGCTGAGGATGTGATATAAACTATGATGCATTTAATTTAACTTAGGGCTCCTTTTACTAAGGTGCACTATGCTTTTTAGCGCACGCTAACCACGCGCTAAACGCTAATGCATGCATGTTAGTCTATGGATATGTTAGCACGTGCGTAGATTTAGCTCATGCTAAACACGTGCTAAAACGCATAGCGCACCTTAGTAAAACAGGGGGTAAGTTTCAACTTTTACATTTTCAATTTTTCAGTCAGAAACAAAGTACAAAGTGGTGTGCAAACATATATAAACGCACCTAAAAGCAGCATTATGGGGTAAAGACCTTGAACAATTGCTCGTGCCTACTACCTATGGGGATTTCAGGAAACGCCTAAAAACACATCTGTTCCTGAAATACTTAGGAAACCAACCTATACAATCTTAGTCCTCAACAAACAATCGCTAGAACTATCAATCTCTAAGTCTGTACTTTGTTTATTCCATTCAATCTGTAACATTTCTAATCATTGTAAACCGCATAGAACTTCACGGTCCTTCGGTATATAAACTGTTATTATTATTATTATTATAAACAATTGGGACTTATTCTGTGGGCACTTTCACCACCTTGCAGTGGTGTAGTAAGGAGGGAATAGGGGGAGGTCCACAGGCACAGGCACCCGTCCTCTCCGCCTCCACCACTGCCGCATGTGCATGCTGCTTCCCTTCTTCCGTTTCTCTGTAATGTTCCTAGCTCAAGCAGCAACCCCCGACCTGTTGCCGCGCCAGCATCGGCTCTTCCTCTGACATCAGTTCTTGGACCCACACTCAGGAAGTGACATCAGAGGAAGAGCCGGCGCTGGCATGACAGTTGCTTGGGGGTCGCTGCTCGTGCCATGAATGTTACACAGATCCATGGGAAGTGGTGTGTGCATGGCAGGAGGAGGGGGAAATAACATGTGGAGGTGGGGGATGGGGTGGAGAAGAGGGCAGGAAAGGGGGTGCCACTTCTCCAGGTGCCGCTCACGCTCACTATGCCACTGGGTCCTTGTACTACGCTGCGGTAAAAAATATCTGATTTTTCCATTTTCCCTATCAATGGCCATCTCCTGCTAATGTTGCCATTAGTGCACAACCATTAAAAAAAAAAAAAATAGCATGTAAACAGTTACTGACAATTTTTTTCTAGGCAGTAAGGGATCCCGTTGTAAGCCTTTTTAAGCTAGTAAGCACATGCTAGCACTTAAGAAAATAAGAACATACGAGTTGCCATACTGAGACAGACTGAAGGTTCATCAACCCCCCCTCTTTACTAAGGTTCACTAACTGATTTAGCGTGCATGTTAGTCTATAGACACGTTAGTGTTTAGCGCAAGCTAATTCGAGTGCACTAACTGGTTAGCGCACCTTAGTAAAAGAGGGCCCAAATCTAGTATCCTGTTTCTATCAGTTACCAACCCAGGTTACAAATACCTGGCAAAATCTCAGAGTAAAGCAGATTTTATGTTGCTTATCCCAGGAATAAGCAGCGGATTTCTCCAAGTCCATCTTAATAGTGGCTTATGGACTTTTTTAACAAGAATTTTTTCTATTTTTTAATCACTGCTAAGCTAACTGCTTTCACCACATTCTCTGTCAATGAATTCCAGATTTTAATTGCACATTGAGTGAAGAAATATTTTCTTGTACCACACTGTATATTAACTAAATTTAATCAGTCCAGCCTGCTGAAATATTGTGTGACTATCTTTGACGGCCCATAGTTTACTAGTAAACTATGATGGCCAAAAAAGACTAATTATTTACCACCTTTTGAAATAATTTCACCCGAGGCAGCAAGCAGCTGGAATGGAATAAGCTGGACATAGGCTATAGAAACTTACAGGAGTAACTATATTCAAATAAAAATACGCATTATGGCATGCTATGCTGCTTACATTGTCAACACATCTTAATAGGCAGCACAGGGTGTAAACGGAGGTGGAACATATAGACCAGGGGTGCCCAAAAGGTCGATCGTGATCTACCAGTAGATCGCTAAGGCAATGCGAGTCGATCGCGGAGCCCATTCCATGCTCCGCGATAGACTCGCGTTGCCCTGTTCAGTTTTTCCTGCTTCCTTGACTCCAGGCCAGGCGCGTGCAGTGATTGCACAAGCACCGGGTCCACAATCCTTCCCCCACATTCCCATCGGCCCCAAGCTGCAGATCTTTCAAACATGGAGGTAGAGGAGAGGCAGCGGCCGTCTACAGTGGGGAATCGACCCAGCCCGCGCTTGTTGACGAGTGCCTGGACGTCAGCTCGGAGCTCTTCGACCCCCTCATGGCCTTTTACTCCTCCCGAATATGAGCGCTTTATGCAGCGTGAGGAGCTCCGGTCCAGCGCAAGCAGTGAAGCCCGCCGCCTTCAGACACAGCCAGGATCGAGAGGCTGAAACAGCTGGTGGTGCCCAGGGAAGGAGAGGAGTAGGAGGGGCCGGAAAAAGAGGAACCCCAAGAACGTATTCACCCGGATGCCTGGTGAGTGGCTGCAGTTCAGGTTCAAATCCCACCCCGACCCCAATTCCATGACGCTGCATCACCGTCCTTTTTCTCCTGCCTTAGCAGAAGTTGAGGTTATTTACATCCAGAGGAGCCAAAATTGAACCAATTCCTTGATTATGTCCCATGACAAGCCATTTACATTGGATTTAGCACCCCACATAAGTTATAAAAGTTGGCTCCTGAGTTTCCTTTCTGCCTGAACTACTTCCTTGAAAAGTATATATCCCTTTCTCTGGATACAAGAAAAGAGCACCTTACTATGTTTCTATGGACTTGAGCAGCCCTGCTCTACCCTGATCCGTAGGACTCTCATTCATACCTCATCTACAACTTTCACTGTGACCCTTCATATCCCAAGTACAAAATCTAAACACACTGACTCTAGATCCTCCACTCCCATTCTCATTCGTTGATCCTTAGCCGCAAACCTGAAGTCATAATGCCACTTTACAGAACCATGGTGAGACCTCACCTGGAATACTGTGTGCAATTCTGGAGGCCACATTACCATAAAGATGTGCTTCGGGCTGAGTCGGTCCAGCGGATGGCCACTAGGATGGTCTCTGGACTCAAGGGTCTCTCATACGAAGAAAAACTGGGCAAATTACAGCTCTACACTCTAGAGGAGCGCAGGGAACGGGGTGACATGATTGAGACATTTAAGTACATCACAGGTCGTGTCGAAGTGGAAAATGACTTATTCTTTCCCAAGGGACCTTCGGTCACAAGGGGGCACCCGCTCAAACTCAGAGGAGGGAAATTTAATGGTGACACCAGGAAGTATTTTTTCACAGAAAGGGTGGTAGATCGCTGGAACAGACTTCCAGTGCAGGTGGTCGAGGCCACCAACGTGCTCGACTTTAAGAATAAATGGGACATCCACGTGGGATCCCTACGAGAGTTAAGGAACTAGGTCATCAGCATTCAGACTTAATGGGGTGGGTCAGTAGGGTGGGCAGACTTGATGGGCTGTGGCCCTTTTCTGCCGTCATTTTTCTATGTTTCTATTCTATGTTTCTATGTTACTTAAGTGTGGCATTTTAAGGCAGTGGATCCTGAGAGGCTTTCATGTATCCCAGTCTCATGTAGGTGACATTGGGCCAACTTAATAGGTTTGTGACTAGCCTTTGCCAGCTTGTTCCTCCCTTTGTTAGGTAATACAGTACCCTTATTCCAATATGACCCAGAATCTGCCTGCTGGTTACTAAACCGCGATAGCGTTTTTTAGTGCAGGGGAGCCTATGAGCGTCGGGTGCAGCGCGGGGAATTCATTGCGGTTTAGTAAAAGGGGAGGGGGCATATGTGTCTATTTTGTATAGTTTCTTTCTTTCTCTCTCTCGCCCTACCCCAACCCCCAAGCAAGGTGACATTGCATATTTTTTTTTAAAAAAACCTGAATATAAATGATAATTAACATTTTCTCTGCGTACAGTGTGCTTTGTGTTTTTTAAAATTTTATTGATGGTAGATCATTTTGACCAGGTCATTTTAAAAGTAGCTCGCAAGCCCAAAAAGTGTGGGCACCCCTGATATAGACAGATAAGACAAAGTAACGGGAGTTAGCTAAGGGTGACTAACTTAAGGAAAAATTGCAGGTGGAGTCAGAAAAGAATGATCTCAGCTGGAGTAGGAGGGGAAAAGCAAGTTCTGCTACAAAACGTACCGCTATTTGAAGATCAGACAAGCTTTCACCTGCTTCCTGAAGTAGAGATACTCTTGTGTTAAGACAAACATTTCTGGGAGGGTGGGATCAGAAAAAAACAAACAAACCCATAAGATCTTAGAAAATCCCTCAGAAAGTTTTCAGAGTCCATAATATGATCTGTGAATTTCTCTTGGATTTTTTTTTTTTTCCTATTCTATATGATTCATCAGTTTTTCTTTTTTTTTCAAATTTTTAGATATACTAGTAAAAGCCCATCTACCCATATTATAGGTGACATTTTCAATCATTTTCATCAGAGAAGTGCTGGAGTTATGTTTCCATGACAGGTTCACAAACCTTTCCTAGAAATTTGTTTTGGATTTTTTTTTTCTAACATATTGTGTGGGATTTCTGCGCTTCATATTTTAACAATCATCACCACTGAGTCAACTACTGCCTGTCAAGTATAACATCTTCAGATTCTATCAGCATCGTTCTGCACCACACATACTGCCAATCATTTTGAATTAGATTTATTCTGCAATAGGACCTGTCTCCCTCAATGAAGAAAAGCCTGCATATGTATTGCCTTGTGAGAGCATGGAACATCAGACTCCAGTGGGTAGAGTAAATTGGTGAGATGTTTGGGAACTGGCTACTACTGGCTATTGGGAACAGATAATGCTAATATATTATTTTCAATTTGTTCATTATAAACAAATTAACTTGTTCCATGCAAACTTGAAAATAAATACAAGGGGACCGATACTCAGATTGCGGGAGGCAGGCTACCTAACTTCTGTGGTCGGTGATGATTATGGGTATTCAATGCCGGGCCATTTCCCATGACTGGCATTGAATATTAAGGATTTGATTGTCCATCACCTTTTCAACCTGTTTGACCCAAGTCCTGTTCCTCTGTCGTGCACATAAGTTCTTCACCCCTAAACTGTACCGTTCCCTTGGGTTTTTGCAGCCCAAATGTATTACGTTGCATTTCTTAGCATTAAATTTTAGATGCCAAATTTCAGACCATTCTTCACGTTTCGCCAGGTCTTTCTTCAAGTTATTCACACCATCCTAGGTGTCTACCCTATTACAGATTTTGGTATCAACCCTTCAGCAATAACATTTTTATAAACAATATTGCTGAAGGGTTGTTGGGTAAGATTTGCATCTTTGCGGATGATATCAAAATCTGCAATAGAGTAGACATCCAGGATGGTGTGAAGAAAGACCTGGCGAAGCTTGAAAAATGGTCTGAAATTTGGCAGCTAAAATTTAATGCTAAGAAATGCAAGGTCATATGCCTTTGGACTGCAAAAACCCAAGGAAACGATGCATTTTAGGGAGTGAAGAACTTATGTGCATGACAGAAGAGCAGGACTTGGGTGTTATTGTATGTGATGCTCTTAAGGTGACCAAACAGGTTGAAAAGGTGACTGCGAAAGCAAGAAGCATAGGAAGAGGTATGGCCAGTAGGAAAAAGGAGGTATTGATGCCTCTGTATAAGACTCTGGTGAGACCTCATTTAGACTATTGTGTACGATTCCGGAGGCCGCACCTTCAAAAAGATATAAAAAGGATGGATTTGGTCTAGAAGAAGGCTACTAAAATGGTGCGTGGTCTTCGTCATAAGGCATATGGGGACAGACTTAAAGATCTCCATATGTATACTTTAGAGGAACAGCAGGAGAGGGGAGATATGATAGAGCTGTTTAAATACCTATGTGATGTAAATGCACATGAGTTGAGTCTCTTTCATTTGAAAGGAAGCTCTGCAATGAGAGGGCAAAGGATGAAGTTAAGAGATGATAAGCTCTGAAGTATTCTGAGGAAATACAATTGTACAGAAAGGGTGGTAGATGTGTGGAACAGTCTTCCGGAAGAGGTGGTGGAGGCAGAGACTGTGTCTGAATTCAAGAGAGCCTGGGGTAGGCACGAGGGATCTCTCAGAGAAAGAAAGAGATAATGGTTACTGTGGATGGGCAGAATAGATGGGCCATTTGGCCTTTATCTGCCATCATGTTTCTTTGTTTCATTAAAAAGTTAACTGGATAAGTCAATATAGTGTTGACCAGTTGCATTTATAGCAGCCAACGACAGGACTGCTATTTTCACGGTCTGATTTGGCCGCTAAGTTTAGCTGCTAGGTGCTGAAAATTGCCTGATATCGTGGGATATAGCTGGTTAACATTTAGCCACTAATTTCAAATATTCAGCAGAGATGGCTGGTTATCTCAAGCTGATTGTTCACATTCAACCAGTTAAGTGTTATTTATCTGGTCAGCACCATTTTTAGCTTAAGTAGCACTGAATATTGGACACAAATACTTTAATTTTACTCTCCCATTTAGCTCAATATATTATCTGCAATATATATATATATATTTAATTTTATATAAGAACATAAGTATAGCCTTACTGGGTCAGACCGATGGTCCACCAAGCCCAGTAGCCCGTTCTCACGGTGGCCAATCCAGGTTACTAGTACCTGGCCAAAACCCAAGGAGTAGCAACATTCCATGCTACCAATACAGGGCAAGCAGTGGCTTCTACCATGTCTTTCTCAATAACAGACTATGGACTTTTCCTCCAGGAACTTGTCCAAACCTTTTTTAAAAAAACAGCGGGTGATGAAATACAAAACTGACAAGTGTGAACAATGCATATATCTGCCTTATGAACCAACTGGCTCAAGAAAGCATAATAACAATAAAATAATTCTCAAAGACACATGTTGAGTAGACTGTAAATGGTTACTGTGAATTTGCATATGAGCACACATGGGCACACACACACACTCACATACAAGGGTGTAAGGAAACCACTGATTTTTTTTATTTCTCTTATCAAGAGGAAAAGCTAAAAAATAGGTAAATTGTACTATGGGGCTTATTTTCAAAGCATATGGACATCCCAAAATGTTAAAACAAATGTATATGTGCTTCTAAAATCCCAGGCAGGCCCCTTCCACTCCAAGATCCCCTCTTTGATCCAACTCAAACTGTGCACAAGCAATTCTGTGTGAAACAGGTTTTAGACAGACCAGGAAAGGAGGGAAGGAGACATTTTTTTAACAGTTAAATTTATGACATAAAAATAACAACTTTAACCTCATATATCTTTTAAACATTGACTTCTCAGCCATTGCTTCACTGTACCTGTTTTAATTATAACAAAGCAAAAATGTTTAGCCAGTTGATGGATTTTATTTATCCCTGGAACAGACTAGGTCAGGGGTAGGCAATTCTGGTTGTCGAGAGCCGGAGCCAGGTCAGGTTTTCAGGATATCCACAATAAATATGCATGAGATAGATCTGCATCTCAAGGAGGCAGTGCATGCAAATCCATCTCATACATATTCATTGTGGATATCCTGAAAACCTGACCTGGCTTCGGCTCTCGAGGACCGGAATTGCCCACCCCTGCACTAGGAGAAAGCAACTGTGCTTTCTGATCTTGGTAAAGTCTCTTTGGCTATTTCAGCAGCATAATCGTTAGTGATGTTATTTTACCATGTCAATTTCAGTCATTTTATATAGTAAACTCCTTGGCTCCTGTGACAACCACCACCCGGAATACTAACCTTTTGTGAAGGTCACAGCACAGTGCATTTTTTTATTGACTAGTAGAGTAAACAGGCATATATAACATGCATAAATCGTCAGCATAATTTACTAATATCCTAGGGATGCCATAAGTAGCATTCCCATTCTGAAATGACCCTGTTAGATGCTTGACTTTTTTTTTTTTTCTTGTAATAAAAATTGGCAAACATGCAAACATTAGGCTTACAAAAAACTCAATTTTTAGACCACATAACCCTGAACCTCTATGCGGTTAACAAAAGATTAAGGGCCTGTTTTCCAAAGCCGCATGGCAACAGCCACAAAGCCCTTTAAATCTCTATGGGCTTCGGGGCCGTTACCGCGCAGCAGCCGCTAGCGCAGTTTTGTAAAACAGGCACTAAGTAATACGCTACAACTGAATAGAGAAATATGAAAGAACGACTAATATGGAATATTTCCATGGTCCTTAGCTCTGTGCAAGGGAAAAAAACTGGACTACACTTCCCCCTCCCCATTCGCGGTTTCCCTACTCACGATTTCACATATTCGCAATTTTTTTAGGGGGGGGGGGAGGAGGGAAAAAACCCCCATATTTTTGTCTTCCCCCTGGCATCCCGGCCTTATCTGGTGGTCTAGCTGGTTTTCGGGGCAGGAGCGATCTTCCTACGCTCCTGCCCCGTGCAAATAGCCATTAGGAAATGGCTGTGGGGAGTTCCTGTAGTCTCTCTTTTGTGGTCATTCATGAATTTGTTATTAAGAATAATGAATAATCAAATAAAAAAAAAACAAAAAAAAACACCACAATTTTGGATGTCTAGCAGTTTCAAAAATGAATGTTTCCTCACCCTTGATATTTGGACATCTTGCAGGAAACATCCAAAGTTGGACTTAAGACGCATTATTGAGTGTCCCTTCATATGTGTGGACACTTTGTACAAATTTTAAAGGTCAAGCATATATATAGTATGCAGTTGGACATTTTCACCTGCTTTCTCTATGTGTACATTTTTCATAGAAATAACATGTAACTGAGCCTGGCCTACTAAAGTGCAAGATTATTTACGCAAAAGGGGTTTTGTATTGTAAGCAATAAGAAATCTTGATAAATTCGTAAAATGCCAGTATTTTATTTTTTTTAAGTTTTTAAAGCACAAAACCCCTTTTGTGAGAAAAAAAATTCACAAAAGGGACCATCTTTGTAGAAAGCTTTCATGTGAAGTGTGCTTGACATGAACTTTTATGTAAATTACACATTAAGTTGTTACAATGCAAATTCAAGCAAAACAGCTCATTAATGCATAAATTTGTGAGAACTGCCTTACGAAAAAGGCTTCGCAGACTGGTTTTCACAAAATAAATAATTATACCTCACTGAATTGTTCCTTAAGTGTCTCCTGGATCCCAATTTTGTGTGGCAATGGTGGACTTTAGCAGGATTGCTGGCTCCTATGGTTGAGCTTCCTACTTGGGGAGGAGGGGTAACCTCAACTCCCAAGTGGCCTAGTGCCCCACTCCCAATGTCCCCAGCCCCAGTTTAAGGTTAATTTTTTTTTTTTTTTTAATCCATCTGTCAAGCTTTTTTTGTTGAATAGAGCCCCATCTCTCTATTTCCATACAATAAGAACCCTCAGTATTTTCATCCTCCCTTCCCCCGACCCTCTCCAAGGTAACTGCTGTAGGGGGCAGACGTTTACATTTGTTTTTGCCATGGTTCCATCATTTTGTAAGATGGTGATGCCTGGCCCCTTACTTGGAAGGGTTCTAGGTCAGTACCTATTCCACCGGATAGTTTCCACCTAGGTCAATTCCCCTCTATGACCAGACATTTACCCAATAATATAAAAACATCCATGAAAAAACAAACAAACAAAAAAACACCCTTACCCTAACACTTGGGATCTTCCCCTAATCCTAACACTCAGGTAGTAAGGGAGGGGGGGGGGTGGCGGGGGTCTTGGTGAGGGCACTGGCACCTGTCATCCTTTCTGCCCCTGCTCCTTCCCCACCTCCCACTACCGCATGCCCGCGACCCTTCCCTTGTACCTCTTTAACGTTCACAGCGTGAGCAGCCAGCGTCTGCTCATCCTCTGACATCACTTCCTGTACCTGCGCCTAGGAAGTGGCATCAGAGGAAGAGCCGATGCTGGCATGAGCAGCAGTTTGGGGTTGGGGAAGGGGTGCACGTGCATGGCAGGAGGGGGATGGGGAAGGAGCGGGTGGGGGCAAAGAAGAGGACGGGGGAGGGGCACCACTGCCCCGGGTGCCTCTCAACTTCGCTACCCCATTGCCCTCAGGGGCTGCACATTCTCAGGGTCCTTCCATAACCCTTTCAGGGGCTGCACATACTCAGAGTCTCCCCCTAACACTCAAGGGCTGCACATACTCTGGGTCTCCCCCTATCCCTAACACTCAAGGGCTGCACATACTCTGGGTCTCCCCCTATCCCTAACACTCAGGGGCTGCACATACTCAGGGTCTCCCTCTAATACTCAGTGGCTGCACATACTCAGGGTCTCCCCCTAACACTCAAGGGCTGCACATACTCAGGGTCTCCCCCTATCCCTAACACTCAAGGGCTGCACATACTCAGGGTCTTCCCCTATCCCTAACACTCAGGGGCTGCACATACTCAGGGTCTCCCCCAACCCTAACACTCAGGGGCTGCACATAGTCAGGGTCTCCCCCTAACACTTAGGGGCTGCACAGTCAGGGTCTCCCCCTATCCCTAACACTCAGGGGCTGCACATACTCAGGGTCCCCCCTAATCCTAACACTTGGGAGCTGCACACAGTGCAGTCATATCCAGAACATTACAGGACACATCTAAAGCAATACCTGGGGGAAAGGGGGGGGGGGGGGAGAGAAATGTTCAGGTGGGAATTGACCTAGATGGGAATTGTCCAGGTGGGAATTGCTGGGTGAAAAATGTCCAGGTGGCTATTGATCTGACACTATTTGGAAGGCATTGACAATTTAGAAAACAGCACCAAGGTAAGAGCAAAACAGATGCCAGGGAAAAGATCAGACATTTTTAAATTGATCAACATTTTGCCTTTAGCGTGAAACTTGGCATACCCTTTTTTCCACTCTATTTCTACTGTTTCCTAGAGAATTCTCACAGCCTCAACCAACAGGAATCTCTATTCAGTGACATCACTGATCCCTTAGTAAAGCAATGCTCTGGTGATCTCTTCATCCCTTATTTTTACCTATGAAGTAGGAGTGGCTGAAAGTGCCCAGTTGGCAGTATTTGCATTAGGGGAGGAGTTTTTTTTTTCCTCGGACAGAAATTTCAGGACTATAAAGACTAGAACAAAATTCAAACTTCTTGTCTTTTGGTTTCCCCAGCAGCAAAGCAATTGTTACTGGGTTCTACATCACAATAAAATGAAAGTTCTCATGTTTCAGTCATCATACAGATGCTGTCCTGCAATCTGAGTAAACCAGGGGCACTGGAGAGCCCCCTACCCACTTAATAGAAATAGGAGGAAAGGAAGAAAGCTGCTTTATTTTTTATTTTTACCATTTTTACTGACTTGGTATTCAGCTGAATATCCTATCTAGGGGCTGTGGAAAGGGACCCTCACTTACCACCATAGCAGTGCCCTGGGAGATCCCAGAAAATACTAGCTTATCTCCTCCAGTCATCAGGAGACTCATCTACAGCAGTGTATCGCAAACTGTGTACCACGGCACACCGTTGTGCCACCTGAGATTTCTGGTGTGCCATGACACACTGGCGAAGAGGAGAGTTGTCCATGCCGGCTGCCTGCCTACAGGACGTGCCTCTCGCGGCGAAAGGCACATCCTGTAGGAAGTCAGCCAGAGCAGATGACTCTACTCCTGGCCGGCGTCTCTCCTCCTCTCCCTGCACCTCCTGGATCCCTCCACTGTCGGGTCGCAGCCACATGGGTCAATGTCCGCGCATTTCCGAGTGCCTTCCATCCGCGCACTTCTGGGTGCCTTCCAGCCGGGGAACTGGATTTAGGGTGCTGCCGGCTGATCTACAGAGTTTCAAGTACAGTACAAGAGATCATCAAAGTCACGGGAGTGTGGTTCCCTTTTTATAATCACTGCTGCTAAAAGTAATGTTAATTGCAGAAGTAAACTTTGGAGAATGGTCTGTTTTTCCTGTGGAGTAAAGGATGGGTTTTTTTTTTTTTGTGCTTGAATTTGGAACTTTTGCGTGATGTTAATGTGCTGAAGAATCGCCTGTTTAATTTTGATCGAAAGAGATTCGGGGCCAGATGCACAAAGCTCCGACACCACAGGTAGAAAATACCACGGTGGGAGCAATTTTTCTTTTACTAGCGAAGCTCAGCACAATAACGTGCAAATTATATGCATGTTATTTGTTGCGGAGAATCACGGGTAAAAAGGGGGGAGGAACTGTGCCTGGTGCTTGCTCAGAAGAGCAATCACTAGGCACAGCTTTTCCCTCCTGTCTTCCTGCCCCAAACAGCTCAACGGCTTCAGGGCTTCCCCTACTACTCAGTTGTTTGGGGCAGGTGATAGCAGCTTCTTTTTATTTTTTAATGGATGCAGCTGTTGTATGTGTGTTACATATGCACATCTGTGCCCTTTCAAAAAAAAGTCAGACCAGGACCAACCAACCGACAGACCCTCCCCAATCGATGCTGGGATCCCCTTCTCCCACCCCCTGTCATTTTCTTTTTAATAGGCAGGAGGGATGCCCACTCCCTCCTGCTGCTGCCCCCTGACAACTCGTTCACCTTGGTGGTCCAGTGGGCTGCCCCTCCACCCAGCCATGTTGACTGGGTCCTCCCAACCTGACCGTCCCAGGATCCCTGATCCCCCCGTACCTTTCAAGTGAAGATTGGCCAGTTGGATGTCTACTCCCTCCTGCCAGCAGGCCCACCTCTTCAAAATGGCAGGCCTTTCCTTTCAGGCCTTCCCTTTCAAGGTGCATCCTGGGATGCACTGGGAGGGGCCTAAGTTCAGATACCTAATGGATACCTATGGGAGAGGCCTTAGGTGCCTGGGCCAATCAAATTCTTAGGGCCCTCCCAGTGTATTACAGGATATACCAGGAAGGGCAAGGCCTGGCAGAATGGAGTGGGCATCCCTCCTGCTGATCTTCAAGTTAAAGGTGGGGGTTCAGGAGTGTGACAAAGGTCCAGGTAACTGAGGCAGGAGGGAGTGGGCTTCCTTCCTGCCAATTTGGTTTTTAAAGTATGGGGGATGTGGGCCATCGTCAGGGTAGGACCCGATACAACCTTTTTATTTTTAATGGGGACAGATATTGTGCATGTATAACACACGTACAACTTCTGTGCTCATTTTTTTAAACGGCTGCTGTTTGGTACTTTTTAATCCTACTGGCACCTATAAACCAGCACTTTATTTTGTGCATCATCTGGGCATCGATTGGAGCTCATTTTAATATTGATGAGCTCGTTGTAATTCATTTACATACGATTATCAGAAGCTGCTACAAACCATGGAAAAGACCACAATTAGCTATTTTGGGCAACGATAGTTGAAATACTTCAACGCTAAACAGGTTAAAACTGTTTTAGTGTCACTTGTTAAAGGCACAGTGAGTTTTGAGCATATGGGACTAGATGACTGCCAGAATGAAACTATAGCAGTCTTTTAAATTAGCCATTTCTTTTTCAGATTTGCCAATATAACCTGTCTTGAACTATAACAGTGGTTCTCAACCTTCATAATGCCACGACCCTTAAATACAGTTCCTCATGTTGTGGTGAACCCCAACCATAAAATTATTTTCATTGCTACTTCATAACTGTAATTTTGCTACTGTTATGAATCTTAAAGTAAATATGTGATATGCAGGAAAATTCAGTGTTCCCTCTAAGCGGGCGGGTGTTGTGAGCAAACTTTTTTCACTGTGAGCTAAAAATATCGGGCGCCAGCAAGTTATGAGCCAAATAAATATGTTGTCAAAGTTGCTGATACATGAGGACGAGGTATTCAAAGGAATTTTAGGCCTACACGCTAAATTAAATAACGTTAAATAATATTTTTAAGAACACAGAAATTGTAGGGATGAAATGATATCTTAATAAATGTTTTACAACAAATGTAGTTATGTCTGTTACATCCATATGTGTAAACTGTAAATTAAAAACAGTCCAGAAGACAATACGTTTGATGCTTTCAATTTCTAGACCAGTGTTTTTCAACCTTTTTTGGGCAAAGGCACACTTGTTTCATGAAAAAAATCACGAGGCACACCACCATTAGAAAATGTTAAAAAATTTAACTCTCTGCCTATATTGACTATATATAAAGTAATTCTCTTGAATAGGAATCAAATAAACACAAAGAAAGTATTTTATAATTACTTTATTATGAAATAAAAATTATAAAAATTATAAAATACTTTATTCAGTGCGAAACCTGGGCCTGTTTGGCTGAACACAAAGCTGATATTCTGGCTGGAATGGAAGAAAGACACACACGTAGCTCTTCGTCAACAGCTCTCAGTCTCTCTCTGTATTTGGTTTTTATAGCATACAAAAATAGACAAATATACCCTCCATCCTTTTTATTAAACCACAATAGCAGTTTTTAGCGCAGGGAGCTGCGCTGAATGCCCAGCACTGCTCTTGACGCTCATAGGCTCCCTGCGCTAAAAACCACTATTGCGGTTTAGTAAAAGGGGACCATATTGTAAAATATAGACAGCAGATATAAATTCAGAACTGTGCATAGTAAGTGAAGGGAAGTTTTCATCTCTGGGAATTTACCCAGTTAACTATTAAGTTATTTGGGCAAATTCCTTTGAAAACTGTGGTAATACTGCCTCCACTTTGCTAAATTTAAAATAAAATCATTTTTCCTACCTTGTCTGGTGATTTCTGGTTGCACTTTCTTCTTCTGACTGTGCATCCAATCTTTCTTCCCTTCTATCAGCCTGTATGCTTTCTCTCCTCCACACCTCATTCCCTCCCCCAACTTTTTCTTCCTCTCTCCCTGACCTTTCTTTCTTTTTTTCTGTTTCTCTTCTTTCCTTCTGTTTCCCTGCCTGCCCCCTTTCTTTCTTTCTCCCAGCCTCCTGTCCAGCAGTAACTCTCTTCCCTTCCTCCCCTCCCAGCAGCATCTCTCCGTCTCCCTCTCCAGTAGCAGCTGTCCCTTTTTTTTCCTGGCCCAGCAGCTTCCCAGATTCCTTTCCCTCCTCCCCTCCCAGAAGCATCTCTCCTTCTCCCTTTCCAGTAGCAGCTGTCCCTTTTTTCCCCTGCCCAGCAGCTTCCCAGACTGATAGTGGTTTTCTCCCCTCCCAGCAGCTCTTCTTACTTCCCAGCGCAGCGATTCACGAAAGCATAGTGATTAATCACAAAAACAATATGTAATTATATATTGTGAGATATTATTTCTAATTACAGATAAATATATGTGGGCTTATCTGCATGTGGGCGGACCCGCCTGGAGACTGATAGAGGAGCGGTGTCTTGATTCCTAAGACTTGTGTTATTCAACCTTTTGACACCTATGGAACGACGGAAATAAAATAATTATTTTGTGGACCGTGGATCAGCAGTAGAAGAACACTGGGCTAAGTTGTGCCCATCTCCACTCAATCTCCGCCCCAGACCCTGCCCCTATAATAGTGCTAATTGTAACACCATTTTTTCCATTCATTTTTCATATATACACACAATATAATTGTATTAACAACACTTAATGATTAACCACAAAATTAAAATACACAAAGCACACTGTATGCTTTTCAACATTCATTCCTACCAGAAAACAGATAACCCCATGCAAATGCAGTGCCAAAAACTAAAAGTACTTTTACAAACAAACCCTAAGATGCAAGACTGCAAGCAGTACAACCCCCAGAGGAAAAGAAAAAAATGCATTTCTTCCTGAGCAGACAAATCAATCACTAAAAATAAAAAATAAAAGCATTTCCCCTACCGTTGTTGTCTCTCTCCCTCCATGTGCCTTGCCTTCTGGCCTGCCCCCCGGAGTTATCTTTGGGCTGGTCCACTGTGCAATCAACGCGGCGTCTTCGGGCCGGCTCCCTGAGTGCTGCATTGCACAAAGCTGTGGGTAGCGTCCCGCGCCTCATCTGGAAGCCTTCCGGTTCAGGTGCAGACCGCGCGCAGGAGCCTTTTCCCTCGGCTTTGTGCACTGCAGCACTCAGGGAGCCCGCCCGAAGACACCGCATTGATCGCACCGTGGACTGGTGGCTGAGGAACGCTGTCATGGGCCCGATGGACGTGCCGGCCCTGCGGACCGGCGGTTGAAGAACACTGCCTAAAACCATCAGAAGTATGTGTTTTCCGATGGTCTTAGGCGACCCCTGTGAAAGGGTTGGGTCATAACCTTTCACAGGTTCAGCAGGTTGAGAACTGCTGAACTATAGCCTATACTGACCTTCTCCTAAGCATAGATTTCATTGTCTTGTGACTTGAGCACTAATGCCCACTGAGTCCCTTATAGAGTTCTCTATTTTCTTTTTTGTATGTGTCTGTGTGGGTGGGAATTTTTTAGATTTCCATTGTGATATTTTCCTTATCAAGAGAATGAACTAATGTTGTGTTTTACTCAAACATCTTTTCTAAAGACTTTAAAAGTAGATCTCTTTGTTGAGAGGATTTTTCTGTAATTAAACTAATTACCAAAATAGATATCAGCCTACTTTTTAATAAGGCAATTTACATACCTAATAATTTTATACTCAGGTAAGGATAGACAGCTTGAAAGTTTATTTGTGTTTCCTTTCAATCAAATGTTTTCAACTTATCTGTTCGTGTATCTTGTAATAGACTGGTAACATTAATTAAAGTGCAGGTTGGCAGTTTCTTTAAGCTATTCTGTGACTTAAAATAATCCTTTCAAAAGGTGTTAAAATCTATTTATTTATTTAGTTGTGACTCAATGCCTTTAAAAAAAAAAGTCAAACACAAAAAAACCACTTAAGGTGAGTTACAATTAAAACAATAAGCCCCGTTTTACTAAGCCGCAAAAGAGGTTTCTACTGTGGCCCAGAGCGCTGAATGCTCCAACACTGCTCTGACGCTCATAGAATTCCTATGCAGTATCAAAGTATCTAGCACCCTGGGCCACGGTTGAAACCTCTACCATGGTTTTGTAACAGGGCCTATGGTGGAAGGCACAATGGGCCTGATTCTATAAATGGCACATAACTTGTAGGCACCAGTCAGCATGGCTGTCAATCAACTGTGCAGTGCCATTTATAGAATGATACCTAGTGGTGCCAATGCTGGCTTAAGTGTTGCTTAAGTGTTATATTAGGCCAGGATTTTCCTGGTCTAATTTACCAGTGCCTGACGCAGACCCCTAGCAATGCCTAAGTCAACCATGCCTATTCTCCACCCCTAACCATGCCTACTTTTCAGGTAAGTGTCTTGACTTAGGTGTCGCTAGCACTGTGCGGTTTTCTATGCAAAATTTAAATTAATTGATTTTTTATTGATATTTAATTTCATAGTCAATTATCATGACAATTAAACCAATTAAAGACCCAAGATGGCAACTTGCTGAGAGGCTGGAGAGGTCAGCTTTTCTGGAGCTCCGTGGTTCGTCGGTTCTGTTGCCGGGAAAATGGGCAAAAGAAAGGGAATGGCGAAAGCCCAAGTCCCGGCAGTTAGCCAAGTACCAACGATGAAACAAACTACCTTGGAGGATTACGGAATGCCGACTGGACCCACATCGGTTATTTCTTCTGATCAAGCGCAACACGTGCAATATGAGCGTGTGAGTTGCGCTAGCAACAACAGGATCTCACTGAGTCCTGAGAATAGAATGGTTCCCCTGCAGCCTGGAAGGAGTCTATTGGATTGAGAGAATCAGCATGGAAACCTGGGGGCAACTCAGACTTCTCTATTGCAGTCCGGGAATTTCCCCCCAATAGAGTTTTCTTCCCCCACAACAAGGTGTGTCGATGAGGGTGTCCACTCCACAGACTTTGTATCCAGCTGAAACTGTGTGGGGCATGGGGGGGGGAAAATAGATCTTTCTGAAAGTTCTGTAGGTGTGAAAAATAAGAAGCCAGCCGTTATAACCTTAGAGGGACTTTGGTAGGCTATACAGGACTAAAATTCCTCTTTTTTGAGAAAAGTGGATAAAATGGAGAGTGAAATGAAAAGAGTTTCTGAACAAATTGCTTCACAGTCACAAGGCTTACTTCAGCAATTAGAGAAAGTAACAACTTTGGAGCAGAAAGTGGAGGAGGTACAGAATCTGGGAGTAGCTTTGGTGAAAGATAAGACCTTAACCCAACGGAAGATTGAATATTTGGAAAATCAGTGAAGAAGGAATAATCTGAGATTCTTAAATTTTCCCAAGTCCCTTTAGGTATCAGCAGTGGACTTGGTGAGACGATATTTGAAGGAGGTCTTCAAGATACCGGATGAAGCACTTCCACCGTTTGTGAAAGCTCAGTATGTTTCTGGGACAGAAACGGGAGGTGCTGGGACCTCAGGGAGACCAGATCCGATGGTGAACTTAACTGACTTTATTGAATCATCTCTTAAAATGGTTACCCAGAGACTGACTCTAATTGTAACATTTGTTTTGGAGCTGGATCGCAATATTGTTTTACACTTATATTTCCGTAATATTAATCAGCAGTTTATGGGATCAAATATTAAGATTTTTCCTGATTTATTTAGAGACACACAAAAGAGGCACCAGTCATTCTTGGCCTATAGACCAAGAGTGAATGCTTTGGGGCCAATTTTGTATTGAAGTTTCCTTGTATTTGTATTGTATTGCTTAACGGTTCAACTTTTACGTTGTTTGATCCCAAACAGCTATTGGATTTTCTTGTAGCTAAAGAGGAGATTAAGGTGACTCTCCAGTGGGGAGGAAATGCTGTGATCAGGCTGAAACAGTGATGTGGGGAAGCCTGCAGGGAAAATATTTTATTTTTGTTTGTTTTTTCCCTTATTGCTTATTTCTATGTACCTTGGTTCCTATTCCCAATAAATTGTGGACTGTCTTAAATTGATGTTTTTTTTCCTGATATTTTGATTTCTTTTTGCTATATTATTGAAATTTCATTATCATGGATATATTGAAGTGATTGTAAATTTGAAATGTTAGAAAAAAATGTAAACCAATTAAAAACAATTAAGTTTTGCATGAAATTCAGTTAGACATCGCTAGGCGTCCCCGATTAGAGTGCCTAATCTAGGCACATGGGACCCTTTTATTAAGCTGTATTAAACAACTAACATGAGTTATACTGTGAGGTACACAGCAGATCAGGCCTGTCTCCTGTGCTGAAAGAGCATCATTATGTCAACAGTTCCACATTAACTCCCTAATGTGGGAAATGGGCAGGAAATGGGTGTGACTAACTGTGACAGCTGGTGCAAGAGTCAGTATCACATGCTGGCCGTCATGATTGTCAATAGCACAACTGAACTTACCATCACCTCAGAGGAGGTGATAAGTGCAGCTGTGCTACTGGCAGTCTGGTAATACAGTGTGATGTCACTAGTCAAATGACAAGGCTACCCCAAACCCCCGATCAGACATCCAGTTCCCCCTGATCAAACCCACAACTCCTTTGACTCACAACCTGACAACCCCAATGAAGTCCCTGACCCCATTACACAATTCAAGCAAATACCCCACCACCTATGCCTGACAGAAATCCCCATTCCTAACATAAGAACATATGAATTGCCGCTGCTAGGTCAGACCAGTGGTCCATCCTGCCCAGCAGTCCGCTTACGCGGTGGCCCTAAGGTCAAAGACCAGTGCTCTAAATGAGTCCAGCCTCACCTGCGTACATTTCAGTTTAGCAGGAACTTGTCCAACTTTGTCTTGAAACCCTGGAGGGTGTTTTCCCCTATAAAAGACTCCAGAAGTGCGTTCCAGTTTTCCACCATAAGAACATAAGAAGCGCCATCTCCGGATCAGACCTTCGGTCTATCAAGTCCGGCGATCCGCACACGCGGAGGCCCTACCAGGTGTACACCTGGAGTAATTTTTGGTCACCCATATCCCTCTATGCCTCTCGTAAGGAGATGTGCATCTAATTTGCTTTTAAATCCTAGGACGGTCGATTCCGCAATAACCTCCTCTGGTAGAGCATTCCAGGTGTCAACCACTCTCTGCGTGAAGCAGAACTTCCTGATATTTGTCTTGAACTTGTCCCCCCTTTGCTTCATTCCGTGTCCTCTTGTCCGTGTTAAATTGGACAATGTAAATAATTTTTTCTGCTCTATTTTTTCGATTCCTTTCAGTATTTGAAGGTCTCAATCATATCCCCTCGCAGTCTCCTGTTTATGTTTATTAAAACATTTAGAGGGGCATAATCGAAAGGGACATCTAAGTCTGTTTTCGTCTAAGTCGCAAGTCGTCCACAGTAAAAAACAGCCTAGGGCACATTTTCAAATAATACGTCCAAAATTTTTTTTGTTTCGAAAATCGTCTAACTATATGTCCTGCCGATCTGATCGTCCAAGCCGCTAAATCGTCCATCTTTATACCACATTTTTGTCCAACTTTTCGTCCAAGTCAAAAATGTCTAGAACAAGCCCTGTTGGATGTGGGAGGGGGGTCTGCAAAGTGATGGACTGAACACTCAGACATGGCACCTAAATAGTGGGGGTACCTTACAGGGAACTGTAGTGAGGAGAAGACATGCCATGTCTTCTCCTCACTACAGCTCCCTTATAGGTCATGCTGATCCCCCCCAACCACCTCCAGAATCCCCTACACCCACTTATCTACCATCCTAATAGCCCTTATGGCTGCAGGAGCCACTTATATCACAACAAAGAAAAATGGGGAGACCCAATGATCCACAGTGAAAACAATCCACCGATGAAAACAAAAACTGTGGATATAGATGTTCTGGAGATCATTTATTAAACACTTACATATAAAAGCATGAAAATTAAATTTAAAAAGTACAATGATAAAAAATACTGTGATAAAAATCCAACCAGACCCTACACGGTCCGTGTTTCGGCGAACACGCCTTCCTCAGGGGTCCAATGGTTTGCAACCTCACATATAAAGAATTGGACTGAAAACAGTCTATTGTCTTTAAACGTGTGAGCAAAGAACACCGCAGACAAGCTGAAGTAGCAAAAAAAATGCTGCACGACTAAGTGGCTGCTGATACCGATGCCATTTGTGGAATCCGGTCCTAAATAAAAAAGGTTAAAAAAACCTCCAATTTATAATATGACAGACCTCAACCACGCAAGACAAGCACATTCATACAAATTCTACTACTACAACTACTACTGTTTATTTATTTAATTCATTTTCTATCCCATTTTCCCCAAAGTGCTCAGAACAGGTTACAGGATTTATCGTTTTTGTAGTACTGAAAGGCATTTGCAGCGCTGTACATTTTTAAGGAAGAGCTTCCTTAAAAAGGAACTATTATCACTTGGACCCTCTTTTACTAAGCTGTGGTAGAGGTATCTACCATTACCTGAGGCGCTAAATGCTCCGACACTGCTCCCTTACGTCTCACCTCGAGCACTATGATCTAACACTGAAAATTTATTAACTATTCCATCCATTAGGGAGCTATTTTACGATATTACACGCAATACTATATTCTCCGTCAGAGCCCCCACCCTATGGAACGCTCTCTCATTAGATATCAGACTGGAAGAATCATTGAACAAATTTAAGACCAAACTAAAAACTTTCTTATTTAGGAACACATTTTTAAAATGAGAACAGGGGATTCATCTAATCTACACACTCCACCCACAGTAAAGAATGCCAACCACTTTTAAGAAGCATCATCCCCCTCCTTTGTTTTCTCCTTGCCCTCTTTCCACCCTTTTTTATTTATTTTATCTCAATGTATTTTGCTCTTATCAAACCCTTGATCCTCTTGTTTCTATACGTTTATGTCTTATCTAATGAACATATTCTGTGTTTCCCTGCAAATTCATAGTTCGTGAATCGTGGACTTGCTCATTCGCGGTCTGCTCCGACCGCCTCTTCCTGTAGTAAAGTTGGGCTACATCAATCAGGAGCTGAGTGTCAAAGCAGCTCCTGATTGGTGTAGCCTGGAAGAGGCAGTTAGAGCAGATCGCGAGTAATTTTCTTCACCTGCCAGTGCTCCAGCTGCCCTCTTCTGCCTCCCCTGCCTTTTGACAGGCGAAAAACCGCAATCGTGTTTTTTTGAAATTTGCGGTGGTGTTCCTGGAACGGAACCCTAGTGAATTTCGGGGGAGCATTGTATTTATATATATATACTAGCTGATGCCCCGGCATTGCACGGGTATTTAATTATAGCAATAACACTGTAAATGGATTCAAATAAAGATACTTTATAGTGGTGAATGAAATTTTTTTTTTACAGCTTTATAAAAAGTACAATATTGAAATTATAATGTGAAATATTTGACAAAATGAATACAATACAACAAACACAAAACTTGATTATAAACAACAATTTTAGTTTCACCTCCAGGAGCAAGAACATATAAATTCTTGGGTGAAGAGACCCCCAGAACATATCACCCCAGGTAGTGAGAGATCTGCATACCAAGTTTCGTTCAAATCGGTCAAGCCGTTTTTGATTTACTGTGAGAATGGCAGCTGTTTACATTTTTTCCATTGACATGAATGGGTGAAATCTGATTTTCTGTTTGTAGCTCCGCCCATGTGTGTAGGTGGGCCACGAGACCCCCAGAACATATCACCCCAGGTAGTGAGGGATCTGCATACCAAGTTTCGTTCAAAGCGATCAAGCCGTTTTTGAATTAATGAGAGAATGGCAGCTTCTTACTTTTTTTCCATTGACATGAATGGGTGAAATCTGATGTTCTGTTTGTAGCTCCGCCCACATGTGCAGGTGGTCCGCGAGACCCCCAGAACATATCACCCCAGGTAGTTGGAATTACTGTGAGAATGGCAGCTTTTTACATTTTTTCCATTGACATGAATGGGTGAAATCTGATTTTCTGTTTGTAGCTCCGCCCACGTGTGCAGGTGGGCCGCGAGACTCCCAGAACATATCACCCCAAGTAGTGAGGGATCTGCATACCAAGGTTCGTTCAAAGCGGTCAAGCCGTTTTTGAATTACTGTGAGAATGGCAGCTTTTTACATTTTTTCCATTGACATGAATGGTTGAAATCTGATGTTATGTTTGTAGCTCCGCCCATGTGTGCAGGTGGGCCACGAGACCCCCAGAACATATCACCCCAGGTAGTGAGGGATCAGCATACCAAGTTTCGTTCAAATCGGTCAAGCCGTTTTTGAATTACTGTGAGAATGGCAGCTTTTTACTTTTTTTCCAATGACATGAATGGGTGAAATCTGATGTTCTGTTTGTAGCTCCGCCCACATGTGCAGGTGGGCTGCGAGACCCCCAGAACATATCACCCCAGGTAGTTGGAATTACTGTGAGAATGGCAGCCTTTTACATTTTTTTCCATTGACATGAATGGGTGAAATCTGATTTTCTGTTTGTAGCTCCGCCCACGTGTGCAGGTGGGCCGCGAGACCCCCAGAACATATCACCCCAGGTAGTGAGGGATCTGCATACCAAGTTTCGTTCAAATCGGTCAAGCCGTTTTTGCGTGATCACGGCACATACACACATACATACACACATACCTCCGATTTTATATATATAGATATATAGATATATAGATATATATACTTTATTTTAAATTTTTTAGTATTATAAACTGTCAAGATACAAGTTGATAGATGATATATCAAGTATGTAATAAACTTGGAAACAGGAATTCTATGAGCGTCCGAGCAGCGTTTGAGAATTTAGCGCTCTGGTACATGGTGGAAACCTCTACCGTGACTTAGTAAAACGGGGAGGGGGGGGAGGGAAGGGTTACTGTTGTATGGGTTATACCTGACAAACCATTTAATAAACTTTTTGTTATACCTTCTATTTCTGTATGAAAAGCTTCTTTTTTTTAAAAAAAAAAAAAAAAAGAAAGTTTTCACTGCTACTTTAAATTTCAAAAAACTTTCTTTCCTTCTCAACAAAGCAGGAAGGGCATTCCAAATTTAAGGCGCCAAATAAAAAAAGCCTTGTTTCAGGTTGAGGCCCATTTTGCTCTTCTCACTGCAGGTGTTGTTAATCTTGTAATCTTGTAAAATCTTATAGATAGAATTTGAGCCCACTGGGACAGAGAGGGAAAAATGCATGAGTACCTGAATGTAAACCACGTGGAGGGGCATAATCGAAAAGGACATCTAAGCCCGTTTATGTTCATCTCACAAGTCATCCAAAGTAAAAAAAAAACAGCTTAAGACACATTTTTGAAAGATACGTCCAACTTTTTTTTCGTTTCGAAAATCGTCTAATTATACGTCCTGCCGATCTGATCGTCAACCTTTATACAACATTTTCGTCCAACTTTTCGTCCAAGTCCAAAATACCTAGAACAAGCCCTGTTGGACATGGGAGGGGTCTGCATAGTGATAGACTGCACACCCAGACATGCCACCTAAATAGTGGGGTACCTTACAGGGCACTGCTGTGAACTTCACAAAAAGTGTGCCATGTCTTCTCCTCACTACAGCTCCCTTATAGGTCATGGTGAGCCCCCCCAAACCACCCCCAGAATCCCCTAGACCCACTTATCTACCACCCCAATAGCCCTTATGGCTGCAGGAGCCACTTATATGCCACTAAAAAATGGTTTTGGGGTGTATAGGGCAGTGCACATGTTTAAGTATCAATGCAGTGATTACAGGGGCTTATGGGCATGGGTCCTCCTTTCCATGAGTCCCTAGCCCACTCCCAAGTCGACTTAAGCTGCCTCTGTGCTGGACGACTAGGCTTTCCTATGCCAGGCGGCCAGGTGATGATGGTCTGGAGGCTGAATTTTAAAGTTGTGATCAAAATTTTTTTGGGGTGAGGGGGGCTCGTTGATCACTGGGGTAGTATGTGGAGGTCTGTTTTATGTGTTTTCAGTGCTTATCTGGTGACTTTAGGTGAGTTTTTGTGACTTAGACCATGTTTTACATGGTCTAAGTCACAACGTCCAAGTTCCGTCTAGGCTCTGTTGCAAAACTTTCGGTTATACATGCTGTACGACTAAGTCTAAGCCGGCCCACGTCCCGCCCAACTCCTGCCCTCGACACGTCTCACGAAACGCCCCGTTTAGCTTTGGTCGTTCAGCGGCAGAATGAAGGCTAAAGTCGTTTAGAAATACGTCCAAAACCCGGTTTTATTATCGGCCCTTTTTGAGAAATGTTCATCCAAGTGCCGACTTAAGCCGTTTTTTGGACGTTTTTCTCTTTCGATTATGAGCCCCTTAGGCTATAAGTGGTATATAAATGCTAAAAATAAATTTAAAAATAATTAAAACTCTAAACGCTGGGTTTTACTAAGCAGCATAAGAGCATTTTACTATAGGCCTGCGAGGTAAATGCTCTGACGCTCATAGGAATTCAATGAGCGTCGGTGCATTTACCTCACCGGCCCGCAGTAAAATGCTCTTACGCGGCAGAGGGTAGGCCCTGGAGGGGAAGGGAGTGAAGCTTTTATTACTATTGAACCCTATTTCCTCAAATCACATTCAGTGACAATAAACTAAAACGTTTATCTAATTATTAATAGATCTAACCCATCATAGATTTCTCCCTATCTTTATGTGTGGAGGATAGATAGATAGAGCGAGCTCCAGATCTGTCAAGTTTTATTAAAGTTTCAAGTTTATTCATATTATTTGATTGAACGCTTTTCCAAATTACAAAGCGTTGTACAAAAGATAAAATAAGATTTAAAGAAATCACTTATACATAGTATATTAATCAAACATACAAGGGTAGCTACTTTTAAAAACCACTAGAAACAATAGGAAAGTGGGGAAGAAATACAATTTTTTAAAGAAAAAGTACATAAAAAGTACATTAGGGGGATATGAGGAAAAGGATTGGTGACAGAAGAAAGATCAAATGAGAGAGCTATTAGTAGTCTTGATTTAAGGGAGGTTGGAAACTATAAGATTTTACCGTGGAAATGAACTTTCAGTTAAAGGCTTCTTTAAAAAGAAGGCACTTTAAACTTTTCTTAAATTTTTGCAAATCCTGTTCGAGTCTTAAGTATAAAGGAAGAGAGTTCCAAATCGTTGGAGCAGTTACAGAAAAGATAGAAGCACGGCGTGTTCCGATAATTTTTAAAGAGGGAACATTAAGAGTAAACTGAGAGGATGATCTAAGAACTCTTGATGAACTATGTGGAATCAGAAGCCTATCTATAAATGCAGGTGTATTTGTCTTTATTGTCTTGAAGACTAAAAGAGCTATTTTATAAGTAATCCTATATGTTATTGGCAGCCAGTGAGCTTTTTGAAGTAGAGGTGTGACATGGTCAAATTTTTTTGAACCTGAAATTATCTTTATTGCTGTATTTTGTATAAGTTGAAGACGCCTTATATCCTTTAGATATGCCCCTTTTAATAAGGAATTACAATAATCTAATTTTGATATTACTAGGGAGTGAACTAAAGTATTAAGGGAAAAAGTATCAAGAAGGGGGACAAGTGAACGAATCATTCTCAGCCTATAGAAGCAGTTTTTGACCAATGCACTGATGTGTGAACGGAACGTGAGATTATTGTCTATTAGGACTCCCAAAATTTTTGTGTTGGTAGTTTGATTAAGGGGTTTATTGTCGATTACGATAGGGTTAATGAGTTGTGCCCCTTCTTTCCCTGAAAAGAGTACAGTAGTAGTTTTATTGATGCTTAGAGATAGCTGATTGACATTAAGCCAGTCATGGATTTTGGCCAGCTTTTGGTTAATATTAGATATGTCCTGGGAACTTGTGGGATCAATGGTATGCAAAAGTTGGAAATCATCTGCATAAGCATATACTGTGAATCCGATGGATTGACAAAGGGTTAAGAGAGGGGCCAAATAGATGTTAAACAGTAATGGAGATAATATAGACCCTTGTGGTACTCCATAATTTGTTTGATAAGGTTTTGAAAAAGAATTTTTAAAGTACACTGTAGAGAATCTATCTGTAAAATAAGATCGAAACCAATCTAGTACTTGGTCTTTTAGACTAATGGAAGAAAGTCGTTGGAGTAATAAATGATGGTCAATTGTGTCAAATGCTGCTGCTAAATCTAAGGAAATGAGAATGACAGATTTATGTTGGTCCAGATAGTAGTGAATGGATGTGACGAGACCTACTAGTGAATGTTCTGTTGAATGATTTTTACGAAATCCTGATTGGTTGGGATGCAAAACCTGAGTTTTATCAATGAAATCTGACAGTTGCTAAAATACTACTTTTTCAGTAATTTTTGCTAAAAATGGAAGACTAGCTATTGGACGGTAATTTGAACAATCGCAAAGACTGATTTTTGAATCCTTAATAATTGGAAGGAGAACAGAGTGTTTCCATTCAGTCGGGAGAGATGAAGTAGACAGACTTTTATGAATAATTTGGAGAATAACTGTGCCAAATATTGAGAAATAACGTTTAAGAAGGAAAGGAGGAAAGGATTCAGTTTTAGAACCTTTTAGTTTTATAGTTTGAAATAAATGTTCTATTTCTGTTAAAGTTGGAAGAATAAACTTAGAACATGAAGCTTGTAATGACATATAACTTTTTTGATCTTTATCTGAGATATCAGTAATGGCGTTGGATAAGGATATGCTAGTGCTATGCTTGTCTAGACTAGTAGAAACATTATTAGTTATATTTGCTCTAATTGATGTAATTTTAGTATGAAAAAAACTTGCTAAACAGTTGGCAGAAGGAGTGTCTTCTGTTGAAATTACTGGTTTATGTTTGAAAATTGTTAATTGTTTTAAAATTTTGAAAAGTGATGAGGAATTCTTAGTCATAGAAATTTTTTAATGTAGTATTTTTTCTTTGTCTTGTTAATCATTTGACGGTAATGTTGAGAATGTTGTTTATAATTATCCAGGTTGTTTTGTGTAGGTTTGGAGCGCCATTTGCGTTCTGCTGAACGCAACTGTCCTTTTAGTAAAGCAAGAGAAGAATTATACCAAGGGTTTTTTTGCTTTTTAGGAGAGATAGTTTGGATTGTTATTGGAGCTATTTTATCTTAAAGAGATTGACAAGTATTATTCCAAATAATTAATTGGTCATTTATTGTTAAAGATTTAAATTTGTCTAGATCAAGTAATGGTGAAGTAATAAGCGAGTCATCAATATTTTGGAGGTCTCTTACCTTGATAACTTTGGGTGACCTAGAGGAGTCTTGATGAGGGTGTAGTTCTAGAGTTGTTTGGATAAGACTATGGTCGGACCAAGGAACTTTGAGTATTTCAGGTTCAGAGAAGTTAGAAAATAATTCACAAGGGGCAAAAATCATGTCTAGTGTATGACCTTTTATATGTGTTATGCCGGTTTTTAATGGTATAAGGTTGAGATCATTTGTATGGGTAAGAAAGTCAGAAGTATATGGGTTAGATTTATCATCGAAATGGAGATTAAAGTCTCCTAAAAGAATAGGAAATGGAGATGTGGTGACAAAGTTTGAAACAATTGATAATAACTGAATGAATGTAGACTGGTTGATTGGTGATGGGTTATATAATAAAAGTAGCTTAATGTTTGGGTTTTTATTAATTTTTAATTGAATATATTCAATGGAACTTACGGCTTGGGTAATTTCAACTACTAGGGATAAATTTGTCTGAGTCTCTCACTCTTTCTGTTTCTATATGTTGTATGTAGAACACTAATATAGTTGTAGATCTCATCTCCTTGATATATATGTATTAAAATACTTATGGTTGCTATAAACAGATGAGCATTGTATGCGTGAACCTTTTGAATTGATGCTTTTTGTGACATCCTCTACTATATGTAGTTCAGAAACATTGCAGCCCCTAATATATAGCTTTAATTCTAGTTGTTTCTGATACAGTTCTGAAAAGGGACAATCTGATCTTGGACATTTTGATCACTTTCTCTAGGACCAAGTCTTCTTTTGCTCGGCCGTAGCTTAGATTTCATGCAAATGACAGCAAATGCGGGGAGGGCTGTGTGTCTGCTAAAAAAAAAAAAAAAAGAAGAGAGAGAATATTTCCCATGAGACAGCACCTGGCGATGCAGAAATAGATACCATAGGTTTATGATTGGCTGGTACCTACTACTATTCATATCTAGTCGGGATTATCAAACACAGAAGATCACATCTTGGATAACAGCAACAACGTTAGATAAAAAATTACTGCAGCAAAACAAAAAAAATGGAAATAAGGAAAAAAAAAATCCTCTCTCAATCAATTATGTGAATTATATGCTCGCATTCCTTCCCCCCCCCCCCCACACACACACAGTTTCAACACAGTGGCATCTACCTTTAGTCTAATTATTTGCATGTTTATTCATTTATTTTCTTTCTTGTCCCTCTTTTACACACATATAAAAAGGGTATTGCTTTTAGCATGCACTGCAGAACAAAATGCATTGTGCATGTCTCTTTTTAGCAGCTGAATAATGAGTTACCTTGAAAGCAAAGAACAAGAAAGAGACTGGTATTGGCTTTCTACAAATACGAAGCTATGGGAGGGAAAACATTGGAATGACCTTACCTGAGAGCAAGGGTTCTCTCCAACCAGATATGTATCATAAATTAAGTTGAAACTAAAGCCCTGATTTAAATAACAGGGTCCAAATTCCCAAGGTGTCCTTGATAGGTCTGCATTCAATGGCCCTTTCTTTCAGTCCTTTTCTATGACAGAGAAGAGCAGCCTTAAAAAAAAAATTACAAACAAAATGACAGAGTGAAAGCCTATTATTATTTTGCAACCCTGCTTTGCGGATTCGGCAGGCATTTGCAAGATAGTGGAAAACTTTAGAGAGGATCCTGTAATAATTAGGAGTATTTACAATCACAGGCAGAAAAGTGTGATAGCTTGTTTCGGCTAAGTTGCTAAAAATGGAAATAAATGTATATAAAAATCATTGAAAAGCATTTGGAAAATCTTCATTTTATGATCAGACATTTCAACTACAACCAGGAAATAATGGAGAACGATATATTCTGTCTTTCCTGAACTTTTAGAAATTTTGTAAAATGAGAGTTCAATCTCAAAGGAAAGGAAGATTTAAGCTGAGGAAGAAAATAAGTACCAGTTGTGCTGTAATGGAAGAAAGAGTACTCAAAATGCTAAAAAGGTGATTGCAAAATCCTGCATCACAAATGAAGCTTAATACGTGATGGAGCACAGATGAGCACCTTAAAGACATCTTTCTGTTGCAGAAATGGAAAGCATGATACCAGACTGCTACAGATATTCGGATGCTTCCTCTTCTTCTTTTTTTTTTTTTTAGGACTTTATTACTAGTCTGTGCTTCTGGAAATAATCTTCTGTATGAGGCCCTGTGGATCTAATATACTCAGATTTTTCCTCCCAGACATAGAATAGAAACCCCCCCAAAAAGACAATACTCTAAATTGGTGTCTCAGTTTAGGTGCCCCAATACTTAGCACCAATTCCGTTACAGAATGTTAGCGGGAAAAGGTCCATTTTCGAAAAATACATCCAACATTTTTTTTTTAATTTGAAAATCGTCCAACTGTATGTCCAGCCGTCTGATCACCCAGACAGCTAAGTCGCCCATCTTTATACCCCATTTTCATCCAAAAATTTATCCAAGTCACAAACGCCTAGAAAAAGTCCTTTTGGGTACGGGAGGGGCCAGAAAAGTGATGGACTGGACACCCAGACATGGCACCAGAGTAGTGGGATGCCTTACAGGGCACTGCTGTGAACTTCACAAAAAGGGTACCACATAAACATCTCACTACAGCTCCGGTATAGGTCTTGGTGAGCCCCCCAAAACACCCCCAGAACCTATCTACCACCTCAAAAGCCCTTATGGCTGCAGGAGCCATTTATATGGTAGTACAAAAGGGTTTGGGGAGGGTTTTTTTGGGGGGTGCACATTTTTCACCATGAATGCAGTGATTAGAGTGGCTTATGGGCCTGGGTCATCCTTTCCATGGTTCACTAACCCGCCCCCAAAACCACTTAAGCCACCTCTGTGCGGCTCTACTAGGCTTTCCTATGCCAGGCTGCCATGTGCTGATGTTCTGGAGGCAGATATGTAAAGTTATTATACAATTTTTTTTTGTGTGTGTGTGGGAGGGGGGGGGGGCAGTGATCACTAGGGCAGTGTATGGGGGTCTGTACTTTGTGTCTGGTCACTTTGGATACCTTCTTGTGACTTAGACCTGGTTTTAGATGGCCTAAGTCACAACGTCCAAGTTCTGTCTAGGCAGTGTTGTAAAACTTTCGGTTATATATGCAGCATGACTAAGTTTAGGACATCCCACGTTACGCCCAAATCCCATCCTCGACACTCTTCCTGAAAAGCCCCTTTTAGCTCTGGTCATTCAGCAGCACTGTGAAGACCTAGGTCGTTTTTAAATACGTCTAAAACCCAGTTCGATTATCGACACTTGGACGACTTGTCTCACTGATCGTCTAAGTGCCAATTTAGGCCGGTTTTTATATGTTTTTCCATTTCGATTATGAACCCCATAATTTATAGCATTCTATAAGCTATCCCCTGCTTTCTATATATGTGGGTGCACTCCCAATTTCCGCGTGCAATTAAATAGAATAACGAACCAAATAGTGCCAATAATGGAGTGCTAATTAGCAACAATTAGCAAGAATTTAAAAGCCTCTAACTGCCTGAAAACACCTAATTTTTGCTTAAAAACAGGTGGCATAGACTCCTAAGGCCAGGATACTTCAGATTCAATAGAAGTCCAAGGAACATCCGTGTTCCACATGTCACGCAGCATGTGAGGGGGCTGGAATTGCTGGCTTAGCCCCTTCTGGTTTCTCAGGCGGTGCTAGCACCTAGTCGGTCTGAGGAATGGAAAAAAAGTCCAAATTTAACCCAGGAAGCAGCACAAGTGCATCCCCGGTGAAACACAACTGTGATACAGCTGGAAAACCCCCAAAAGGAGCTAAACAGCATCTGCAGGGGCCATCTGGGTGTCAGGGGCAGGGGTTTCCACCTGAATTTATTCTTATGATCTTTGAGGCTTATATGATTAACAAGAGTCACATGGAACCCTCTGGAATTGCGGCCCTGCTAGTGTTGGGGGTTCTCCTCCCCCTCCATAAGAGCAGAATTCCCTGGAAACAGTGCCATGCACAGGTTAGGGAAATTTGGTCAGAAGATGAATCAGATGATAATGATTCTATTTTAATACCTTTGCTCTCTCAGTCAGGGTTCTCTATAGCAGGAGATGGTACTGTGTCCTTGGGATGGCAGGATCCAGATATTGGGGGGCTTCAGACCTTGGTGAGGACTCAAATATGTGCAGGCTGTTTAAACCTTCAGCACTTATGGGGATGATCACAGAATTTCTCCAAGAATTGAAGCTAGAGGTTTCTCATTTCTCTGCCAAGTAGTGCTCATTTATGTACAGCACCAAGGCACAGACCTCTTGCTTTCCTTCACATTAAGACATTACAAAAATGCTTACAGATCATTGGGAGGTACTGGAGGGGCTCATTCAGGTGGCCAAAGCTAGGTCAAAACTCTGTCCAATGGATGACAAATTTAGCCAGGTTTTTGTTCCCCCCAGATGTGGATTCACTGTTGGCGCAGGTTATCAAATATATCTCCCTTTCCAGTGAAGGCAGTGTGTTATTGAAGGATTCCCAGGACCACAGATTAGATTTTGTGCACAAAAGGCTCTTTGAGACTGCTGTCTCATGTTTTAAAGCAGCCACGGTGGCGTCTTTTGTCACCAGAGCTTGTCACTCTAAGTTGCGCCACAATCCAGACATTATCATGGCCAAAGATCTCCAGTTTTTAATGACTGGTGTGGATTACATGGCTGATGTTTCTGAGTTGTGAGCAAAATGTCCGCTTACTCCATTTCCACCCATGGGATGCTATGGATCAGACAGTGGGCGGGGGATTCCTTCTTGAAGGCAACCCTGAGTAAACTGCCATTAAGGGACAATTACTTTTTGGGAAATGCATGGATGATCTTAGGGCCAGTGTGCAGGACTGTAAGCCAAAATCCTTGGGATAGCAGACCTCGAGCCCTTAGGGGGTCTGGTCAGGGTAATTTTTGGACATCCAGGTGCTACCGCCAGTTCCTGGGGGGGGGGGGGGTGTTTGGGCCAGAGATCATTTCAGAACTCTAGACAAAGATTTGGAGAGGTCAAAAACCCTCAATCTTCAGGTTCCCGCTCTACCACAGCTCCAAAGGCCATTTCTTTTGCCTATATCTGAAATGTAAAACGTCCATCTATATTTGTGAAGGCTCATTCCATGAGTGGCATTGAACAAAAAAATGGCATAGTCACTCATTATAATAATAATAATTTTATTCTTATATACCGCCATACCGAAAAAGTTATAGGCGGTTCACAAGGTAAGCTAATACATGGTATACAGATAAAATACAAATTAGAATAATGGACTTAAAAACAGATAAAGACAGAAAGCATTTACAATATAATGCAGAAAATACCGGCATGGCAGGGAAAGAAGTAATACATAGAACAGATAAAATACATCAAGTTGAATATAAGGATCTTGATTGAAAAAATGAAGCAGAATGCATTAAGATACCAGCCTATCAAAGAGTTGAGTCTTTAACAATTTTCTAAAATCAAGATAGGAGCAGACCTCTAACATAATTTTTCTAAGCCATACATTCAATTTAGCGGCTTGAAATGAGAGGGTTCTCTCAAGGAACTTCTTATAATGACAGGATTTTATGGAGGGATATGAAAACAAGTGCACTCTACGTGTGGTCTTTTTGGCGTGACTCAAAGAAAAATGAGACACAAAATAACCTGGCCCTATTGTGGTTTGGAATCTCGAAATGATCATACTTTGTTGAGATCAAAAATGATAAGACTGGCTTTTGAGAATCTTAGAGCAGGGATCATTCATAATGTAGCATGCATGCTCGAGCCTGTTTCTATACATTCATTTCTAACTGTGTTTTCCAAAACTGAAGCTTACAAGTTTAACACTTAGGTAATCGATTTATATAACTGATGTTTTTCCCTCTATACATTTTATATAGTAGAAAGCAGTCCATCTAAACATGGGAAATAGAGTAATGCAACTACGGTATTAATTACTAGGGCCTGTTTGTCTTTCTGAAGGGTACATTACAGGGGGATACATACAAAGGAACAAAAAAGACATTTTTTTTGTACAATTGTATGCTTGTAAGACTATAATTAAGGCTGTAATTTATTTTGAGAAGGCATCATTACGCTATAGAGTCCTCATTAGTTCATATTGTCTTCTAGTTGAAACAACTGCATTGTTATCACACTGTTTATAATTAATATATTACATGGCATGCTATGAAGAACGCTCTAACCTCTAGCTTTATCACTCTTAGCAGTCTCGTTTACAGCCATAGCTGATCCTTGGTGGCATGTGTTTGCTATTTTCCAACTAACCAGCTCTTCCTGTACCACAAAATGATGGGCATTGTACAGCGGTAACCCTTAAAGAAACCTGCCAGCTCCTAACATTTCTCTAAATGGCTGTCCCTTTAAGGGGAGCTCTCATATTTCCAGAAATTGACTGGTAAAATTCTAAGTAATGGTGTGACATGATCACACTCACTTTCCCCTAGTTAATCCTTCACTAGGGTCAGGCTTTTTGCCTGCTCAGTGACTCATCTGATTGTCATCTACCTTGCACAGAAAACGAGGAAGCCCCAAGCAGTGTCTGGGAAGGATGACAGGCAGTCACAGTGCCGAGCTCTGTGCAGGAATAACTGAGTTAGAAAAAAGCTGCTGGCGCTGTAATAAAGCGTTTAATGGACAGACAGCCTCTTTTGCCTTCCTTGGGGTAACACTAAATCCCTTTTTATTGTGGTTTGCACAGATGTTAGTGAGTTATCCATTTCTCTAATCATACTAGAAGTTGGCACATCCATCTTAAGTAAGAAGGCCAGCCCACTCCGTTTTAAAGAGTCTTTTTTCTAATAAACTTGTGTCAGTTTCAGGTCAGTTTTACCAATACAAATAAAATTCAAACAAATAAAAAGTATATTGTCTCAGGATGAGATTTATGTAATTATGTCCCCAAGGTCATGACAAATTTATAGAAGGAGTTAGACTCTGTGTAATCCTTCTTGCTACCTAGGTTTTTCATTTCTTTTTGAAAATAATTCTGCACCATGTATGCATCTAATATGCTCTGTACTGCTACAGAGAAGCCTGCACATTGAAATTTACAATAAATTTTCATATAAATTGCTTTACTATTTGCTTGGTAGCTTGCTTAATTTATTCAAATCTTTCTTTTGCTGAAAGGAAAAGCTTGGTTTCAACAAACTACCCCATCCCCTTTTTTACAAAATCACGATAGCGGTTTTTAGTGCAGGCCGGCGCACGTCGGGAGTAGCACAGAGTTTTCAGCATGCCGGCCTGCGCTAAAAGCTGCTGTCACGATTTTGTAAATGGGAGGTTTTTAAAAAAAATACCTACATAATATAAATGCACATGAGTTGAGTCCCTATCAATTGAAAGGAAACTCTGCAATGAGAGGGCATAGGATGAAGTTAAGAGGGGCTCTGGAGAAATCTGAGGAAAGGGTGGTAGATGCGTGGAATAGTCTTCCGGAAGAGGTGGTGGAGACAGACAGGGAGTGATTAAGGAGGATAAAGAGGTAGCTGAGAGGTTGAACACGTTCTTCTCGTCGGTTTTCACGAGCGAAGACACTTCTAATATACCGGACTCAGAGGACCTCATGAGTGGGGATCAGGCTGAGAAATTAGAACACATAGAGGTAAGTAAGGAGGATGTCCTCAAACAGATAGACAGGTTAAAATGCGGCAAATCACCGGGCCCGGACGGGATCCACCCAAGGGTTCTGAAGGAACTAAGACAGGAAATAGCGGGCACAATCCAACATGTTTGCAACCTATCCTTGAAAACGGGTGAGGTACCAGAGGACTGGAAATTGGCAAATGTCACACCCATCTTCAAGAAGGGATCGAGGGGTGACCCCGGGAACTACAGGCCGGTGAGCCTGACTTCAATTATAGGGAAGATGGTGGAAGCTATGATCAAGGACGGCATTTGCGAGCACATTGAGAGGAATGGCCTACTGAGAACAAGCCAGCACGGATTCTGTAAGGGGAGATCGTGCCTAACGAACCTGCTGTACTTCTTTGAGGGAATAAGCAGTCGCATGGACAAAGGGGAGCCCATAGACATCATTTACCTCGATTTTCAGAAGGCTTTCGACAAGGTGCCACATGAAAGGCTACTTAAGAAGCTTTGGAACCACGGGGTGGGAGGGGATGTGCACAGATGGATCAAGCACTGGTTGTCGGGTAGACTGCAGAGGGTTGGAGTAAAGGGTCAATACTCTGACTGGCGGGGAGTCACGAGCGGTGTGCCACAGGGATCGGTGCTGGGGCCGTTACTCTTTAACATATTCATCAATGACCTGGAAAAGGAGGCAAAGTGTGAGGTTATAAAATTCGCAGACGATACCAAACTGTGCGGCAGAGTTAGGACCAGGGAGGAGTGTGAGGACCTACAAAGAGACCTGGACAAGCTGGAAGACTGGGCAAACAAATGGCAAATGCGCTTCAACGTGGACAAATGCAAGGTCATGCATATAGGGAAAAAGAACCCGTTGTTCAGCTACAAATTGGGGGGGGTATTGATGGGAGACAGCAGACTCGAGAGAGACTTGGGTGTGCTGGTGGATGCATCACTGAAGCCATCTGCACAGTGCGCAGCAGCCTCGAAAAAAGCCAACAGGATGCTGGGCATCATAAAAAAGGGCATAACAACCAGAACACGGGAAGTCATCATGCCATTGTATCGAGCGATGGTGCGTCCGCATCTGGAATACTGCGTTCAGTACTGGTCGCCGCACCTCAAGAAGGACATGGCGGTACTTGAGAGAGTCCAAAGGAGAGCAACGAGAATGGTAAAAGGGCTGGAACACTGCTCATACGCCGAGAGGCTGGATAGGCTGGGGCTCTTCTCTCTGGAAAAAAGGAGGCTCAGGGGAGATATGATAGAGACCTTCAAGATCATGAGGGGCATAGAGAGGGTGGATAGGGACAGATTCTTCAGACTGAAGGGGACAGCAAATACAAGGGGGCATTCTGAGAAACTGAAGGGAGATAGGTTCAGAACAAATGCAAGGAAGTTCTTTTTCACCCAGAGGGTCGTGGACACTTGGAATGCGCTACCGGAGGAAGTGATCAGGCAGGGTACGGTCCAAGGATTCAAACAGGGATTGGACGGATTCCTGAGGGATAAAGGGATCATGGGATACTGAGGGAGGAGCTGGGATGTAACAAAAGTATAGAAAGTTTGTCAGGTAATGAGTATAAACCAACCAGGTCGTGCATGTGCAGGACCGGAGGGCTGGGACTTCGATGGGAAGGCAGGACCAAATTGGGAGGCCAAGGTGGCAGGGGAGCCCCTTCAGATGATTAAGACAGGTCGTGATCTGTTTGGGCCGCCGCGGGAGCGGACTGCTGGGCAGGATGGACCTATGGTCTGACCCGGCAGAGGCACTGCTTATGTTCTTATGTTCTTATGACACTGTGTCTGAACTCAAAAGGGCCTGGGATAGGCACGTGGGATCTCTCAGAGAGAGAAAGAGATAATGGTTACTGCGGATGGGCAGCTCGATGACCTCACAATGCAGGTGCACAGAGCCTTAGCCTATAGAAAGAGGAGATGCAAATGTTAAGAGCCTTAGCCAATAGGGAGAGGAGAAGATAATGGTTACTGCGGATGGGCAGACTAGATGGTCCATTTGGCCTTTATCTGACATCATGTTTCTACTGGTTTATTATATGTTGCTCAAACTTCATTTATGAAAGAACTTTAAACTCTAATGCGCACTTAGGACTCAATTCTGTATAAGTACTGTATATGGTACTGAATAATCAATGCCAATAAAAATGAGCACTAAGTGGGAAATTCTGGTAAATTGGTGGGGTGTCTGTATTGCTGGTCTCTGGATAGTTGATGAAATCATGTGGATGAGGGTTATTTAAAGCTTAGTTTAAGACGACACTGCCATGTTACAAATGAAAGAGGCATGTTGGTAACGTCTTTGAAAGGTTAGTTGTGTATGTGGTTTGGTACCACGAGGTATACTACCGTGTTTCCCTGAAAATAAAACACTGTCTTATATTATTTTTGGGCCCTAAAAATTCACTAGGTCTTTTTTTTCGGGGAAACTGCCCAATCACAAACCCACAGCATCTTTCTATCCCCCCTACCACGCAGCCGAACCCCCACCGACCCTTCCATCTCTCACTCCCATTCCATCTCTCCCTCCCCACGCCGACCATGAGACTGACACATTATTACCTACTTCCAAAAGGCAGCATTGCGGCAGCAATCTAAACAGGCTGCTTCAGGCCTTCTCATGTCGGGGCGTTCCTCTGCTGCATCACTGATGATGTCATCAGTAATGCAGCAGTGGAACGTCCCGAAGTGAGAAGGCCCGAAGCAGCCCGTTTAGATTGCTGCTGCGACGCTGCCTTTTGGAAGTAGGTAATGATATGTCAGTTTCGCGGTCGTGTGGGGAGGGAAAGATGGAAGGGTCTGCTGCGACATTTAGGAAGATCCCGGTATCAGCAGTGGACTTTTATTTTGCTTTCCCCTACCCCAAAAATAAGCGTTTCAACTAGGGCTTATATTAAGACCTATCCTGAAAATCATGCTAGGTCTTATTTTTGGAGAAACACGGTATATATTAACTATTATTAGTAAAGTATTTATGGATATTTATTGCTGTTTTTTAGGGGAAGCTCCTTGACACAGCTGATCGTGAAACGTGAATTCATGCCGGAGCCCCACTTTATACTTCTTAGGATAAGTATTAAAGATTAACTATAAATGACATAGAGAAGAATGGTACTAGCCTAAATATAAAGATAATATAAAGACTGATGAGGAGGTTAGTTATAATAATCTCAAAATGAAATGAATAATTTGGATTTTGAGAGGCAGCTTCTGAGGTCTTTAAAATAATCAATTGAGATTACGTTCTATGACTAACCCCCTCTTTTACTAAGGTGCGCTAACCGATTAGCTCGCGCTAATCAATTTAGTGTGCACTAAACGCTAACATGTGCATGTTATCCTATGGACGCGCTAACGTTTAGCATGCGCTAATTCGATTAGAACACGCTAATCGGTTAGCGCACCTTTGTAAAAGAGGGGGTAAGTCTGTTTGAAGAAAGTGAAATTCTGGCTTATGGATTACTGGCTCTTTACATTCGCTGGCGGAGTTGCCACTCCTGCGATCCCATCCTGTAGAGCTTCAAAATTCTATAAAGTATTTAGGAGTCAATTTAGATACAGTTTTGTCTTTTCATCCTCAGTTGGTCTCGGTAATTTGGTCTTGTTTCTATTCTCTGCGTATGATACGTTCTCTTAGTTTTGTTTTTACCAGATGGTTTTAGGGCATTGGATCACACAGTAACTAAATGGATGTGTTTTTTTCCCCTCTTTTTTATTCCTTTTTAATACCTGTACTATAATTATTGGCGTTCTTTTCCTTTTTAATTGATATACACCGCACTGATGTTGTAACAAAGAGCGGTATATAAATAACAATAAACATAAACATAGAGAGATTTTGATAGTGATTATTCACCTGACAAATTATTATATATAGCCATATTGAGTATGTTTGTTAAAGTTAGACACTGGCAGATGCCTAGAACGTGCTTTCCGGTGCCTGACTTAATTGTTTTAATTGGCTTAAATGGTGTGATAATTGATTATGCCATTAAAAGCCAATTTAAAAAAAATCTAGGTACCGCTAAGCACCTCCCAGAACGGGTGGCTAACACCTGGGCACCTAGTGGTGTTTAGTGATGCCGCACGTGTAAGCAGGCGTGTTTAGGGACGGAGCTGGCCTTAGGCATCACTAAGCACCGCGATTCTATGATGAACCAGAAATGTAGGCCTTTAAAACTCTAGCCTACATTACCAGCACTTAAATTTGTCGTTAGGTGCCGATAGCCACGATTCTCTATGTGGTGCCTGAATATTATTGGCATGCCTAATAATGGGAAATTAAAACTTTCTGGCATTCACTCTTTAATGTTACCCTAAAATGTCCTATTATTAACTTTAATTGATTCCAATATCACAATGAATGAATTAAATTAGTTAAATGTTAAATATTCAAATGTTTAATGAAGTGATGTGCTCAGCACACCTTATTCACAGCTATATCTAAAGATATTAGGGCCCTGATAATAAAGGGAATCATCATAGCATACACATTGTTATCTATAGGGAACAATGCATATGCTATGATGGTTCCTATATGGAACAATGTGTGTGCTATGATGGTTCCTATAGGGAACAATGGTTCCTATAGGGAACAATATATGTGCTATGATGGTTTCTTTTATTACTGCGGCCTTAATATCTTCGGATATGGCCATGAATAAGGTGTACTGAGCACAGCACTTCATTAATCTTTTGAATATTTAACATTTAACTCAATTAATTAATTCATTGTGATATTGGAATCATTTAAAGTTAATAATAGGGTATTTTAGGGTAACATTATTGACATGCAGCATATACCATTTTTCTAGATGCCTACAGTTTCAGGCACCACTTATAAAATCATCCCCTAAGCACTAGTCTATAAACAGTGCTCAGGGTTGGATGCTAATATCCGTGCCCAATTTTGGGTGTGAGGATTTACACCAAGTAAAATCTGTAAATGGTCATGCTTAAATTAGGCATGAATCCCCCTTATTCTTTAAAACTGCATGCAAATTCCAGGAACACCCCTATCTGCTCATGCCCCTCCTATGGACACATCCCCTTTTCTGATCTATGTGCAAATGTTATGCATGCATCCCAGTACCTAAAGATGCATGCACAAATTTAAATTAGTGCTGATTAGTGCCAATAATTGATTATTAGTAACCAATTATCATCATTAATTGGCTTGTTTATCAATGAAATTGCATGTACAAATTGAGTGCATGCCCACATTCATGCCCACATTTCTGAGCACCATTTTGCTGTATAATATGAATTAAATAAATAAAATTAATTAGAATAAAATATCCCCTTGTCTGCATGGTTACCCACCCCTATACCTCTTTAAATCTTCGACAGCGCAATCAGCTTCTCTGACTGCTGCTCATGCGAACATTGGCTTTCCCTCTGATGTCATTTCCTGGCCTTGCGACCAGGAAATGATTTCAGAAGGGAGCCAGGCCAGTGCAAGCAGCAGGCTGGAAAGGGAAGGGGTAAAACGCGGACCTCACGGATCTAAAACCGCACGTCCTTAAAAATCTGAGGTCCGTCCCACTTGTAGTTAGTTTCTGGCTCTGACAGACCTCGATGACAATTTAGCTCTGACGGATCCGTCTCAGCATAGGGATTAGTCAGCGCTAAAATGTCATCGAGGTCTGTCAGAGCCCGGTACTAAAACCATTCCCCTTAATGAACTTTTGCAGAAAATCTCTCCTACAAAAGATACTAGTGGCAGGGACCCGGCCCAACCGTCCGAACTCTATAAGCATTCAATTATTGCCAGCATAGTAGTCTCTGGCTCTGACAGACATTGGTGACATTTTAGCGCTAAAGGATCCTAATACTTTTCCCTTCCTAAGCTAAGACGGATCTGTCAGCGCTAAATTGTCATCGAGGTCTGTCAGAGCCAGAAACTAACCACAAGTGGCATGGACCTCAGATTTTTAAGGACGTGCGGTTTTAGATCCGCGAAGTCCGTCAGATCCGTGAGGTCCGCGCTTTACCCTTTCCCGGCTGGAAAAGTTGCTTGCATTGGCAAAGATTTAAAGAGGTATGAGGTGGGGGTGGGAAGGGAAGGCACAAATGTGGCACCCCACCAAGACAGCGCCTGGGGCGGTCCACCCCCCCCCCACACACACTCACACTCATTCACACTTACCATGCCACTGAGTCTAGCATCAAGAAGTGCTAAGCGCAGGTTCCAACATCCTTTAGTGAAAGTGTCTCATATTTAATTAATTGACATGGATTATTATTGAGTTCTAAATTAAAATATCTTCAAAATGGTGAAACACACACACAGACACACACACATTAACATACACATTTATTCATATATTTATACAGTATATAGAACTTCTAACAGTGTTTGCAAAGGTCAGGTAAAGTTCAGGGAGTGATGAATGAATGCTGCTTTGAGGGGGTCCATGGCAAACCTTGTTCTTTTGAGTACTGAGTTGATGAGTTCACAATGGTAGCTAAGTTTTGATTGATTGGCAGATACTGAAAGGAAATGCTAAAGCTACCACTGGGATTCTGGCTGACTTTTGTGTCCTGAGGTTAAAAAATAAAATTCAACGGGTAAGGTTTAAGGGCAGGACATCAGATGACCTGAACATTAATAAGGGCTTTCAGTGTCACTTGGTTTAGGGCTCTGCCCTGTCCTACCTGCTCTTTTTAAGGCCTCACCAGTAATGCAAACTATCAAAATACACATCAGAGGTTGTCAGGATTGTTTTCAGTCCTTTGTGTATGTAAATTTACAGCTCTCTTGGGCTTAAACTAGGAGTCAGAAGGCCTGCCTGTTGTGTTTCCTGGTATAAACAGCCTTACTGCATAAATCAAAGATTCTGGAACATTAAGTCGTTGACTTCCCATGTGAAAATTTGAGCACTGTATTTCTCCAAATTTTCTAGAAATACATTTGAAACACATATGGACTTTATAAACTGTGGCACACTAGCCAAACCAAGTAGGACTCTGAAACATTAAACTACTTCAGGTTTAAGAGAAAATACAGTAAAGAATTTTAAAAAAGACAAAAACAACAACTATACACCGTCTTATGGCATGCAGTTTGTCATTGTGTCATTTGACTGTGCCTGAAGTAATCTGATAACAAAAGTCATGTGGAAAACTGAATGCCTAAGATTTGAGAAAAGTTTCCTGGTGGGGCTTCCCAAAGTTTAAACTGACCTTTTCACACTTACAAACATAGATTAGATGCACAGAGAGCGAGAGAAAAAAAATATCTGAAATATTTTGGCTTCTGCTTCTCATATTGAGCAGAACAAAGGCTAAAGCAATTGGAAAAGGTGTATATGCATCTTATTTATTTATGCGCTTATTTTGGGGTTAGCTGTATAATGTTTAAATGGCAATTCATAGGGACATGCATTAATAAAAATGAAAGCTTAGCAAAAAATAAGTGCACAGATGGCTGACATAGGTGCACAACTCAGCCAATTGCCTGAACATTTGCTTTGCTCCCTTGTGAAAATAAAGACCATTGAGTTCTGTGGCGATGGGGACAGCTCACAGCTCTCTGATTATAAATACTGTATGCATTTGAATTGTTCAAGTCGCACTTCCAGTTTGCAAACTATGCAGTTCTATTTTAAAATATGTCTTCATTAGCGTAGTGTGAGTCCTTTGCCTCATGCTTTGAAAACTTACATTAATGCCAGCGGACAGCTTGGATCAAGCCGTCCAAATTGGAAGATATTATGTGTTGATTTTGGCTTGTTGTAGAAGAGACAGGGCTGTTCTAAAATTTCAAAGAAGGCAGGTAGCATGCCTTGATCCAGAAACACTGGCCTGGTTTTCTCCATGTGCAAACCAAATTCATGCTTCTGAACATTACACATAGATAGGGGGAATACATTGAGGAAAAATCTCCTGTAACATCCACGAAGAAGGGAGATTGGGAAAGTGTACTGTATACTGTATACTCGAACATAAACTGAGATTTATGGGTCCTGAAGTCTGCATGCTCCCCTGCCCCCCACTCAGACCCTTTGCAGGTCTCCTGTGGGCCTGCCTTAAGCCCTGATGGTCCAGCAGTGAGCCAGGACAAGAGCGATCCTTCCTGTGTCCTGTCCTGGCCAACTGTTAACCAGCCTGCTTTCCTCCCACCTCCCGGACCCCTCTCCAACATACCTTTTGAACCCTGGTGGTCAAGCAGTCAAGTGGGGCAGGAACAATTTTTTTTCACTCCTGCCCTGTGTGGAGCTGCACAAGTTCCTGGGGCAGTCTGTCTAGTTCACACAGTCTCATGAGGCTGCCCTGGAAATTTGTGAAATCATTTCTGATCGCAGATCCACACAGGGCAGGAGCGAAGAAGAATCGCTTTTGCCCCACTTCACTGCTAGACCACCAGGGCCCAAAAGGTATGTTGGAGAGTCCGAGAGTTGGGAAGGAAGCGGGGTGGTTAACAGTTGGCTGGGACAGGAAGCAGGAAGGATCGCTCCTGTACCGACTCACTGCTGGACCACCAGGGCGTAAGGGAGGTCCGCAAGAGGCCTGCAACAGGTCTTGGAGGCAGAAAGGAGGTAGGGTGGTTAACAGTTGGCTGGGACAGGATGCAGGAAGGATAGCTCATGTCCCTCATCACCGCTGGACCACCAGGGCGTAAGGGAGGCCTGCAATGGGCATTGTAAGCTGGGTGCAGAGCTGGGCAGGAAGGGAAGTAGGGAGGGAGGGCTGAGTGCATGGCAGGGCAACTGAATATAAACCACCTGGTTTATATTCGAGTGAACCTTTTTCCCCTTTTTTTTGGGGGGGGGGAGGTTACCTTGGTTTATAATCGGATCGGCTTATATTTGAGTATATAGGGTAACTCCTGAGTGTAAGAAATTAGTGTCATAAGGCATGTTAGCAGTGATTATAGAATGAACAAGTAGAACCATAAATTATCTTCTGAATGACTGTCTAAACATTGCCTAATTTTGCTTGGAGCAGAACAGTTCAGTTTTTGTTACCCTAGTGTTGTCTGTTCAAAGGCTGTGGGTGACTGTGAAATCACAGGAGCTGGAGGGACAGTAACAGGATTTTGGCAGAGCAGGAACTTCCCTGTTGCTGGCTGAGGCTGAATCGAAGGCCTTGGATTTCTGTGATTTTCACAGATTACAAATCATTGTGGAGTCTGCTAACCTGCCCTATCACTAAATATGTTAGGGCTGTGCATGGAAAAGAGTTTCATTTCATTATTGTGTATCATTTGCCCTTTGCTGTCATCATTTGCTCCATTTTCCAACTTATCTCATTTATTTAATTTTGTCTTTTATTTTTTTTCAGCGGGAGAAATAATTCTTCCTATGTTTACTGTTCAAAGAGTTTTATTGATTTTGTAAAATAATACAATACAATTACCAATTTAGCATTAGGGGGATTTCAATCAAAAAGTTTTCTGAAACTTGTAGGCAGGCATCAGCGGTGGCAGCAACACCATAGGCCAGATTTAGTGCAGCAGCATTTACCCCAGAGTGAAAGTCAAAGCCAGCGCGGACAGCAGGTCAGAGAAGCTGCTCGCGCTGTCGAAGATTTAAAAGGTATGGGGAGTGGGGAAGGATGGGTGTGGGTGTGGCATGGGGGAGGGGTGTAGAAGGAGCAGGAGGGCTGAAAGAAGGGCACGGGGAGGGGGGCACCAGCACCCCAGGTGCCTGCTTCCCTCTCTATGCCACTGGATGGACTTTCTAGTATCCTAAGCCCAGATTCAATGCAGCGGCATTTACCCCAACATTCTATAGTTTTAAGGGGCATGGATGTGATGTACTGCCTCTCGAAGTAGTAGAACCCCCAAAACAACAAGAGTGGGGCAAAGAGCACAACAAAGGCAAAAACACCTCATAGCATGACAAGAGGAGCAAGGTGTTAAATAGTGACAAAGATGGTGTAATGAAAAGGGCAAAGTAAGTGAGGAGTGGCAAAAAAAGCCTTGGCACAGAAGTGGTGTAGCCAGATAATCAATTTTGAGCAGGCCTGAGCCCAAAGTGGGCAGACCTGAGACCAAAGTGGGTGGACATTTGTCTTTCCTTCTTTCCACCCCCCCCCCCCAGCTTATTTAGCAGCCTCACTCTTTCCCTCCCTTCCCACCCCCAGCCCGTGCAGCCTCTCTCTTTCCCTCCCTTCCTATCCCCCATATTGTGCAATAGTCTCTCTCTTTCCCTCCCCCCAGCCAATGCAGCCTCTCTCTTTCCCTCTCTTCCCCCCAGCCTTCCAGCCCGTGCAGTATTTCTGTTTCTCTTCGGGTCACCAGCAGCGGTTGGCCCGGAAGCCTTCCCTCTGACATAAATGCGTCAGAGGGAAGGCATCAGTTTAAGCCACCAGCAGCAAGTAGGAACTGCTGCAAGTAACCTGTGGCTGCTGGGTGGATGGACTTGAGCCCATATTGGGTGGACCAAGCCCTCCTAGGTCCGCCCTGTGGCTATGCCTCTGTGGCACAGTCAACAAACAATGAAATGAGCAGCCCAGGGCACAAAAAGAGGGGGAAAAAGTAGCTTAAAATGTGGTACCAATACTGCAGGCATTGTGAGAGAAGCTAAATAATTAAATAAATAAACAAACAATAGAGGAGTAAAGTCTACTGGGTACTGAGACAAAGTAGCATGGGGAGCAATAGGCACCAACCCCCCCAAAAAAAGGGCAAAGTGGCAAAAAAGTAGTACAAATGGCCCGTGGCACCTGGAGAGGAACAGGATATTGGTAGTAGTGCCATGTGTTACAATTGTTTGATTAGTCCTTTAGAAGTTGTCACTATTTCTAAAGATTCTGTTTTAACACCACAAGGAAAGAAGAGAGCCCAGATCTAATTCCTTTCCCTCTAGTGGGGGCTTGAAATGTTGTATACAGATGACTTGGGGTGGGGGCAAGGACAGATAGGGCTACCATATTTGTGAAGTCAAAAAAGAGGACACATGACCCCCGCCCCTGCATCATCCATATCCCACCCCATCCCTCACCTCCACCTTTTACCAGTTTTCCCCCCTGACTCCCCTGCTCCACCTTTCACCCATTTCCTTAGTCCTCCTTCCCATCTTCTGTACCCTTTTAGTGCTTCTCTCTCCCTTCCCTCCAACCCTACCCATGGGTGCTTCTCTCTCTCTCCCTCTCCCCCCCACCATGGGTGCTTCTATCTCTCTGCCTCCCTCCCCCTTGTTTACTTCTCTCTCTCCCCCCCCCCCTTCCCCTGCAGGTATTTCTTTCTTCTCTCCCCTCACCTATGACTTCTCTTGTACTAGGGACAATAAGGGCTTCCATGAGTCCCAAGAAAAGTGCAATTTCTTAGGTAAAATCCAGATCCTATGCCTTCTACCTTAAAATAAAAGCAAAGAGATTCCCTATTATATGGCTTTGAAAGTGACAAGTGGAGCACTTTCTCCATCCTAAGCAATGACTTATGCATTGCATTTAAGAGAGAGAGAGAGAAAAAAAATGCATTGATCCCCATTTTCCCCTGCATCCCACAGCATGTACCTACCTTTGCCTGGATGAAGATGCCATGCTGGAAAGTTTCTTCGTTATGCAGTGGAAGCTGCACATAAGAACATAAGAACATAAGAAATGCCTCTGCTGGGTCAGACCCGAGGTCCATCGTGCCCAGCAGTCCGCTCACGCGGCGGCCCAACAGGTCCAGGACCTGTGCAGTAATCTTCTATCTATACCCCTCTATCCCCATTTCCAGTAGGAATTTGTCCAATCCTTTCTTGAACCCCAGTACCGTACTCTGCCTTATAACGTCCTCTGGAAGCGCATTCCAGGTGTCCACCACACGTTGGGTAAAGAAGAACTTCCTAGCATTTGTTTTGAATCTGTCCCCTTTCAACTTTTCCGAATGCCCTCTTGTTCTCTTATTTTTCGAAAGTTCGAAGAATCTGTCCCTCTCTACTCTCTCTATGCCCTTCATGATCTTGTAAGTCTCTATCATATCCCCTCTAAGTCTCCTCTTCTCCAGGGAAAAGAGACCCAGCTTCTCCAATCTCTCAGAATATGACAGGTTTTCCATACCTATTATCAGACGTGTTGCTCTCCTTTGAACCCTCTCGACTAATGCCATATCCTTCTTAAGATACGGCGACCAATATTGGACGCAGTACTCCAAATGCGGGCGCACCATCGCCCGATACAACGGCAGGATAACTTCTTTCGTTCTGGCTGTAATACCCTTTTTGATTATACCAAGCATTCTATTCGCTCTCTTAGCGGCCGCTGCACACTGTGCTGACGGCTTCATTGTCATATCCACCATTACCCCCAAGTCCCTTTCCTGGGTACTCTTATTCAATAACATCCCTCCCATTGTATAGTTGTACCTCGAGTTTCTGTTCCCCACATGTAATACTTTACATTTTTCAATGTTGAACTTCATCTGCCATTTCGCCGCCCATTCTTCTAATTTGTTCAAGTCCCTTTGCAACTTTTCGCAGTCCTCTGTAGTCCGAGCTCCATTAAATAGTTTGGTGTCGTCCGCAAATTTTATTATCTCGCACTTCGTTCCTGTTTCTAGATCATTTATGAAGATATTAAATAGCAGCGGCCCGAGCACCGAGCCCTGCGGGACACCACTCGTGACCCTCCTCCAGTCGGAGTAGTGACCCCTCCATCCTCCACCAGGTTGTACTGGTTCCTCACCAGCATGTAGGAAAGGACAGACCCCAGACAATCAAACATGGTGCATCCGCTACTTGAGTTGAGCATACTGCCATCTGCCTGCCCCAGAATACTTCTCTCTGGAGTGTTCCACCTATACGGGAACAGAAAATCGCTCCAGAGAAAGCTTCTGGGGCAGGCCAATGGCAGCAGGCTTATCTCACTGCTGCTATCAGCTGGCCTGAAGATTGAATTTCAGTGGAGCCGGAGGAGGTAAGTGGGAGGCCTCAGACAGTGTAGAAAGCTGTCCAGAAATTTGGACAGTCTTCCAAAAGAGGACATGTTTGGATAGAAATATTTCACAACTGAAGACATATTTGAACAGTCTGAGCTAAGGAAAGGTGAATAAGCTAAGACATATCGACTTACCTAAACATCAACAGCTTGCTCAATCTAAACTGATTCTCAGTGTGTCATGTTTCATCAGACTTTGGATGAAACATTGGAAAGCACCGATACTTTTTAGCTTTTTTTTTCTTTTGCTGCATGATTGCCTGGAAGAAATTTCAAGTCATCTTCTGATAATCCATGTAACATACAGTGGTGATGTTATTAGCCAAAACAATGTGTCCACCACCCTCTGGGTAAAAAAGAACTTCCTAGCGTTTGTTCTAAACCTGTCCCCTTTCAATTTCTCCGAGTGCCCCCTTGTACTTGTACTTCCCCACAGTCTGAAGAATCTGTCCCTGTCTACCTTCTCTATGCCCTTCAGGATTTTGAAGGTTTCTATCATGTCTCCTCTAAGTCTCCGCTTTTCCAGGGAGAATAGTCCCAGCATTTCCAACCTGTCAGCGTATGAAAAGTTTTCTATACCTTTTATCAGTTTAGTCGCTCTTCTCTGGACTCCCTCAAGTACTGCCATGTCCTTCTTGAGGTACAGCGACCAGTACTGGACACAGTACTCCAGATGTGGGCGCACCATTGCACAATACAGCGGCAGGATGACTTCCTTCGTCCTGGTCGTGATACCCTTTTTAATGATACCCAACATTCTGTTCGCTTTCTTTGCGGCTGTCGCACACTGTGCTGATGCTTTCAATGTTGTGTTCACCATCACACCCAGGTCTTTTTCAAGGTTGCTTACCCCTAGCAATGATCCTCCCATTTTGTAGCTGAACATCGGGTTCTTTCTCCCTACATGCATGACCTTGCATTTCTCTATGTTAAAGCTCATTTGCCACTTTTTTGCCCACTCTTCCAGCTTCGTTAGGTCCCTTTGCAGGTCTTCACAGTCTTCCGCGGTTCTAACCCTGCAGCAGAGTTTGGTGTCATCCGCAAATTTAATAACCTCACATTTTGTTCCCACCTCCAGGTTGTTAAAAAATATATTGAACAGGAGCGGTCCCAGCACTGACCCCTGTGGAACTCCGCTCGTGACCCATTGCCAGTCTGAGTAATGGCCCTTTACTCCAACCCTCTGTTTCCTGCCTGCCAGCCAGTGTTTGATCCATCGGTGGACATCCCCTTGCACCCCGTGGTTCCACAGCTTCTTAAGCAGCCGTTCATGGGGTACCTTGTCGAAGGCTTTTTGGAAGTCAAGGTAAATGATGTCTATGGATTCCCCTTTATCCATCTGGCTGTTTATTCCTTCAAAGAAGTACAGTAAGTTCGTGAGGCACGACCTTCCCTTGCAGAAGCCGTGCTGGCTCGCCTTCAGCTGTCCATTGTTTTCTATGTGTCAGTGCTTCCATCATCTTTCCCGGAACCGAGGTCAAGCTCACCGGCCTGTAGTTTCCCGAGTCACCCCTTGATCCCTTCTTAAAGATGGGCGTGACATTTGCTATTTTCCAGTCCTCCGGGATCTCCCCAGTTTTTAAGGATAGGTTACATATTTGGTGAAGTGTTTCCGCTATTTCGTTCTCAGTTCTTTTAGTACCCTTGGGTGGATGCCGTCCGGACCTGGTGATTTGTTGCTCTTCAGTCTGTCTATCTGTCGGAGGACATCTTCTTGGCTTACCTCTAGTTGGACCAGCTTTTCATCCTGATCCCCACTTATGATCTCCTCGGGTTCTGGAATATTGGATGTGTCCTCTCTTGTGAAGACTGACGAGAAGAACTTGTTTAACCTGTCAGCTATCTCTTTTTCCTCCTTTATCACTCCCTTCTTGTATCCATCATCCAATGGTCCCACTTCCTCCCTGGCCGGTTGCTTCCCCTTCACGTACCTGAAAAATGGTTTGAAGTTTCTTGCTTTCCCCGCCAGTCTCTCTTCATATTCTCTTTTTGCTTTCCTAACCACTCGGTGACATTCCTTTTGGTGTCTTTTGTGCTCCTTCTGGTTGTCCTTGGTTTGGTCCTTTTTCCATTTTCTGAACGATGTTTTCTTGTCCCTTATCGCCTTTTTCACTGCATTTGTTATCCACACCGGGTTTTTTGTTCAATTCTTTTTGCATCCTTTTCTAAACCTGGGGACGTACAGGTTTTGTGCTTTGTGCACTGTGTCCTTGAATAGGGACCAGTCTATCTAGCTCAGTACAACAAGGCATAACAAAGTGGCAGATCTCATTCACTGGAAACTTTGTAAGCATTACATCAGTGAACCAGAAAAGCAATGGGATCATGTCCCTACGAGAACCATGAAAAACAAAGAGGTTATCATCGCCCAAAATCAGAACAACGTTGATTATTGAGGCATCAGTCCCAAGCAATTACTCGGTGAATTGCATGGAGAGAGTGAAGATCCTCAAGTACCAAGAAATGCAGTCTGAGACCAGGGTGGCAGAAAAAGACATAAATATTTCTCATCATTTTGGGTGCCACATGTTTAATAAAAAAGAACTTCCAAGCTCACCGGGTTAGATTGTCTATTCGCATTCCATCTTATGAACTCCAGAAGGAAGTTCTTTTTGGTACGGTGCAAGTATTACAGTGAGAATTAGCAGTAAATTTGAGAGATTGAGATTATACTCCACATAGGAGTAAGGTTCATTACTATCATGGTATGCACATAAATAATCACAGCTCTTATAAATAAATGAGCCATTTGGAGACATTGCACCTAAAAACCGCTTAGATTTTAACCTTGGTTTTATATTTGCGGTATATCAAATAAAGTGAACTTAAACTGGGATCAAAAGTCCATCTAGCAGCTCAATATCCTGCTTCCAACAGTAGCCAAGCCAAGTAAGTGGCAAATCCCAGAATTTAACAAGATTTCATGCTACCTACCCCCAGGGATAAGCAACAACTTTTCCTGGATATACTATAAAGACTGAATTTGTTCAACCCTTTTTTAAGCCCACCTACACTGAGGCCCTCTTTTACTAAAGTGCACTAACTGATTAGCATGCATTAAACACTAATGCGCACGTGTTAGTCTATGTACTCGTTAGCGTTTAGCGTGTGCTAATTCGATTAGCGCGCGCTAATCGGTTAGCGCACCTTAGTAAAAGAGGGGGGTAAGTGCTTTTCCAACATCTTCTGGCAATGCGTTCTAGAAATTAACTATTCATTGAGTGAAAAAAAAATTCTATTTGTTTTAAAAGTATTACTAAGTAACATCATTTTATATTCAAGTTTATTTAAAATATTTGATATAATCGCAGTATCCAAATCCAATGCAATTTACAAAATTAAAAATAGAAAAAATAAAAAATTTTCAACAAACAGAACATTAAAAACAATTATGACGTAAAAACACTGATGAAGAGGAGGGGGAAAAAAAAGAAAAAAAAATGGATTAAATACAATTCGAAAATAAATAAAAAGGATGGGTAAGGAAACAAAAGGTTGGGGAACGGTACCACTTAATTTCTACTTAACAGTGTTCCTTGTCCAGATAAGTTCCAGGGAATGAGATAATATGATTATGAAAAGGGTCAGTTATTCTCTGGTACAGCAGAGCAGATGGGGTATATGGCCTTCATCTGCCATAATGAGCTCTGATTCTGTTTTCCTGTTTCAGTAACACTGTCTACCATAGTCAACAAAGAACCAGGAGGAGGCTAGGTAAGGACCCAAATTCAGTTTGTGCCTTTGTGCAGCTCCGTGTTACTATCTGTGGAGAAGACTTATACAACCTTGTGCAGTATGCTGGATGGGTAGACGTTACTCATTGTGTTCATGTCATTTGACTGTGACTGAGATAACTAGATCTGAATACATTGTAAGCTTTGTCGAGCAGTGACTCTCCATTGAGATAGACATGGGTCTATTGAGACAGATGTGTGGGAAGCCACTGCTTGCCCTGGGATTGGTAGCATGAAATCTTGCTACTATTAAGAATTGTGGCATGAACCTGTGACCAGTATGGCTATTCTTATGTTCTTACTTGTGTACATCACTATATATATTTAATAGCACTAAAGAAATGATAAGCAATAGTAGTAGTAGTGAATTTTCATTAAAATCTGAGTGGGTTAGTTGGAAGAAACCGTGAACATATTTGAACATTTTTTTTCAAAGAAATTATATTAGTTTTTCATACGAAAAAAGGGTACAAACATGAAAAGAGAAAACCTTACTAACACTTTGCAATATAAGAAATAAGAAACATGGTAGGTGCACTTATAGTACAGTAGACTATACAGAGAAGAGACAATATTCTTTAAGCAAAAATTTTGGCTATAGAGACATTGGAATGTAAGTACATATGTAATAGAGGCCAATACTGTTTCATTGAATAAACAGATCCTCTGCATTCTGCTAAAGCTAATTCATATTTTGGGTGTTGTAAAACTAAATTCCACAAGTGATGAATATGAATTAGATGAGAAGATTTCCAATTGGAGAGGATAAGTTTCTGTGCAAGCATTAACAATATGTCAAAAAGATTTTTTTAATTTGAATCACAGAGAGACATTTGGTGATTGTGATTTAAAAATCAGTACTAATAAGGAGATATTGTACTCCAAGTGGAAAATCTTTTGCGTTACAGACCAGACTTACAACTAAAAGGAGTGGACCAGTGAACAGTCAAAAATCATATGTAATAGAGAACCTTGCAGGGATTAACAATTCCAGCAAACATTTGTTGAAAGAAGACCAGCAAGTGAAAGCTTGTGAGGGATCCATAATGCTTTATGCTATAGAAAGTACATAGATTGTAAAGTGTTAGCTGACGAGAGAGGTCTCATAGATTTAGTCCAAAAGAGTGACCATGTACGTGTATCCACAATCTTTTCCCCATATATTTTGGAGTATATCATTGACAGAGGTCTCCTGAGTTATAAATCTTTTATAAAGATTCAAAGCAACATGGCCAATCAGTAGTAAAGAGGAAGTTAGTGTGTGAATAGTAGGAGCTTGGGAGTGGAGAGTTTGGACATAACTACACTTCTCCCTCCGTATTCGCTGTGATAGCGGATTAACAGAACCGCAAATAACTTTTTTCATGTTATTCGCTGTTTTCTATTAAAAACCATCGTGAATATAGTGAAAATGTGAATAACATGGTGGGAGACCTAGTCTGTTCCTGAAGGAGAAGCAAAACACTGTGAAGAAAGTGCTAGGAATCAGCGATTTTCTCTGTAAATGCTTGGAATCAGCGATTTCTCTATGCAAGCTGATGTAATTTGGAGGGAGGAGCCAGCAAGTTAAAAAACATGAATAATCGAAACCGCAAATGCTGAAACCGCGAATATGGAGGGAGAAGTGTTGATTTTTTTAACACAATGATATAGTTGCAGCTATTTATAATAGATACTTGAAGCAGTGGCGCACCAAGGGCGGGACGGGGGTGTGTGTGCAAAAAAATGATGGGCCCAGGGTGTCACATACCCTAGGTACGCCACTGACTTGAAGGTAATGTATATTTACTTTGTAGAGTATAAAAAGAGTGCAATAAATTATGGGCGTCAAGTACATCTTGTACCTATTTGAACATTCTATGTATTCTATGCATTCTCACCTCCTGAATTTTTGAGTGACTATATAACTTCTCTGCAGAGAGTGATGCTTCAACTCTTTCATCGTTATGACAATGGTCCTCAGAAATTTGAAAATGTGCTAAAGTTACTTGTACCTGCTTTACCTTGTCAGTGGATATCTTGGCGACAAGTTCCCCTCAATGCAGTTAGAAGTCAATTTTGAAAACAAATTTGCCCAGGTAAATCACTGCCCAGGCAAAATGGCTTAGATGAAAAATTTCTTACCAAGCTGGGTTAATAGTGTGCTCTGTTTTTTCACATTTATAGTTGGATTATAATCAGGCTTTTTGAGGACCCCTTTGGTCTGAAAAGTCCAAAAGCATGTGAACATATAGAAGGTAACTTTATAGACTATTTCCCTGCATAAAGCTCTGGTTACATGTGTGTTTGGACTCATAAAGTGATCCTTTTACTAAGCTGCATTGGGTGTTAACGGGCGCTTAATGCAACAAAATGGCCCAATGCAGGATTTGCTAAAGTGTTTCCCATTAGTTTTGCCATCTATTTGTGCTAACTGCATGGTAATTATTATTATTATTATAATTTTTTTTTTAGGGGGTGGTATGACGCGTGGAGAATGGGCATGGATGTGCTAATCAGCTAGCATTTGCATCCCCTCCCCCCACTAGCTGATCAGCATGTCCATAACACGGGAGCCCTGAACATAAGCTAAGTACCGGTAGATGGTGGTAAGTGCCCTGGCGGTAATTTTTAAAATGGCCACATGCTAATGCCGCAATAGTCAGGCATTTGTTCAGAAAAAAGACCTTAGAATAACATCTTTATATTATAAAGATTCATAGACCTCAGTGGTGTAACTGTGTGTTGCACGAACTTGGAAACGCGGGAGACATCGCTCCGGCCGACTTAAAGGGGGAATCCTTGATACAGCCATAAGGCGAAACATAGCTCTATGTCGGAGTATATACCCCCGAGTCGCGTTTTCTTGCACATTTAAGATGAGTATTTCTATTTATCAAATCTATTTATGAAAATTGCACTTTAAGCACTTTTGAAAAAACTCTTTGGACCGATGACGATTCTTGGTTTAGAATATACTGTGTGTATTGAAATTTGATTTGCACACAGTTACACCACTGAGGTCTATGAATCTTTATAATATAAAGATGTTATTCTAAAGTCTTTATTCTGAACAAATGTACATGCTAATGCCAATATTGGTGCATGTTTATTAATGAAACAAATTAAAAAAAAAATTTTTAAACCCTTGTTGACAGCTATATTAGAAATGGGCTTAGCAGGCGGGAAAGGCCACATAAGGGCACACTAAACCCATTTCTTAGTGCAGCTTAGTAAAAAGACCGCCATATTAGATCACACTTAAGAGAATGCATGGTGCATGCTTGTATAATAGGTTTCTCCAAGGGTGGAGGAGGGACTGAAGCAAACAGAATGGACCTGGTGGCAGAAAGGGGGGGGGGGGGGAGAAGGGAGGAGGGACAGAGGGAAGGGAGTGGGAGAGATGTTGACCAGGAAGGAAGAGTAGTGAAGAGAGCAGAAGAGATGTTGGACCTGGGGACAAAAGGGTGGGAGGGAAAGAAGGAAACTATTAGACCTTTGCTGGATTGATTGGAGCTAAGGCTGTATAAGGTTATAAGCGAGATTTGATGATAAGTACAATGTAGTTATGTGTTTGTTCCTGCGTTGATGATATTTATCATGCGAGAGTGTGGATTTTCCAGTTTGATTTTGCTCCTGCTGTGGGTCTACTACTCAGCATATTTGAAGGTATTTTTGTGGAGTTTTTTTTTTTTTTTTAGCCCTATGATGAGTATGAGCATGCTTGTTTACAGCTGAGGCTGTTGCATTGCTCTTGGATTATAACTGAGGTCTCTTTTTTTCCGCCTTTTTACAAATGAGCTGTGTAGTTTCCCCAGACAGAAGACAATAGACAGTTGGTTGTGAATTTGCTGATATTTTCTGCCTTGTTTCTTGTAGGGAATATAAGAATAGCTGTACCGGGTCAGACCAAGGGTCCATCTAGCCCAGTTTCCTGTTTCCACGATGGCCAATCCAGGTCACAAGTACCTGGCAGAAACTCAGAAAATAGCAACATTCCATGCTACCAATCCAGAGCAAGCAATGGCTGCCCCCATGTCTTTCTCAATAGAACACTATGGATTTTTCCTCCAGGAACTTGCTAAACCTTTCTTATACCCAACTACACTAACTGTTGCTATCACCACCATATCCAGCATCTCCCCTCTATTTCCCTGTCTCCATATGCTCCCTGGTGTCCAATATCTCACCATCTCTCTTTGGGAGGGGGGAAGCAGCGCCCAACCGTCATCACCCTTCGAGCACTGCAATCGACAGCACGGCAGCCGCCAGCATGGATAAGAGCTGGGGAGAGGCCGTGGCTTCGTCGTTGCCAGAGGGGGACGGGTTGCTAGTGCAGTTGGAGTCGGCATCCTCCGGAAAGAAATCCGAAGCATTTTCGGCCCGTGTCGCACCGTGGAGAAATCCAATTTGGTCTGCAATCGTAGGCGTTTCACCTGGGAGTGTCACTTCGAGTTATCGGAGATGGCCTGCGGCAGATATGCTGAGGATGATGATAGTGGTTCCCAGGCTGTTGCACTGAGGAGGACAGTGGTGATTGACTGGTTGATATGACGTGCAGCCGGTGGGATAGCCATGTTGAGGATGGCTGATTGCTAGATCTTCTTTCTCTCTCTTCTCTGAGGCATCCGGTATGCTGGCAAAGATCGGCCGACGCTTGCAGAAATTTGACAGCCTAAGCAGTGAAGTCATTTCAAGCTGGACTTCTGTCTAGACTGTTTTGATTTATTTGTCACTTTCTTTCCAGTTTATGAGTTATTTTAATTTCATTCATTGTTTTGCCCCTTGTTTTTTTATTTTATCATTTAAATTTCCCCAGAATTCTATTGTTTAACGGTTTCCTCTCTTATGCATCTATTCCTATGTCTCCTCTTTTCAACCTTCCAAAGTCCATAGATCAATGTAATTTTGTTAGAATGATTATATTCTTATTTTTTCCTCTATCTCTATTCTTACTTATTTATTATTCTACTAATTGCTTTTTTCCCAGGTACTTTAGTTAGATTGTGAGCCTTCGGGACAGTAAAGGAATTTCTAAGTACCTATCTTACTTATAATATTTTACTGTACCCTAATGTATATTTTCTGTAAACCGCTTCGAACCTAACGGATTAGCGGTATATAAGAAATAAATTACAAATTTATGATAAATATGGGCTTTGGGAGGAAGGGAAATATGTATCTTTGTTTGTCTGGCCTTTGTAAGGTATGGCAAAGGAGCTTCAGGTTGCTAGCTTAGGCCCCCTTTTATCAAAAAGCGTTAGAGTTTTTATTGCCGGCCATGGTGGTAAAAGCTCTGACACTCATAGAATTCCTACGAGCGTCGGAGCATTTAAGAACATAAGAATAGCCTTACTGGGTCAGACCAATGGTCTATCAAGCCCAGTAGCCCGTTCTCACGGTGGCCAATCCAGGTCACTAGTTCCTGGCCAAAACCCAAGGTGTAACAATATTCCATGCTAGCGATACAGGGCACTAAGCTAAGACAAAAAGTTCTAATAGTGTCACTGTAGAACAAACTGGGAGGCGCAGCAAAGGGAGATGTGATAGATCAATGAATTAATATTAATTGTGAGAGAAGACCTCAGTGTGGATTGAGAAGTCAGATAAATGAATTAACGTTGCCATCACAGGGCAAGCAGTGGCTTTCCCCATGTCTTTCTCAATAACAGAACTTGTCCAAACCTTCCTTAAAACCAGCTCTTACCACAGCCTCTGGCAATGCGTTCCAGAGCTTAACTATTCTCTGAGTGAAAAAAAATTTCCTCCTATTGGTTTTAAGAGTATTTCCCTGTAACTTCATCCAGTGTCCCCTACTCTTTGTCATTTTTGACAGTGAAAAATCGATCCACTTGTACCTGTTCTGCTCCACTCAGGATTTTGTAGACTTCAATCATATCGCCCCTCAGCCATCTCTTTTACCGCCATGGCCAGCAATAAAAAAACCCTAACGCAGATTGATAAAAGGGGGCCTTAGTGTATTAATTAGCATGCATGTTAACAGTAGTTAACCTTACTGCCCCAACATTCCCTACAGTAGACATTTTGGACCTAGGGGTAATGAAGAATCAAGAAATTTTGCTGGTCAATATTCCAGGCTTGCCCATCTTGACTTTGACGGTTCTGCAGAACAACTAGATAATATAAAGAAAAATACTGCATCTGTTATAAGTGACTATCATCAGGCTAATTCTGTTATGAGTATTTCATATAATTGTTATGCTATTCAGATGTATTAGTATAAACCTCCTGAGATACTGAGAAGACATACATAGATAGGTGTAGATTATGCATTAAAATGTTTTATTTCTGTACTAGAATCCAGCTATCAAACAAGCTAAGAACAGCAGAATGATATTCAGAACAATAATACACAGAGGACGCAATTAATTAATTTTTTAAAAAACAAACACCTATTTTTTTGTTTCTGAGAAATGATTCTAAATAGTTTAAGGTTTTAAGATGCCATCATTTTCAATGATTTGAGACAGTGGAGAACTTTTCATGGGATTCACTGAGAAAAGAGGTATGCTTAATTTTCTGATTCATTCGTTGGTTATTTCCAGGCTGGATTACTGCAATAAATTATACCATGGCATATCTCAGAAAGAAATAAGAAGGTTACAAATTATACAAAATACTGCAATAAAAATTATTACTAACTCCAAAAAATACGATCATGCCACTCCCCTGTTACTAAAAGCACACTGGCTACCAATTTCACACAGAATAATCTATAAAATTGCACTATTAACCTACAAAATTCAACAAACCAACACACCAATATTTTTACATCGTTATTTGATACCATATTCCCTGGCCAGATCCTTAAGATCAATAGATCAGCATTTGCTGACCATCCCGTATCTGAAAATTATAGGCACCAGAAGAGCTACAACTTTTTCAATCATAGCACCCCAGCTATGGAACAAGTTACCTATTTATTTGCGTGGTGAAACTTCTTTAGAAAAATTTAAAAGCACATTAAAAAACCTCCTATACAAAGATGCATTCGAGTCATAAACGGGATAACTCTTTTATCAACAATTTCAGGTTCAAATATTTATATCTAACCAGATCTATATATATATTTTTAGACCTTGTTTTATTTGTAAAACATTTTTAATTACCTTCCTGATGTTGTTTTTCCTTAAATGTTCTCTTACTTTCTTTAATAATTGTAGTTCAATCCTTTTTCCTTATGTATCACTTATTAATTGTGTACATCGATGGTATGTTTGCCCCCCCAATTTTTTTTTTATTGTTATACGCATTGAAAATATTTGATATTGCGTTTATATCAAAATTTTAATAAACTTGAAACTTATAGGGAGAGCCAGAGGAATCACTCCTGGGGGTCTCTTTCCCATTCTTTATAAGCAATCTCATGGAGAGGACAGAAGTATATCAAGGAAAA